>NC_140594.1:1182892800-1183352800 GCF_964204655.1 Triturus cristatus | reverse complement strand
TTTTCTCTCTCCAGTGCTTTATTATTAAAATGGCTCTGAAATATTCAGAGGGGGGGATCATTTGACTGCCTTTTAACAACATCTTAGATGAGGCAGTCAATACATCTTACAATAACCTCTTGAGGCTGCACTGCAAGATGGAATCAATATCTTAATAGACCCAATAAATTCCCCTCTGTCTGCAAGATTACAAAATACCAGCACAGTAGTTCCAGGACTGCCATTTATATACTTGCTGACAGACCCAACTGCAATCAAAGAACCGCCACTGCAGTAGAAGGGCGTTAGAGTCCGGCAGTTTGATTAAAAATGCACAAGCCATAGGATTTAGACATCAGACTTCATTTCCTTAATGTGATCACACTCCTATATACTTCAATGCCAAGAATCTGAAAAAATATATATATTTATTCAACAATTCCTTGAGGCCCTCTACTTCTGCCAATTAACCAAAAACGAAACCATCCCACCATGATTCAGATTGCCATGTTGTGAATGGATAAGCCCCATCAGACCACACAATACTTGTAGCAAAACCCTGAACTTGCTGTTGAGGACAAGCAAAGGTACGAACAACAATCCTGCTCAAGTATAAATTCTGTAACTACTAGCTAAAGCCAGCATACACACACTACTACCAAACTCAACTCCGTTTCCAGTTGTTAGCAATGCTACAGTGAACTGGTTAAATGTGCAACCCCAACTAAACATTCCCATGAACGTGACCCAAGGCTAAAGACTAGAGGAAAGCAGCAATGGTAACTGCAAGCATGAGCCTTACTTTCATAACCCGGTCGTTCATCAATCGACAAAGTGTGTGGTCATCCAAGTCAGAGTTGGCAAAGTCATTCTTCAATGCAGCGGTTGCCCTATTGAAATCACCACGAGCTGAAAATATCCACTGCATGGTAAGTCCCATGCCCTAAAAGAAAGAAAAGGAGGAAAGGTTAATGCAGGCACTGCTACAAGCTTTATATTCTATGGTGGTGCTCGGATTTCTTTATACAAAGTACTTTTACAAGATTTAAGTCTAATTGGACCAAACCAATGTTAAAGCTGCCAGACGGCACCATGTAAAATGTCAGGACTATAACGGAGGTAATGTCATGGCATGGATCGATCTGGTTAACCTGTCCACAACAGCATGGCCTCAAAGGGACTAGAATCAATATTTTCAGCACCTAGAAGTAGAATGGGGCACCCAAAAAAGTTTATTTACATATGTAGTGCAATACAATACCTTTTAAGTCAAACACCTGAATGATGTGTGTTAGACCTATAAAAAAGAACTAGTCACAAAGAAGGGAGCTACTGAAACCAACTACAGTTTCCTCTTCTGTAGAACATCCCTCTAGACACCAGACTGGATCTGCAAGTTCACAGCATTGTTCCCATGAGCGGCAAGGTGACACTGTAGCTCTGCGTTGCTCTTATTGCACCCCAGAAATATCACAGTAGAGCCATATAAAAACACCACCCCGCTTGCTGATGTCAGTTTCTTGCTTGACTGCGTCCTCAGATGTGGAGCATAAAACATTTACAAGTACCAGTGTGCAGATCTCCAATTTGGGACCTTTTTAGATGGTAAAAATAACCCACTCAACAGAACAGGAAGAGGAAGGATAAAGATTACTTACCTGTAATACCAGTTAATACAAACATTCACACCTTTCATAGATTTCACAGGCTTGAATTATTCTGTCTTCAGGCTGAGAACCCTTGGTAACCTGGTAACCAATGTTAGCATAGGAGCGCATCTTTTAACACTACCATCAAAAATACAAACATTTTTATTTCCTGTTTACTTCGCTATAAACAACTAAAACTCCAGCAAATCAGACAGAAGCTGAAGTGTTCCCTTGTAAGAGGTTTTCTACTGTCAAATTTTCAAGCTTGTTAAGTAGTAAAGTCGGTTAACTGTTTCTGTATGCTGGAAAGGCTTAGGATTAAACCGGGGTGGTGGGCAGGTTGCATGTGAAACTATGAAAGATGCGAATGTTGAAGAAAATAAAGTTACTTGCCTGGAACTGTAGTTCTCCAGTATTGGAATCTTTCATAGATTCACATGCTCGAATCATTCCCAGTCGTCAAGGTGGGAATCCACGGCATATCAAAATAGCAATGCAAAGCGAATACAAACCAGAAACCAGGCCTAGGCCCATTTCAGCCTTGTAACCGCTCTATTGTTTTGTAAAAGAAACCAAACAATAGGTTCAACCAATCAGAACTTCACACCCTAGAGAGAACCTTCAGACCCTCAGATTTACACAGCACCAGTGCAAGACATGCATCTGCAAAAATCCGAAAGGTGAGCCTCTCAGGGGAGGTGGGTGGGTCGCATGGGACTCTGAAAGATCACAAAACTGTACAACTACAGTTACAGGCAAGTAACTTTTTTTACTCCAGTATTGGAACTTTCATAGATTCAAATGCATGAATCAGAGTAGCTAGCAGTTAGAAGCACATTTTCTGGATTAAAGAGCAGTGTACAGCATCAATATTATAAGCATTAACACATGAAGATATGCTTTAGGTCATAATTTTCAAAATTGGCAGAAAATTATTTAACTCCCTGATGCATTTATAAACAATCGGCCAATTTACACATTTAAACATAAAAGGCAACATGAGGAAAATGAGAGAGGAAAGAAAATGAGGGTAATGTTCTAGTCGAAAAGAAGCAGGGGTGAAGGAGAGAGCTCACCGTTACTTAACAGGTTCCTCAGCACAGCTTGGCCCACTACTGCGTCAATGTGAACTGTGGAAACCATGCTTGGTATAGGTGGGGCACTCTTCCAGGTCGTAGCTCTGCAGATGTCCTGGATAGGTACTCGGGCAAAGAGCGCAGTTGGTGCAGATACCGATCTTGAATGGTTACGCACAGGTGCCCGCAAAGGTTTTCCTGCAGATTCATGGCAATATTGGATAGAACCTAAGATCTAACGTGCAATACTCTGCTTGAATAGAGGATAGCCTTTCCGAGGGGCACTGAAGGCCACAAAGAGCTAGGTTGATTGGCAAAAGGCTCTGGTTCCTTGAAGATAAAATGTAAGACCAAGCTGTATATCTAGCGAATGAAGGTCTCTTTCGCTGCAGCTGTCTGTTACGGAAATAAGGTTTTGAGGATAAGAGGTTAATTTAAGTGAAAGTCCGACGGAACTTTGGGGATAAATTTAGGGTGGGTACAAAGGACTACTCTGTCATCCCTAAATTGTAGAAAAGATTCTTGGATAGTCAGAGCCTGAATGTCACTGACCTTCCTAGCCGAAGTCAAATGCCAGAAGCAGGGCAACTTTCCATGAAAGAACTGGAGGTCAGCTTTATGGGACAGGACCATGTTAAGATGCCTGAGAGGTTGAGGAGGCTTGACCGGTAGAAAAACACTAAATCTTTCCCTCATGAATTTTGTAAGGATCTGTGCTGACCATATTGATGGTCCCAAAGAGGTCCTTCTAAATCGAGAAATTGCAGTAAAAAGGACTTTAATCGAGACATGCGCTAGGAATATGCTACTTACAGATCGCCATCTGGTGTTGGGCCTGGATGTTTGCAGTTGTTTTTCCTCTTGGAAAGTCTTTGGAAGTCACGAGGTCGGGGACTCCTCCTTTGGATCGTATTGTGCATGGGCTTCGGCTCCATCCTTAGATTGTTTTTCGCCAGCAGGGAAAGATGGAGCGTAGTGATAACAGTGAAGATGCCCATGTGTGTTGTATCTAAATAAGATAAACTGGAACAGATAAAGGTAGCAGGGGAGGCGGGTGGGCATGTGTAGATCTGCAGCTCTACATGCCAAGAACAGATTCATACTGGTAAGTAGCATATTCCGTTTGAGGCACATGAGCTGCAGATTACACACTTGGGCATAGATTATATAGCAGTACCCATCCTTCGCGGCGACCACCCGTATCTGTTGCAGTGGTTTGAAATAATGTTTTGAGTACAGCCTGGCCCACACTAGCCTGTTGCTTAGTTTGCACATCTACACAATAGTGTTTGGTGAAAGTGTGTGGTGTTGACCATGTAGCTGCTCTGCAGATATCATCTAATGGGATGTTCCCTAAAAATGCCATTGAGGCTCCTATTTTACATGTAGAGTGGGCTTTAGGGGGAACAGATAGCGTTCGTTTTGCTTTGTGGTAGCAAATCTGAATGCATTTGACAATCCACCTGGCTATCCCCGACTTGGAGATGGGGTTGCCTTTGTGTGGTGTTGAGAAAGACAAACAGTGGTTTGGTCTTACGGAAGGGTTGTGTTCTCTCTATGTAGTAGAGTAAGGCTCGTTTGACATCTAATGTGTGAAGAGCTCTTTCTGCAATGGTCTGTGGTTGCGAGAAGAATACAGGTAGTTCTACAGATTGGTTTAGGTGAAAGGGAGAAATGACTTTAGGGAAGAATTTTGGGTTGGTACGTAGAACAACCTTGTTACGGTGCATTTGTAGATAAGGTTCTTGAATGGTAAGTGCTTGCATCTCACTGACCCTTCTGAGGGAAGTGATGGCTACAAGAAAAGCGGTTTTCCATGTTAGGAATTGAAGTTCACATTTGTTTAGTGGTTCGAAGGGAGGCCCCATTAGTCTGGTGAGAATGATATTTCGGTTCCACACAGGTGAGGGTGGCACTCTGGGGGGGAATTATTATTTTAAGGCCTTCCATGAAGGTTTTAATGGCAGGTACTCTAAAGAGTGATAGATGTTGCCTGTTTTGTAGATAAGCTGCTATGGCTGCAAGGTGCAGTCTAATAGACGTGTAGGCTAGATTACATCTTTGTTGGTGTAGTAAATAGCCTATGATGTGTTGAATGGACACATCTAGGGGATTGATGGTATTGTGACAATAGACAACAAAACGTTTCCACTTGGGAGCGTAGCACGCTCTAGTGGTTGGTCGCCTAGCTTCTTTGATGACGTTCATGCAGTCAGGGGGAAGACTTAGGTAACCGAATTCTAGGATTTCAGGAGCCAGATCGCAAGGTTGAGCTGAGCTGGGTCCGGGTGCCTGATCTCGCCATGGTTCTGGGTTAAGAGGTGTGGAGAGAGGTGTAACCTTTGGTGTGGCACTACAGAGTTCTAGCAGTGTGGTGTACCACGGTTGTCTGGCCCAAGTTGGAGCTACTAGGATTAGTGCGAGGGAGTGTTGTAGTTTGCGCACCACTAATGGAATGTGTGGGAGAGGCGGAAAAGCTTATGCAAATCTGCCTGACCAGTTCATCCATATCGCATTGCCTTTGGACAGTGGGTGTGGATATCTGGCGGAGAAGCTTGGGCATTTGGTGTTTGTGGGTGGCGAAGAGGTCTATCTGTGGATGCCCCCACATTTGAAAGAATGGTTGAAGAACTTGTGGGTGGAGTTCCCACTGGTGGAGTTGTTGTGTCTGTCTGCTGAGCAGATCTGCCAGTGTTCTGGACTCCTGGGACATGTTGGGCTAGAAGAAAGATTTTCTGGGATATGGCCCATCTCCATATGCTCTGTGCTAGCTGAAAGAGCTGTGGAGAGTGTTTGCCGCTTTGTTTTTATATATAGTACATGGCTGTCATGTCTGTGCGGACAAGGACTGCCTTGCCTGAAATCTGTGTTTGAAAAGATTTTAGGGCTAAGGAGATGGCTAGTAACTCCAGATGGTTGATGTGGAGTAACTTTTGTTGAGGTGTCCACCTGCCCTGCATGGTGTGATGTAATAGGTGAGCTCCCCAGCCGGAGAGTGATGCGTCCGTCAGTACTATCTGAGGAACCGGGTCCAGGAACGGTCGCCCTTTGGAAAGGTTTTTGGTGGTCCACCACTGCAGAGAGCGATGGGTACGACTGTCTACCAACACCAGATCTGTTAATTGACCCTGGGCCTGGTTCCATTGGAGCGCTAAGCACTCTTAGAGAGGACGCATCTGGAGTCTTGTGTGAGGTACTATGAATATCCAAGAGGCCATCATCCCGATTAGTTGCATAAACACTCGAGCTGGAAGGGAGTGTTGTGCCGTAAATTTTGCACGTAGAGCCTGAATGCTTGTGATCCTGGCCGGACTGGGGTAGGCTAGCGCTCGAGGTGTCTATGGTGGCACCGAGGTATTGTTTTACGTGGGACGGTTGCAGCTGGGACTTCGCGTGGTTTACTGTGAAGCCCAGTTCGTGAAGAAGCTGGATAGTGGCGTGCGTGTGTTGTACACACTGGTTGTATGAGTTGGCTTTTATCAGCCAGTCGTCTAGGTATGGGAAGACATGGATGTGTTGTCTCCGCAGGTGTGCGGCCACTACTGCTAGGCACTTGGTGAATATTCGTGGTGCTTTTGTGACTCTAAATGGGAGTACTTTGAATTGGTAGTGTTGGCCTTCCACTACAAATCTGAGAAACTTCCTGTTAGCGTTGTGTACAAGAATGTGGAAATAGGCGTCTTTTAGGTCTAAAGTGGTCAGGAAATCGTTGTGGGAAAGCAGTGGGAGTACCTGCTGAAGTGTTACCATGTGAAAATGGTCTGAATGTATGTATTTGTTTAGGGGCCCCGAGGTCTAGGATGGGCCTTAGAGTCTCGTCCCTTTTTGGTATGAGAAAATATAGACCCCCATATTTTGTTGGTTGGCAGGAACCTGTTCTATCGCCCCTTTTTGTAGGAGGGAGATTACCTCCTGCTTTAGTAGTGTTAGATGTTCCTGTGACATTGGGCGTTGTCTGGGTGGAATGTTGGGGGGGGGGGGGGGGTAGATATTAGTTCTAGGCAGTAGCCAGACCAAATTATTTGTGTTACCCATTTGTCTGAGGTAATGGTAGTCCAGACAGAAGGAATATGCTACTTACCAGTATGCATCTGTTCTTGGCATGTAGAGCTGCAGAGTCACACACTGAGGATAAGATCGCCATCTGGTGTTGGGCTCGGATGATTGCAGGTTGTTGTTGTCTTCGGAAGAAGCCTTTGGTCACGAGGTTGGTGACTCCTCCCCTGGACAACAGTGCGCATGGGCATCCACTCCATCGGCAGATTGTTTTTCGCCATGATGGGAAAAGATTGAGTATATAGAAAAGAAAGAAAGGATGTCCATGTGTAATGTCTAAGTAAGACGGATGCTGGAACAGATACAGGTCCCGGGGAGGCGGGCGGGCGTGTGTGACTCTGCAGCTCTACATGCCAAGAACAGATGCATACTGGTAAGTAGCATATTCCGTTCGAGGCATATGAGCTGCAGATCACACACTGAGGATAGATTATACAGCAGTGCTCCCCTTAGCGGTGGTCGCCTGTATCCGTTGCAGCAGCTTGAAATAAAGTTTTTAGGACAGCCTGGCCCACGGAGGCCTGTTGTTTGGCCTGCACGTCAACACAATAGTGTTTAGTGAAGGTATGCGTGGTAGACCATGTGGCTGCCTTGCAAATGTCTTCTAAGGGAATATTGCCTAAGAAGGCCATAGAAGCCCCTATTTTACGCATGGAGTGCGCCCTAGGGGGAACTGTAAGTGTACGTTTAGCCTTGAGGTAGCATATTTGGATGCATTTAACTATCCACCGGGCTATTCCTGATTAGGAGATCGGGTTGCTTTTGTGTGGTGGCGCGAAAGCAACAAAGAGTTGTTTTGTCTTTCGAAAAGGTTTTGTCCTGTCGATGTAATAAAGCAAGGCTCTTTTAACATCTAAGGTATGTAGGGCCCTTTCAGCTACCGAGTCTGGATTTGGGAAGAAGACCGGTAGTTCTACTGATTGGTTAAGATGGAAAGGGGAAATCACTTTTGGAAGAAATTTAGGATTTGTCCTAAGAACCACTTTGTTACGGTGTAGTTGTAAGAAAGGTTCCTCAAGTGTAAGGGCTTGTATTTCACTTACTCTGCGCAGGGAAGTGATTGCGATAAGGAAGGCTACCTTCCATGTTAGGAATTGCAATTCACATTTGTGCATAGGTTCAAATGGGGGACCCATGAGTCTTGTTAGAACCACATTGAGATTCCACACTGGTGCAGGTGGTAATCTTGGGGGAAGAATTCTTTTGAGACCTTCCATAAACGCTTTGATGGCTGGTACCTTAAAAAGGGACAGGTGTTGCCTATTTTGCAAGTAGGCTGCCAAGGCTGCTAGGTGTAAACGTATAGAGGAATACGCTAGATTGCATCTTTGCAAGTGTAGTAGATAGCAAATGATGTTTTGGATGGAAGCATCCAATGGATGTATGTCATTATTAGCGCAGTAGATGGCAAATCGTTTCCATTTAGCGGCATAACACGCTCTAGTAGTAGGTCGTCTGGCTTCCTTTATGATATTCATACAGTCTGGAGGGAGATTGAGGTAACCGAACTCTAGGACCTCAGGAGCCAGATCGCTAGGTTCAGTGTTTGAGGATCTGGGTGTCTGATTTCTCCATGGTTCTGGGTTAATAGATCCGGGGAGAGGCGTAGCTTTTGATGTGGAACTAAAGATAGTTCCAGAAGTGTGGTGAACCACGGTTGACGTGCCCAAGTGGGAGCCACTAGTATTAGTGTTAGTGACTGTTGTTTCAGTTTGCGTACCACAAATGGAACTAGTGGGAGAGGCGGAAAGGCGTACGCAAATCTGCCTGACCAGTTCATCCATAGGGCATTGCCCTTCGACTGTGGGTGTGGAAACCTGGCGGCGAAGGTTGGGCATTTTGTGTTTTCGGGAGTGGCGAACAGGTCTATGTCTGGTTGTCCCCACTTTTGGAAGAAGGGGAGTAGAACCTTGGGGTGTAGTTCCCATTCGTGGATCTGTTGTGTGTGGCGACTTAGGAGGTCGGCCACTTGATTGTGGATCCCTGGGAGATGTTCTGCTAACAGGTAGATGTTTTGGGGAATTGCCCATCTCCAGATTTGCTGTGCCAGTTGGGACAGTTGGAGAGAGTGTGTCCCTCCCTGTTTCTGTATATAATACATTGTCGTCATGTTGTCTGTGCGTATGAGGACAGTTTTGTTCTTTAGGTGAATTTGAAAGGATTTTAGTGCTAGGAACACTGCTAAGAGTTCCAGGTGGTTGATGTGGAGCAGTTTTTGTTGGCTGGTCCATCTGCCCTGAGTGGTATGGTGAAGGAGGTGGGCTCCCCACCCCGTGAGAGATGCGTCTGTAGTTAGCACAACTTGTGGAAGAGGCTCTAAGAACGGTCTCCCTTTGGACAGGTTGATGGTGTTCCACCATTTCAGTGATCGAAGTGAGCGACTGTCCACCAACACCAGATCGGTAAGTTGTCCGTGAGCTTGGTTCCACTGTTGTGCTAAGCATTCCTGTAAGGGACGCATTTGAAGTCGTGCGTGTGGGACTATGGAGATGCATGACGCCATCATGCCTAGGAGCTGCATGAAGACTCTTGCTGGAAGAGATGGATGAGTTTGAAATTGAGAGATGAGATATTGTATACTGGCTATCCTGGCTGTGCTGGGATAGGCAATGGCTTTGGATGTATCTATGGTTGCTCCTAGATACTGATGTAAGTGGGAAGGTTGTAGGTGGGATTTGGGGTAGTTGATAGTGAATCCCAAATCGTGGAGAGTTTGAATCGTGCGATGAGTGTGGAGAACGCATTTTTGGTATGTATTGGCTTTTATGAGCCAATCGTCCAGATAGGGGAAGACATGGATCTGTTGTCTTCTGAGATGCGCTGCCACGACTGCTAGGCACTTGGTGAACACTCTGGGTGCTGTTGTTACTCCGAATGGGAGAACTGTAAATTGATAGTGTTGCCCATCTACCACAAATCGTAGATATTTTCTGTGAGCGGGATGCATAGGGATGTGAAAGTATGCGTCCTTGAGGTCCAATGTGGCGAGGAAGTCTCCCTGTTGTAAAAGTGGGAGGACTTGTTGGAGAGTGGTCATGTGAAAATGATCCGAATGTATATACTGGTTTAGTAGTCTGAGATCCAGTATGGGCCTTAGTGTTTTGTCCTTTTTGGGAATGAGGAAGTATAGAGAATATACCCCTTTTCCCTGATGTTGAAGGGGGACTGGTTCTATCGCATGTTTTTGTAACAGGGATTGAACTTCTTGTTTGAGGAGAGCGAGATGATGCGAGGACATTGGACGTTGTTTGGGCGGTATGTTTGGGGGGGATTGTATGAGTTCGAGGCAGTAGCCAGACTGGATAATTTGTCTTACCCACCTGTCTGTGGTGATGGAAGTCCAGACAGGCAGGAATTGTTGGAGTCGCCCCCCGACCGGAGTGGAATGGTCTGGGGGGAGTGGTGGCAAGTCACTGTTTGGTGGCTGGTGAGGTGCGGGTGTTGTTGTTGCCCCGCCCTCGACCTTTGTTATTGTTTCCCCTATAACCTCCCCGGAAATAACCTCTGTTAGGGGATGTTTGTCCAGAATTTTTAAAGGTGGACGTGGTCTCAGTTGATGTGTTTTTGGAGCCTCCTCTATAAAAGGAGCGACGAAAGGAACCCCGGTTTTGATGAGACTGCAGTGCTCCCATAGACTTGGCAGTTTCATTATCCTTTTTCATTTTTTCTAATGCAGTATCCACTGCAGGGCCAAATAGTTGCTCTTGGTTGAAAGGTTGAGCTAGAATTGCGGTTTGAACCTCCGGTTTAAAACCGGAAATACGGAGCCAGGCATGTCGTCTGAGTAAGACGCTAGTATTGACCGCTCTAGAAGCAGTATCCGCTGCATCTAAGGCGCATTTAATGGAGGCATTAGATATTAATTTGACTTCTTGGATGAGGTCAGAGGCCTGGGACTTAAAAGGTTCAGGCAGATGTTGCATAAGGTCCTCAAGTTGGTCATAATGCGCTCTATCATACCTGGCTAACAGGGCCTGGGTATTCGCAATACGCCAATGGTTAGCCGCCTGCGCGGCGACCCGTTTGCCCGATGCTTCTAAAAGCTTAGACTCTTTGTCTGGGGGAGGCGTTTCTCCAGTTGTCTGTGAGTTAGCGCGCTTCCTGGCATTTGATACGACTAGGGAGTCTAAAGGGAGCTGGGCCTTAATGTATGCAGGGTCTTGCGGGGCTGGTCGGTACTTTTTTTCGATGCGTGGGTTGAGAACCCTAGCTCGAACAGGGTCCTTAAAGACTTCAGTAGCATGCTTTATAACCCCTTTGATCATGGGCAGTATGTGAACAGTCTTTTGTGACTGCTCAAAGGTATCAAGGAGAAAGTCCTCTTCAAGGGCGTCTGTGTGCATTGTAACGCCGTGGAATGATGCTGCCCTATTTATAAGTTGGCCGAACCCTAGGTGGTCATCAGGAGGGGAGGGCTTGGAGGGGTAGGTAGTGGGGTCAGGCATGTCAGGTATAGGATAAGACCAGTCATCCATGGGTGCTGGGTCTGGGAACGTAAAAGGGTCGTTTGGATCAACAGGATCATTAAATAAATCAGGGTCCGCCCCTCCCCCTAAGTCATCATTATCATCCTGTGGAGGAGGTGAATGATAGGGAGATGGTAAAGGTAAAGGTAAAGGAGAATCAGGAGGAGGAGGGGGGGACGGGTTAGGAGGTAAAACAGGAGAGGAAGGACGAAGTGGTGAAGTAGCACAGTCCTTTTTCCGTATGGGAGCTGGAGGAGGTGTAGTGTCCAGCTTCCGCTTTTTATATGGGATGGCAGTCACATGTCCCGTGTTAGGATTGATGTAGATCCGCTTTTGAGTAGGATCTGGTCGAAAAAGTTCATCTGGCTCCGAAGGTGGTGTCTGTGATGTCCGCTTCGGGTCTTTATGAGCTTTTTTTGGCGGGGACTGAGTTTTCGGTGCCGACTGAGTTTTCGGTGCCGACTGAGTTTTCGGTGCCGACTGAGTTTTCGGTGCCGACTGAGTTTTCGGTGCCGATGGACTTTCAGGCATCGATGTTGAAGAACGTCTCGGTGCCGGTGGAGACTTCGGTGCCGAGGAACGTTTCTGTGCCGAAGGAGATTTCGGTCTTGGAGCCTGTTTCGGTGCCGACAGTGGGTGTTTGGGTGCCAAGGGTGTTAAAGGCACAATCAGGTGAGGTTTGCTCGAGCCCGAGCCACCCACAGGCTTAGATGTCTTCGGAGCCGGGCCCGAGGGCGGGGCTTCTGAAGAGGATTTCCGGTCGCGACTGGGCCCAGCTGGCGGAGTCTTGACCAATGCTTTTTTGGATGGGGCAGGGGCAGGGGGGGTGGTACTCACACGCTGCCCTGGAGTGATGAGGTCATCGGAATCGTCTGCCTCGGACACGATCTCGAGATCTTCGGTGTCGTCTTCGGGAACATCTTGAGCAAAGATGTCCTCCGGTTCTGGAGCTGGTTTGGCCATGATATGGCGTCGAGCTCTTCGGTCCCGGAGGGTCTTCTTCGAACGGAAAGCGGAACAAGCTGGACAGGTGGACTCGTTGTGTTCCGGCGACAGGCAGAGGTTGCAAACCTCGTGGTGGTCACTGTGGGGGAACTTCGCTCCACACTGGGGGCATTTTTTGAAGGGTGTCCTGTCCATCAGCCGCTTCCGGAACCGGTCCGAGTTGATGTCGACGTCGATGGAATGAAGATTAAAGAGTTAAATCGATTGCTGGAAGTTTTCTGCTGGAGCGGAAAAAAGTTCATCCGAACCCAATGGCGGAAAAAAACAATCTGCCGATGGAGTGGATGCCCATGCGCACTGTTGTCCAGGGGAGGAGTCACCAACCTCGTGACCAAAGGCTTCTTCCGAAGACAACAACAACCTGCAATCATCCGAGCCCAACACCAGATGGCGATCTTATCCTCAGTGTGTGATCTGCAGCTCATATGCCTCGAACATTACATTTTGGAGTCTGCTCCTGACCGGAGTGGGATGGTCTGGGGGGAGTGGAGGAGTCATTGGGCAGGTGAGGAGGCAGAGCAGGCGGTGTTGGTCTTGCCTCTGACTTTATTATTGTTGCCTCTGTATCCGCCTCTTTGGTAACCCCTGGTAAAGGTGGATTGGGTAGGGGCCTTATATGAAGTGGAAGCAGTGTCAGTGGAGTAGCCTCTGGATGTGCTCCAAAAGGAAGAGCGGCGAAAGGAGCGCCTGGGAGGGTGTGATATTAAGGCTCCCATAGACTTCGCCGTATCGGTGTCTTTTTTCATCTTTTCTAGGGCCTCATCCACTTTTGGGCCGAACAAATGTTCCTGGTCAAAGGGGTGGTTCAGGATGTAAGCTTGTACTTCTGGTTTAAAACCGGAGATCCTTAGCCAGGCATGGCGACGGAGGAGGATGCTGGTATTAATGGCTCTGGAGGCAGTGTCCGCTGCATCTAGGTCACAACGGATGGAGGTATTGGTGATAGTTTTGCCCTCCTGAATTAACTCGTTTGCCCTATTCTTATATTTGTCAGGGAGGTGTTGCATTATGGCTTCTAGTTCGTCATAATGGGCCCGGTCGTACTTTGCTAGTAGGGCTTGTGTATTAGCGATACGCCATATGTTGGCAGCTTGTGATGCAGTGCGCTTGCCTGATGCGTCTAATAGTTTAGACTCTTTGCCAGGTGGTGGTGCTTCTCCTGACGCTTGGGAGTTGGCTCTCTTGCGTGCTGTAGACACTACCAGTGAATCTAGTGGTGCCGGCCCGCTGATGTAGGAAGGATCTGTAGGGGCGGCTTTATATTTTTTGTCAATTCGTGGGTTAATGACCCTGGCTCTCACTGGGTCTTTAAAGATTTCTGGCGCGTGTTTATTAACTCCTTTGAGCATGGGCAGTATGGAGGTAGCCCTATGCGTAGTGTCAAACGTATCGAGAAGGAAGTCCTCCTCCACGTGGTCGGTATGGAGATCCACCCCGTGATAGTGTGCAGCCCTTTGTAGGAAGTGGTTGAACCCTAATGAGTCTTCTGGTGGGGATGGTCTCGAAGGGTAGAAATCATCTTGTGGGACGTTAGGAATATCAGGGATGTTGTAGTCGTCACATGGGTCTGGGGAACCTGTGGGAGTGGGGTCCCCTGTAGGTAGGTCATGGGGCACGTCCCCCATGTCATCACAGACATTATCATCCGGAGAGGGTGTTGGGGAATGATGAGGCAGGGGCGGAGAAGGTGGAGGAGGAGAGGGTGGAGGTGGTGGTAAAGGCATTCTGAAAGGGGAGGTAGCAGAGTCCTTTGTCTTTGGAGGTGGAACTGGGGCAGGTTTTTCCAGCTCTTTTTGATGCGGAGCATTAAATGTCCGGTTTTGGGGTCCTCGATCAATGTCTTTTGCAATGGATCCGGTGTAAAGAACAAGTTACTTACCTTCGGTAACGCTTTTTCTGGTGGATACAGTATCTGCCTGTGGATTCCTCACCTTGTGAATATCCCCTACGCCAGCATTCCACGGAACTTTTCTTCCCCAGCATTCCACGTCGACGTGGGCGACGTCATAATACACCGGCTCCGCTCGCGACTCCGATCAACGTCACCGGAGCCATAAGAAGCCCACGTCGGCGTGATGACGTCAGTTCCACCCATTTTTTCCCCGTGCCTTCGAGGCGAACAGGTGGACTAACGACAGACTCAAAGTATACACAGTATACAATACACCAACACATATGCATAGCATACAAAGGAAAAGAATGCTAAATAAACAAGCATTTCCTACAATTGCACAACAAAGCATAAAAGCATATCAACAAGACCTATTTCATGGTATACAAAGGTGGACAACGGGGAGGCGGGTGGGTCAGTGAGGAATCCACAGGCAGATACTGTATCCACCAGAAAAAGCGTTACCGAAGGTAAGTAACTTGTTCTTCTGATGGATACATCTGCCAGTGGATTCCTCACCTTGTGAATAGATTCCCACAGCAGTCCCCACTCCCGGAGGAGGGTGTCCACCTTCCTATACCAGAAAGTCCTGCAACACAGAGCGCGCGAAGTGGCCCTCCCTCCTCATCTCAGAGTCCAAGCAATAATGCTTTGCGAAAGTATGGAGGGAGGCCTAAGTCGCGGCTTTACAAATATCTGCCACAGGAACACCCCGGGCCAAAGCAGATGTAGAGGCTTTAGCTCTAGTTGAAAGCGCTCTAATACCATCAGGAGGAGTCTTACCAGCCAGGGTGTAGCAGATCTTGGTCAGAATTATCCATCTTGACAGCGCGCGCTTGTGCACCGCCTTCCCCTTAGAACGACCAATGTAGCCAATAAAGAGCTGGTCATCAAGGCGAAAGTCCTTGGTTCTATCCAGATAAAAACTAACAGCCCTCTTCGGGTCCAAACGATGGAGTCTTTCCTCCTCTTTGGAAGGGTGAGGAGGAGGGTAGAAAACAGGGAGAGTAATGGACTGCTCCAAATGAAACGGAGTGACTACCTTTGGCAGGAAAGCAGCCCTGGTCCTGAGAACCATCCTTTCAGTATGCAAGGTAAGGAAAGGAGGATTGGAACTAAGAGCCTGAAGCTCACTCACCCTCCTTGCCGAGGTTATGGCCACAAGAAAAACCACCTTAAATGATAACAGCCTCAAAGGACAAGTATGAAGAGGCTCAAAGGGGGACCCCATTAGAAAGGTTAAAACAAGATTAAGGTCCCACTGAGGCATTACAAATGGAGTGGGAGGAAACATGTTTGTAAGGCCCTTGATGAACCTCAGAACAACCGGGGACTTGAAAAGTGATGGTTGATCTGGAAGGCACAGAAAAGCTGATAAGGCCGAAAGATAGCCCTTAACCGTGGCCACAGCACAGCCCTGCTGAGCCAAGGAAAGAGCAAACTGGAGAACATCGGAAAGATGGGCTTTTAAAGGGTCAACGGACCTCTCTCCACACCATTTTACAAATTTAGACCACCTGTAGGAGTAAACGGACTTGGTGGAGTGTCGCCTGGCCGATAAAATAACATCCACCACATCAGGTGGGAGAGAGAAAGAACTCAGGTTGCCCCGTTCAATCTCCAGGCATGAAGGTGTAAGCTCTGGAGGTGGGGGGTGTAGAACCTGCCCCTCCGACTGCGAGAGGAGGTCTGCCCTCAGATGGAGACGGAGCGGAGGGCACGAGGAGAGGTGGAGAAGATCCGTATACCACACCCTTCTTGGCCAATCCGGGGCGACCAATATGACTTGGGCCCGGTCTTGGCGAATCTTCCTCAGAACCCGAGGAATCAAGGGTATGGGAGGAAACGCGTAAAGGAGATGTGAGTCCCAACTCAACTGAAACGCGTCCCAACGCCCCTTGCATCGGATACTGGAGACTGCAGAATGACGGGCAGTGCGTGTTCTCGAAAGTGGCAAACAGATCCACCCGAGGAGATCCCCACGTCCGAAAGACGTGACGAACTACCTCCGGATGGAGCCTCCACTCGTGGTCGGCGGAGAACTGCCGACTGAGACTGTCCGCACGCACGTTCAGCACCCCGGCCAGATTTGCCATCAGACAAATCTGATGGTCCTGAACCCAGGACCATAGACGTAAGGCCTCTCTGCATAGACAAAGAGACCCCACCTCCCTGCTTGTTGACATACCACATCGCGGTCGTGTTGTCTGTCAGGACTTGAATCGACTGACCGCGAAGGGAAGGGAGGAAGGCCTTGAGCGCCAAACGAATCGCCCGCAATTCCAGAAGGTTGATGTGAAGCAACCTTTCCTCTGGAGACCAAAGACCCTTGATCTCCAGATCCCCCAGATGCGCACCCCACCCTAAGGTGGATGCATCCGTTATCACTGTGGCCACTGATGGAGATCAATGGAAGGGCTTTCCCTGCGACAGATTGCCCTCTACACTCCACCAAGACAGATCCGCTGCAGCTTCTCTGGAGATCTTGACTGACTCCCTGAGATCCCCGTTGTGCTGATACCACTGCTTGCGGAGGCACCACTGGAGCGCCCTCATGTGCCAGCGTGCATGGTTGACCAACAGAATGCAGGAAGCGAACAGACCGAGCAGACGAAGGACCTTCAGAACTGGAACAACCGCTCCACTGTGGAATAAAGGGACCATCTCCTGAATGTCGAGAATCCTTTGAGGAGGGAATGCTCGACACACAGTAGTGTCCAGTACTGCCCCTATAAACAGGTTGCGTTGAGAGGGCACCAGGTGAGATTTGGGCACATTGATTGAAAAACCCAAGTCGAACAACAGCTGAGTTGTCACCTGCAGATGACGCTGCACCATCTCTGGGGACTCTGCCTTCAGAAGCCAGTCGTCCAGGTAGGGAAAAACCGGAATCCCCGACCTCTTGAGATGAGCAGCCACCACTGCCATCACCTTTGTGAAGACTCGAGGTGCGGTAGTAAGACCAAACGGGAGGACCGCAAACTGGTAATGTTGCGACCCAACCGTAAAACGGAGATACTTCCTGTGCGACTTCAGGATTGGGACATGGAAGTACGCGTCCTGCAAGTCGAGCGACACCATCCAGTCTCCTTGCTGCAACGCTTGAAGAACCTGCGCAAGGGTCAGCATCTTGAATTTCTCCTGTCTCAGGTAAAATTTCAAGATTCTGAGGTCCAGTATAGGACGCAATCTGCCGTCCGTTTTGGGAATCAGGAAATAACGGGAGTAGCATCCCTGACCCCTTTCCTGCTCTGGAACCACCTCTATCGCACCCTTTTGAAGCAAGGCTAGAACTTCTTTCTGCAGGAGAAGCAGATGGTCTTCCGAGCAATAACCTTGGCAAGGAGGGTAAGGGGGAGGAAACTCCCGAAAGGGAAGGGCGTACCCAGTCTCCACGAGGTTCAAAACCCAAAGGTCTGTTGTAACAGATTTCCAACCCCGTAGAAAGTAGGACACCCGACCCCCCACAGGCCTTACATGATCCAGGATGGGGGATCTAGGGCTGCTTCCCTGAGGCCTCATTGGGAGCAGAGGAGGAGGAAGAAGAGGGGTTGCGTCCAGAACCTCCGACCCCTTTGCCTCCCTCTATAGGACTTAGAGGGGATTCTGCTGCTGCTGGGGCTGCCGGTAAGAGCGAAAAGACGATCGCCCAAAGCCCCTAAATTTTCGAAAGGTCGAACCCTTTGCCGGTACTTGCAGGCCCAAGGATTTTGCAGTCAATCGGCTGTCCTTAAAACGCTGAAGGGCAGAGTCCGCTTTCTCCCCAAACAGCTTCTGACCATCAAATGGAAGATCGACCAGCGTAGCTTGAACATCCGCTGAGAAACCAGAGTTACGGAGCCAAGCCTGCCTTCTTACAGCAACAGAAGACCCCATGATCCTTGCCACGGAGTCCGCAGTATCCAACCCTGACTGGATAACTTGCCTGGCAGCTGCCTGAGTGTCCGCTACAACCTCCATGAAGGATGACTTATCCCTTCAGGCAACTTAGGAGCCAAGGTCTTAATGGAATCCATTAGAGCGTGCACGTAACGCCCCAGCAGGCATGTAGCATTAGTCGATTTTAACGCCATGCTTCCTGTCGAAAAGGTCTTTTTGGCTGCCTGATCAGCCTTTTTAGACTCCCTGTCAGCTGGAGACTGAGGAAAGGCACCGGAAGCATGAAGCCTGCACCACCAAACTGTCCGGGGACGGATGAGTGGATAAAAAGTTAGGATCCCCTGGTGCAACCTTGTACCTTCTTGCCACCTGTCTACACACTGCAGGAGAAGAAAGGGGCTTCTTCCATACCTCTAATACCTGTAACACTTCTGTGAGCAGGTTGGATTTGTACTCCACAGAAGGCAGCTGTAAATCCAGAAGCTCCGCTGCTTTCTTTATCACCACGTGATAGGGAGCCAACTCATGAGGTGGAGAAGACCTGGCAGATGTATGTTCCCACTCTGGGGTCGTATCCAGCCCACTGGCTTCCTCAATGCCCTCGAATTCGTCCGAAGAAGAATCAACCTCACCTTCTTCCACCTCTCGATATCTTCTTTCCTCCAACACCCTCTGGGCTTCCCTCCTCGACCGGATTCGGGGAACAGACGTCAGCGGAACCAGAGGAACCGGCGTCGACGGCGCCAGACAAGGCGCAGATGGAGTCAGCCTCGACGTCTATGGAGTCGGCTTCGGTGTCGATGGAGCCAGTCTCGGCGTCGAAGGAGGCTCCGAAGCCTGTCGAACCTTCCGAGGTCGAATCGGATCCCCAGACGGTGCCGGAAACTGCCAAGAAGGCGCCATCGGCATAAAGGGCATAAAGGGGGCCTGAGCATACTGCTGTGGCACCCCCATTGTAAAGGCCATCCGACCCACGGGACCAGCTGGTGCTCCGAATGGGTAGGCCGCCCTATTAAAAATGCCATACATAGCATTTAAGAAATTAGCCGAATCCGTACCTGGGGCCGGGAACTGAGGCAAAGGAACCTCTTGTGGGGCCTCTGGCACCGGCTCCGCAATATCCTCCACTGGAGCCTCAGAATCTTCAGGTACTGGAACAGACTCTTCCTGCTCCTCATGCATAGAAGCATCCGACTCCACCCGAACCGGAGTCGACGTCTTAGACAGAGCCGAAGACCTCGGAGACTGATTCGGAGTCTGCTTCCTCGAAGGAGAACCTTCCGGAGACCTTGAAGGTGAAGGAGAAGGAGACAAACCTTTGCTCCGACGTCGATGAGACGAAGCCGACCTCGATTTCTTGGACTTCGAGGATCGACGTCTAGAATGTTTACTTTTTTTATGGTGTTTCTTCGACCTCGAAGTCGATGACTCTCTCTTCGATCTCTCCTTCTTCCTCCCTCTCTTTTCCTCACCAATCTTCTTCATGAAGAGCTTGGTCTTCCTTTCCTTGAGTGCCTTCGGGTTTATGCTTTTACAGCATCCGCACTCCTCCATATCATGTTCCGAGGAGAGGCACCATAAACCATTCTGGTGAGGATCCGTTATCGACATCAGGCCTCCACACTCCCTACAGGGCTTAAAGCCCGACTTCCTAGTCGAAGACATAGCCGAATAAACAGAGATACACGACCAAACTACAAAGTAGCACTGGAGAAAAACCGTTGCGCGTCGAAGGCGCGGAAAAAAGGGAACTGACGTCATCACGCCGACGTGGGCTTCTTATGGCTCCGGTGACGTCGATCGGAGTTTGCGAGCGGAGCCGGTGTATTATGACGTCGCCCACGTCGGCGTGGAATGCTGGGGAAGAAAAGTTCCGTGGAATGCTGGCGCAGGGGATATTCACAAGGTGAGGAATCCACTGGCAGATGTATCCATCAGAATGGCCATGTAATCTCCTGGGTTTAGGAGTAACTAAATGTCCTGCAATGTGATCATTGAAGGACTTTGGTATTTAAAGCCCTCAAATGCTGAATCGGTCACCAATGTATGAAATTTTTCAGTACCAAAAAGAAACCGGGATTGGAACCCCTTCCCTGTCTGGGATGTCGGAACTGATTCTATTGCTCCATTACAGAGCACCGAAAGAACTTCCAAATGCAGGATATGTAGGTGCTTTACCTCTTTCCGATCTGGCATGGTGAAATTTGAAGGGAATCCCAGGAATAGCTGAACTGGATAAGTTTGAGGACCCACTGGTCGACTTATTTTTTGCAACGGTTGAAATTGCGACAATTAAGCCCCGCAAGGAAACTTGTGGAAGAGTGGTAAAGGAGATAGTCGGAGCCTAGAATTTGTCATTGGCGACGTGAGGAATTTTTTCTGTGCAGCCCTGCTCTCCCTCTAGCAGTAAATCAGGAGTATGTCCCAGATTGTTTTTGACGCTGGCTAGGTATAATGTGGTCAATATGGCTGAGGAGAGTAAGAGGGATACCGATATTGCTGGTATGCACCTCAGCAGGAAGGAATAACTCTTCCTCGCGCTCCCTTAAAGAGACCTTTCGGTATTGAAGCGTCCAACTACTTGGCAGTGTCTGGGTCTCTTATCTCTGACGAACCTCATCGATGTGTTTCCTGAATAACGCCTCTCCATCAAATGGAAGGTCAAGGATTTTGTTCTGTACTTCTGGTCTAAATGACATAGCCCTGAGCCATCCTTGACAGAGCAACACTGCAGAGACTCCCAGCATCTACATGCTCCAGTGGCAATATCCATTGCACAAACCACCTCAGAGGATACCCCCTCTCCTTCCTGGAGGATCTTCCTTGTTTCAGTCTTACTGTCCTCAGGAAGATGATCAATGGTTGGAGCTCTGTCACACCACATTTGCAGATTACATCGACCCAAGCTTGCGACAGCATTGGCTGCTCTGACCACCAGAGCAGACATTGAGGAGAATCGCTTGCCAGCATTATCAAAGCACCTGCCTCCTTTTCGGGAAGTGTGGTGATTGGAGCTGAAGGATTCTTGGATTTTCTCTAGTCAGCCTGAGAGATTACAGTCAGGCTTCAGTTGACCCACAAGGCAGGCAGGAGCATCTTCCGGCACTTTATATTTTTTCTCCAATCTGGATAGGGCTGGAATCACCGTGGCTGGGGTTTATTACCTTGAGTCCTTCATCCCATATGTAACATACAATCGAAATAGCTCTAACAGACTTTCGAAAGGGCTCTTTAAATTCAAAAAAACATTTAGTTTGAGATTGTTAAGCCAAACGCTTCGGCAGCCTTTTCAAGCAGGTAATGGAACTCACTGATTTCTTCCGGTGGGGAATCAATGGGCACAGAAGAGGGAGAAGAGCGTGTGGGTATAACGTAGTCATCCTATTCCTGGTGTGGATCTCGAAGTTCTCCCTCCTCCTGGTCATCTGAGGTTCCTGGACCTTGCTGAGGAACAGGCTGTGATTTGGGAGAAATGGACTGCAAACTTTGACCAAGCTGCCGAGTAGACGTGAAACAGTGTCCGAGGAGGTAGTGTAGCCTGCATGAATGGCAAGTACGTTAGTAACAACGATGGCGTCCAGACCATGTGGTCTTGATAACTGCGAGGATCTTCCTGTTGAGGAACATATTGTTGCTCCCTAATCATCGTCAAAGTCATCCTTCTGGCACATAACGTGCAACTGTTATGGGTTATGTCCGTAGCCAAAAGGCCCGGATTTGAGGATGACCATAACCTGGTTCCTCCTTGCTTGTTTAAGTAGTGTATTGTAGTCATGTTGTCTGTATCAGGCGGGGGCTTGACTTTATGGAGGGATGAAAAGACCTGAGGGAGAGATAGACTGCCCTCAGCTCGAGCATGTTGATCTGGTACAGCAGCTCCTTGTTCCATTACAGATCTTGAGTTTGTAGAGATCACACGTGGGCCCCCCCCCCCCCCCAACACTGGAGGGAAGCATCCATGATAAATCTGCTCAGGAAGCTCCTGGTTGAAAGAAGCTCCTATGCAAAGGTTCTGCGACTGCATCCACCACTGGAGAGACTGTCTGGCATCCTGAGAGAACTGTCCTCTCAGAGGTCTGAAAACTGAGACCACTGGTTTTACAGAGCTTGTTGTAGCAGCCTCATGTGTACACTGGCATCGGGAACATTGTAGATGCAAGATGCCATCGAACCCAGGAGAGGCTACTTATCTGGCCGATGTTTGAGGAGTGAAGAAGAGTATATTTTATGTAGAATGAGGATACGGGGGAATGGTCTGGTCAGAAAGAGGCTGCCAGCCGAGACTGGGGGAATCCAGAGGGGAGCTTGAATCTTGATATCCTTGAGCACGTAGGGACACTGTTGGTCTACTTCTCGGGCTGTGGGGCTCGTGTGCAGTGGCGTCTTTTGGCGTTGGATCCAGTGCAGGAGCCGCTCACAGAGGCCAGTCGGGGCAAACCCAAGGATGGATTAGCTCTTGCGGGTCTGGGGAGTCCGTTGGCATGGCCACCTCCCTCTGACTCAGGCTCTGGAGCATGGGTGCTTTGAGGCATCTGAGGTAAAAGACTCGATCGGTCTTTGGTTTCTGCAGAAGGGACCAAATAGGACAGTGGGCTACTCTGTTTGGGTTTAACTCGATCTGAAGTCACTCAATGTGCAAGTCAGTCTTCCTCGGCATTGGCATCTGGACTGGACATATCAAGCCTTGCCTACAGCAGGGAGTCCGGTACCCAGGGTATTAGTCCGGTGTGGCTCCGGTTGGTCCTGGTGCTCCCTCACTCAGTGGGACAACAGATATGACCTTCAGGAGCACAGGGTCCTCTCACTGGGGAGCTGCTGTGTGGGGCTGGCTGGGGAGCTGCAACTCGGTGGACTGCAACTTATGTCTGTCAGTTGCAGGGGAGTAGCTCCTCTACTCCAAGGGAGTTTCTCAGGCAGCTGGTGAGGTACTGGCAGCCCTCCGGGTTTTCTGAAGTCTACACAGCAGCAGGACTAGTGGTTTGCTCCATGAGGGTCAGGTGCAGCAGGCAAGCTGGCGGAAAGTCCGTCGTGCTCCACGGTTCTTGGGTCCGCAGTCTTCTTGGTTCACTCCTTTTGGGTCAGTCGAAATCTCAAGGCCTGGTATCGGAGGTCCGTTAAAGTTACTGAGATGTAGTAACCCTGGGCTCACTACACCCCCTAGGTTACCACTTGTGGGCTTCACCTTGTACCAGTATTGCCAATTCCACCACACACAAGATTGTGGCATCCTACATTTGGTGTTTACTTCAGGCTTGGTCACCTTAGAGGTTTGTCCAGCCTGGCAGTGCAACAATGTGAGAAAGTGGCTCTGTATATACTGTTCCCTAATAGGTACAGGGTGTACAGAGTCCACAGTCCCCCAGAGGCTGATAGAGGTCAAAGTTAGGTATGACCTTACTCTCAAAAGTGGTAGCTTGGTCGAGCAGTAAGGCAGTACCAGAGGACAGTGTAAAGCATTTATTGTACACACTCAGTCAGCAAATGGTTTCACACACTCAATAACTGAACTCTAGGCCAATGATTTGTATATATAAAATATATGCTTGTTTTATTTTTAGAACCACAAAGGGGGTAAAAATATACTTTCTCAGAATGAGAGGTTGAATATAAATACTTTTGTTTCAAGCAATAAATTTGTGTAAACAGTCAGTTGGTTGCAATAAACAATCCTATTTCCTAAACATAACAATGCATTGAGCTCAATGGTAAATTCAGGTTATTTGTAATAAATTACTTTTCAGATTACTTTTGGAATTCCAGGTCTGGATCCTAGAACCAGCCTGGGGTCAGTATTCAGAATCAAGTGATGAAAGTCGACTTAATAACTGTAATGATTTTTAAATAATATTTAGCTATTTCAAAAGTTAGCACTTAGAAAATATTTCACAGAAAACATTCAATGGATCTCTATGGCAAGAAATTCAAATTGCAGGTAGAGTACTTTATCGTTACTTTAGTAATCCAGGACTGGGTGCCTAGACCCAGGACTGGGGTCCTTATCAAAAGCAGGTAAGTAATTTCGTTTGCAGAAATGGTACGATTTTAAAAGAATATTTCAAATTTGCAAAAGTAGACACTTAGAAGAAATTTCACAGAAAAGCAGACAATGGTTTCCTATGGGAGAAAAATGAGTTAGAAGTAAGTATAGTTGTGAACACTTTTCAGAGTCAGGGCTGGGCACCAAGATCCAGCACTGGGAGCTCACCTAGGAGCAGGTGAGTAAATTCGTTTTTGTCACTTGGCTGATTTTTGGTGAATTTTTGCAGTTTTGAAAAGTTCACACTTAGAAGATTTTTGAAGAAAAAGCCAGTCAATGTTACCCTATGAGGAAAAGGAAGTTAGCGGTTTAAGGGTAAGTACTCGACTGGTAGTGTTGAAATTCCGGGCATGGACTCAGGGGTCCCCCAGTGTCAGGTAGGTACAGTTGGTTCACCCTCAGCGGTTTCAGGACGGCCGGGTGCAGAGAGAGTTGGGCCCAATGTTATCCTATGAGGGATAGGGGGGCCTTGGTTGGTGGCTGCTGTCTGGCAAGCCACGCGGCTGTGGGAGCTGGGCTCCTGGTCACTTACTCAGGGCAAGTGGGGAAGTAGATTAGTGTAGAGAGGGCACTGCCAGGGCCACTCGGGCGGCTGGGTGCAGGGTGCTTTTGAGCCTTAGGGCGCTCAATGGAAATCAATGGGAATGTTCCGGTTTGGAAAGAGGCTGCAGGCTCGGGGACGAGGATGTTTCAGGTGCCACCACCACTTCGAGAGGTAAGTTGGGTAGTTGTAGGTTAGGTGGGTACCCCGGGATTGGGCACAGGGGGTCGCAGGGCGCCGGGTGCAGGGGTGCCTTTTGACGTCGGGAATCTTACCCTCTGGTTGATCGCGGCTGGGGTGGCACTTGGTTCTGAGGCTGCAGGCTTCTTCCGGGATGTCGAGGGGGGTCCTTGGGTGCCGGACTCTGGGTCACAGTCGCCGTGGGGTCGTCCTCTGGGTCTTTGTCCACTCCGGCACTGGCCAGGCTTGGCTGGTGCAGAGTGTGTTGGGTCCGCGGTCCCGGGCTGGTGCCAGGGATAGCAAGTAGGTTTCTTGAGTAGAGCCTCTACTCGTGGGAGTCCCAGGGGCTTAGAGCTAAAAGGTAGCCAGGTCCTCCGGGGTTGGTGAGGTTGCTGGCCACGTGGGATGCCGCGCTGGTGCAGGTTCGAGAGTCGACAGGCCGGTAGGGCTGGGGCCAAAGCAGTTGGTGTCTTCTTCTCTTTTTAGCAGCTGCAGGGCAGGTCTTTGTTCTTCTTGCTCTTCTTGTCGTTTTTCTATCTGGAATCTGAGGAAGGAAGGTTCAGGGGGCCCCTAAATACTAGATTTAGGGGCGTTACAGGTAGGTGAAGGCCAGGGACCAATGGGTCCTTGTCCTGGGGTGGGTACACCCCCTATCCTGCCTCTCTCCTGTGGGAGGGGGGCAGTAGCCTAATCCTGATAGGGTAGGGCCTCCCATCTTCAAGATGGCGAGAGCCCGGAGATGTGCTTCACCTCGCCTCCCCCACCTGAGGGGTGGGGTGGGCAGGCTGGCACATCCCCTGTCCTTGTATGGGGTTTCCGGCCAAGCTTCCCGCCAGAGTGGGGGGTTGCAGTGGCCTGGGGAAACTCCAACTGGCGGCATGCCTTTGAAGCTTCCCTTTGCTCATCCTGGGGGAGGAGATTTCTCACCTCACCCAGGATGTGCATTGTTGCAGGCCCGGGAGAGCAGGGGCTCTTCCACCCAGGGGTCCAGCAACGTGTCTGCTGTGTGGCAGCCTGGGCAGCCTCAGAGCAGACGTGGATTGCAAGTTAGCTGTAAGGGGGCATCTTCTAAGATGCCCTCTGGGGTGCTTAGTACATTAAATCCTACACTGGCATCAGTGTGGGTTCAATGTGCTGAGAAGTTTGATACCAAACTTCCCAGGCTTCAGTGTTGCCAATATGGTGCTGTGGAGCTCGTGTTTGACAAGCTCTCAGCACCATGTATTCTTAAATGACAGCACTGCACTTACAGTGCCCAGGAATGGACCCGGGTACTGTAGGGGCACAGGGCTCCTGCTCCTGTGCCCACACCATAGGCGTAATGCACCCAGCTAGAGGGGTGGCTGACATATGCCTTGGCAGTGTAGGTGATGGGCATGGTACACAGTGATGTGTGCCATGTCGACTCTTTGTTTTGTCCTGCACCCAGACACTCAGCCTGCAAGGGCAGTGTGTGTGTGTAAGGGTACAGGGTCTCTGAGGGTGGCACAATGAGTGCTGCAGCCCTTAGAGGCCTTCCCGGGTCACAAGGCCCTGGGTACCTAGGGTACCATTTACTAGGGGCTGACATGTGGCTAGGGTTTGCCAATTTGGAGTTTGTGTGGTTTAAGGAAGGAACATAGGCCCTGGGCACCTGATTGGCAGGAACCCAGGGTACACTCAATCGAAGTACATTCAGCAATTTAGCAAAAAGTGGGGGCATACCATGCAAGAAAGATGGCACTTTCTCACAAACAATCCTACATAGCTAATTTTCCCACCTGTCCTGGTGCCAAATGGGCCCTGGTAAGGGGGTTGGTATTCCCTCACCTCTGAGGAAGGCCAGATTTGCATGCCAAAAGGCAGTGGCTCTTTCAAGGTCCCTGCTTTGAAAAGTTACTTACCTTTGTTAACACATTATCCGGTAGAAACATGATCTAGCCGCAGATTTCTTGCCTTTGAATTTTCCAGGGATCAGACTGGATCCAGAAGATTTTTCTTTGAGTGATACCACCTACGCGCTGGTAGGTGGTGTCTGTGGACTCCGCATGACATCGTTGACATCTGCACTGTGGTGAGCTGCCGTCAGTTACTTTCAAGACTTTCCACTACAGGAGCACGGAGCCATGAACTGCATTGAAATTGGTGTTTGAACAACTAGGGCCCTGAAAGCGATCAGCCCTGACCGCAACAACCTGTCCGCAGAGCAGAAGGATCGGTAGGTTGGTAAGGAATCTGCGGCTAGATCATGTCTCTACCAGATAAGAAGGTAAGTAGCTTGTCCATCTGATGGTGACATCTAGCTGCAGATTCCTCCTCTTTGAATAGATGAGGGACTGTGGATAAGTATAGACCAGAAAGTCCAGTAGGACAGAGCGGGCAAAGCGGTCATCCCTGCTGACTTAAAAGTCAAGGCAGTAGTGCTTGGTAAACATGTAGGGATGCCCTCATTTCTGTCTGACAAATGACAAGGACTGGAACCCCACGTGGCAATGTTTTGGCAGAAGCCTTAGCTTGATGGAGTGAGCCCTCAGGCCTTCAAGAGGCTGCTTCTTGCCCGGAGTGTAGCAAATCTTGATGTAGAGGCTGACCAATCGAGAGATGGTCCTCTTCTGCACTGCCCGACCTTTCTTCGCTCCCACGTACCTCATGAAGAGTTGGTCACCCACCTGGAACACAGTGTGGTCAAGGTAGAACGACAACGCTCTTTTTGGGTGCAGACGGTGGAGTCGCTTCCCTTTCTTAGAGGGACGCGGTGGAGTGTAGAAAGCAGGCAAGGTGACATATTGCCCTACGTGGAGAGGTGTCGCCACTTTTGGGAGGAAAGAGGTGTGAGAAAGTGCCATCTTTCTTGCATGGTATGCCCCCACTTTTTGCTGAATTGCTGAATGTACTTTGACTGTGCCCTGAACTCCTGCCAATCAGGTGCCCAGGGCCAATGTTCCTTCCCTAAAACCACAAATCCTGGCCACATGTCAGCCCCTGGTAAATGGTACCTTAGGAACCCAGGGCCTTGTGACCAGGGAAGGCCTCCAAGGGCTGCAGAACTTATTGTGCCACCCTTAGAAGCCCTGTACCCTAACACAACCACACTGCCCTCGCAGGCGAAGTGTCTGGGTACAAGGCAAAACAAAGTCTGTGTGCCATGCCCACAACCTACACTGCCCTGGCATACATCAGCCACCCCTCTAGCTGGGTGCCCTATGCCAGTGGTGTGGGCACAGGAGCATAAGCCCTGTGCCCCTACAGTACCCAGGTCCATTCGTGGGCACTGTAAGTGCAGTGCTGCCATTTAAGAGTATATGGTGCGGAGAGCTCGTCAAACACGAACTCCACAGCACCATAATGGCAACACTGAGGACTGAAGTTTGGTATCAAAACTTCAGCACATTAAACCCGCACTGATGCCAGTGAGGGATTTAATGTACAAAGCACTACAGAGGGCATCTTAGAGATGCCCCCTGAAAGCTAACCTACAATCCACGTCTGGGAGACTGCCTAGGCTGCCACACAGCAGACATGTTGCTGGATTCCTGGGTGGAGCGCCCCCGCTCTCCTGGGCCTGCAACAATGCACATCCTGGGCGAGGTGCTAGGTATCCTCCCCCAGGATGGGCAGGGGGAAGCTTCAAAGGCATGCCACCTCTGAGCTTCTCCAGGCCACTTGCTGTACCCAGCAAACTGGCCCCCAGCGGTTGACCCCCACTCTGGCGGGAAGACTGGCCGGAAACCCCAAGTAAGGACAGGGGATGTGCCAGCCTGCCAACCCCACCCCTCAGGTGGGGTAGGCGAGGTGAAGCACATCCCCGGGCACTCGCCATCTTGAAGATAGGAGGCTCTGCCCAATCAGGACTAGGCTACTGCCCCCCCTCCCACAGGAGAAGTGTGGCTCAATGGTTAAGAGCGGCAGACCCTGATGCAGAGTTCTGGCCCGGGACCAGAGTTCAATCCCCCGCCTCGGCAGGTCTTGGATTCAATTTCCTCGGACCTGATAATTCTCGCCTCGGTGCCTATTCTAATCATGGGTCCCACGCTGCAACTCTGGGCAATAGCTTGCTTAATCTCCACAACGGCCCCAGCAGCGCTGGGATGCCTGGCTTCACCATGGGGGAGCCCAGGACATTTCACAGGAAAGGCCAGGAAGGGTTCCACAGCGGTATGAGTAAAAGTGCCAGGATACCCCTGTTGGGGGTGACAGTGCGCTATACAAGTACATACACACTTAGGATAGGGGGTGTACCCACCCCAGGGCAGGGACCCATTGGTCCCTGCCCTTTACCTACCTGTAACACCCCATATCTAGTATTTAGAGGCACCCTGAACCTTCCTTCTCCAGATTCCAGATTCCGAAAAAGCAAAGAAGAGCAAGAAGAAAGAAGACCTGCCGTGCAGCTGCTAAGAGGAAGACACCAACTGCTTTGGCCCAACCCCTACCGGCCTGTTGACCCTCGAACCTGCTCCTGCTAAATCCCGGCACCTCTTGTGGCCAGCAACCTCACAAACCCTGGAGGACCTGGCTACCTTGTGACTGAGCATCTGTGACTCTTATGAGCAGTGGCTCTGCTGAAAGCAAGTTTCTAACCCCTGGCACCAGCCCGGAACCGCAAACCCTGCACACTGTCCACTTTGGTACAGGGAAGGCTTTGGGGGTGCAAAGACCCCGAGGACGTCCCCCCGGCAACTGTGACCCCGAATCCGGCACCCAAGGACTCACCTAGACGCTCCGGACGACGCCTGCAGCCTCAGAACCAGAGACCTCCCCCCAACCGCGATCAACAGAGGCTAAGATTTTCCGACACCAACTGGCACCCCGGCCCCCTGTGCCCGACTCCTGGGTACCTACCCATCCTCCAACTACCCAACTTACCTCGAAGTGGTGGTGGCACCTGAAGAATCTTCGTCCCCGAGCTTGCAGCCTTTGTTCATCCTGGAGCTTTCCCATTGAAATCCATAGAGCGCCCGAAGGCTCAAAAACACCCTGCACCCAGCCGCCCGAGTGGCCCTGGCAGTGTAACCGCTACTCCTACCTACTTCCCCATTTGCCCTGCGCAAGTTACCAGGAGCCCAGCTCCCACAGCCGTGTGGCCTGCTAGTCAGCAGCCACCAACCAAGGCCCCCTGTCTCCCATAGGATAGCATTGGGCCTAACTCACTCTGCACCCGGCCGTCCCAGTGCCACTGAGGGTGTAACAACTGTACCAACCTAACCCTGGTAGACTTTGGTGCGGTATATACAGAGCCACTTTCTTACATACCAAACACCATGTGTTTCAGTAATGCCATTAAGTATCTGGGGTAACATTTTTTAATCAGTGCCCAGTACATAACTTAAGATGGCCTCCCTGCTCACTTGCAATATGTACAAATAGAACTAGACATCACAGGGGCATATCTGCTCATGCAGATATGTCCTTACATAAGATATAGTGTACCCTGCCTTAGGGCTCAAAGGCCTACTGTAAGGGTGACTGACAAACATTTAATGCAGTGACATTGGTATGACACAGGAGTGTCATGTTTTCAATCATGGTTTGCACCATGTCACGCAGCCTGCAATGGCATTCTGTAGAACTTGTGTGGGGGGGGTCCGTTAGGGTGGCATAATATATGCTGCAGCCTTTTGGGACCCTCTTTAGAACTCATGCCCTAGGTAGGTGCGGTAGCATTTACCAGAGACTTACAGGGCTGCTGAAGTCCTTAGCCAATTTGTAGCACAATTAGACAACATCTTGTTTTGGGGATGGAGCACTGGCAGTGAAGGCTGGTTAGGAAGTTTGTGCATTGCCAAACTTCAATCAGCACTGAGTAGCAAAAAAGGGCACAAAGTGGGGAGATAAGGGATAACTTCAACAAAATCCCAGTTTCCTGTAACAACCAACTCCTCAACCCAGTTCAATCCGGATTCAGGTCAAACCACAGAACCAAGCCATCATCACTACCAGAGACTAGCGGCAACTGATCATGGATTGAGGAGACACCGCAGCCCTCCTCCTATTCCTATCTGCCGCCTTGGACATGATCTCCCATCCCATCCATCTGCCTGAATCCAGCAAACAGAAACACTTGCTCTGCTGGATGGGCTCTTTCTGCACAGACTGCAGTCAGCCAGGCTGCCTAATTCCAGTTTGTTGACCCACTTATCTGCTAGGTACCCAAAGGATCATCAGACCCACACTTCAATGCCTACACCTCCCCGCTAACTAACATCGCCAGGACTGAAAGCATTAACATCCCGTATGCAGACGACAACCAGCTCATCCGCTCCCTCAAAACTAAACTTCTAGCACTTAAACCAAATTCAATACCTGCATGTCTGAATTACTAAGTTGGATGACACCTCGCTATGGAACTTCACCTAGGGGGCAGCGAACCTCAGCCTTACAGGGTGCGCGGTACACTCAAGGCAAAAACCTCTGAATAGTGGTGGAAAACCAGCAGGCAATACACGGCTAACAAAGCTAACACAATGCTTTCATAGCTGCTATGATGAGTTTTAAACTGTGTTTGTGCCTTTAAGAACAAAAAAAAATATATTCCCTGACAAATCATCTTAATCCACATTCATCATACTTCCACTCATACTACGTTATAATCATACCAGATCATAATCATGCCACAGTGCAGGTACCAGTATACAAAAGTGTTATTAAAAATGTTGTTGATAGTATTAAAAACAATTCAAAGTGCCCCTGCCCTAGTACATTGGTTTGAAAACAAGTTCATCTAGAAATTACGTCATAACACTATTAAATCAATGTTACACATTAAAAGACAAAAAAAAAAAGTGTACAAAAAACAATACACTCATAAGACCAGCCAATCAGTGTAGAGGTTCTATCAAGATAGGCACAGGACAAATTCCCATTTTTCATCTATTGTGCTCACAAGTTCTACAAATTAATCTTTAATGTGTAATAGTGTTTGGACAGCACCAACGCTGTTCCACTTTATGAACTAATTGAAGATTCACCTCTATGAAAAGCTCTACTAAACAACGCATTAACCGCCCTCAAACCAACCATCACTCAATGCCTTTATACTAGTCTTTGACCCTCTACGGTACTCCACCACTTTTTGGCTAGGTTCCTGCTATGAAATACCACACACACATAATAAAGGACAAAAAAAATGTGCTGTCATTTGGGGAGATGGAAGGGCTGCTTGTGATTTTAATGAAGATGCCCCTGGAAGAGAACTAGGAATAAAGGTAAATGTGGGAAACTGGGTTTTTATTGCAGTATTAAAACTAGTTCTCAGACACATGATGGCTTAAATGAAAATAAGGATGTTTCGTACCAAACCTCTCTTCCTGATAAACCCACACTGATGCAAATGTTGGATTTATCCAAAAATTAATTCAGAGGGCACCTTCGAGGTGCCCTCTGAAAAACTACCAGCTCTGGTGTGCTTGCTGACTGTATTCTACCAGCCTGCCACCAAAGAAGTTTGAGCTCCCAGGGTGAGAGCCTTTTACTCTCAGGTCAAGAACAAAAGGCTGTCCGGGCAAAGGGTGTGTATTTGCAAATGTCTTACACTCCTCTGTGTTAAGCCCAAGGCTGCTCGACCACACTACCGCCTAACAGAGCACTTTGGGATTGCATAGCCAGCCCTGTCCACTAAGAAGGGAATCTATGGACTCTAAAAGGTAGATCAGATTATTGATAAATCACAAAGATCCAGCTTCCTACAGTAACTAACTTACTTATGTACTTGTAAAGTTATAACAGGCTGCTTTAGGGATAAAGGCCTTTTGGTATACTGTAGGTGGCACTGAAATAATGAAAATCTAAGATGTCAAAGACATTGCTTAGATTTAATAAATATTCAATCTAAAAAGCTTGACTGGTTTAGGATGATCTTGTATCCTGGAGGGTAAACCAGTCAAATATTTTGTTAGCCACCTGTAAAGTCAACTTGGGTCAGCTAAGACATTTCTGGACATTAGTTCTAATCAAAGTTGACTTCGAACTATGAGAGCAAAACATCAATGTTTATTCAAAGCAACCTGCAAAACATCAAATGACTGAATAACTAAAATTAGTCTCAGATACGAAATGAACTGTACTGCTTTGCAATAAATATCCGAGAAAATAAAATGCTGTGTAAAGGTTCTTCCACATTGGTATTCATTAGCATACTGTGCGACTTAAGATAGTTCTATACGAAGTTAGTGGTGCTCAGGAACTTACAGTCAGATCTTGTCTGTATCCCCGAAGATCCTTCACAAAGCGTAGAATTTCATCAGTGTAGCGCTCATAGTCCAGTGGCAGCTCATGGTCATGGGTGAGGCGGATGATCATCTGGCCTGCTACCTCTGCAGCTGCCCGACACAAGGCTTCCAGATTCAGCACGCATTGCTGCAGGTTTTCGATTGTGTCCTTGTTGGTGTTTAAAATGCTACATCGTTTGTTAGTCTGCAAAGCAAACACAGGGTCAAAATTGGGTGCTCTGATACAATTAGAAATGCTTCATGAACACTCATGCTACAATCGAGTTCCGAGGTTAAACTCACAGCAATGATGCAACCCGATAGCCTTGCAGTATATTCCTGGATTGGGATTCTGGTACTCTTTGAACCTCCCCCTTAAACTATTTGTGGATTACAAGCATGTGACTCAGAAAATGAAATGCTGCAACTTTATATTTTGTCTGTGGCTACTGTGAGAAGTTGGCCTGGTATATGCTGTCCACTAGTTATAGTGAGCACCTTGTACCAGTCCAAACAACCCTCATTAATTAATAGGTTTAAAGACAACCTTTATTGAAAGCTATCCTAGTGGTTGCTATGGAGAGCAGCCTTCAGTCTAAGTCTTGGAGCGTAAAGCAGCTTGGTTTACCAGATTATAACCCCTTGAATCACTAAATGAAAGGAGAACCACACAACGTATATATAAAATATGTATTTATTTCTAAACACTCACTACTAATCTCTTTATGAGATTAGAGTCCAAGATACACAATAATACAGTTCTAAAACGACAGTAAATGGCACAATATACAATGGGCCCTAGGGGCGGACCAAACCATATATCAGGAAAGTGGTATAAGAACCACAACTTGACTAGACAGTGCCTAGAGCACGGATAATCGCTGGGACCCCAAGGAACCACCCAAGGTAATGACACAGGAGACCAACGGGGGATGCGTGCAGTGTGAACACAGGCACGAGCACCGTACTATTCTATGGGAAAGTCGCGGTTGGAATTTTAGAAGTTAAAGACACTTAGGAGAGGACTTTGAGCAAACCCCTTTAGACTTGGGGGGGGGGGTTCTAGGGCCAGCACACATGGGAGCACCGGAGTACTCTAGTTACCTCACCCAGGGAAGCCGGGTGCATGTGTCAACTGGTGTCAGGAATGGTAGTTTATTTCAATGGTGATCTGCTGCAAAGTGCTGCTGCCGGGAAGGAGAAAAGTGTCCGGTGTGATCCAAGCCTGGATTGAAGATCAGATGAACCTGAAAGCAGAGGGGACAGTGTCTGTCACTTGCCAGTGACCAGGGGCACGATAGACTAATGCCCACCGATGTCGGGTGTTTCAGGTGCGAAGAGGTGAAGCTTGACTCTGCAGCCACGAGGCGTCCATGACTGGAGCAGGATTCGAGCTGTCCCACAAAGGATGTAGGGTGCTGTGGTGTTGGTGCTCGGATTGAACACAACAAGCCTTGGCAACAGCAACCCACGCAGGAAGAGAAAAGATGCATTTGTGCTGACCAGCAAGGTCCTGGGGACTCCCCAAGCGATTGAGTCAGGGCACGTCTGGAGCAACCAGGTAAGCCCAATTAAAGTTAGAGTTGCCTTCACAGGGACCCACCAGTCACGGACCAGGGATTGCGAAGGGACCTCGAGAGGAATCACACAATACCAGCCCACAGGACACTCTGTGAGTGTAGGCCAGTAATCTTTGGTGGAGACACTGCTCGGGGTGTAGACTACAAGTAGCCCAAAGCACAGCCTCAAGGATCGACTAGAAGCATATGCACTTACAAATGTGCACGGTGTCCAGGGGTTCCGGTTCCACGGTCCCCACGAGGGCTACGGGTCTCCGCTTTGCTGGGAGCTCGGATCAGCCTCTGGGAAGTCTGGGAACCCACCTCCTGTGTTGCAAATTCTTCAGAGTCCGGCAGGAGCTTCGGAGATGCAAACCGGTCAGATGAGTCTTAGGTGCCTGCCTTACAGGGGATTAACTTCTTTACTCCAAGGGAGATTCTTTAGTCATATAGCGCCTTGTAGATAGTCATAGTTCCAGGATTCTGTATCAGTTTCGTCCAGGTGTAATCTAAAAGTCCTGTAGCCAAGGGTTCCTATCTTATACCCAAGGAAGGGGTGGGACAAACTCTAGGGACCCACCTATGGGAGGGTCAGGAAAGGGGTGGCTACACCCATTTCCTTTGTCCAGTTTCGCGCCAGAGCAGGGGCTGGTAACCCCTGCAACTGTTTTGAGCTGGACTATGCACAGGGACACCAAATGTGCCCCCAGTGCAGACTTCAAAGCACTCTTGGAGTACACCCACCCAGCCCCAATACACTAAAGCCAGTCCGGGAGGTGGTTACACCTCCCTGTGACAGGAAACTTATTGTCCAGGCCTCCCCTGCCAGTGTTTCGTCCAGCAGCAGGAGGGCAGACTCGTGCCTGTGGCTGGCAGCATCCATTTTGTGATGTCAGGGTCTGTTAAGCTGGTATTGGGTATACCGGTGCGGTCATGTCTCTCCCTCTAGAAGGGTGGGATCATGCTCCCACACCAGTTACTGGTGTGGGGGTATGATTCCAAGGTGTTTGGCACCAAACAAAACATGTTTCCAAGCAGCCATTCCAAAGTTAGCATTTACAGTTTGGTTGTAATGCACTTGAGTATATGGTCTGGCTGCATCACAAAACCCCGGAATAAAGATTCCGAACGCTGCAGAGGGGCTCTGCTCATGCATGGGCACCCTCTCACATGAAACCCAGCACCCTGCCTTCAGGATTGTTAAGGCCTGCCATAGGGGCGGCTGATAGGTTTACATGTGCAGTGATATGGGGAGATATAGTGAACCTATATCTCAGTAAGGGGTGCATGCACCACCTTACCCAGGCTGCAGTAGCAGACCTGTGGTGTCAGTTTGGAAGGCTTCCCAGGGGTGGTACAATACATGCTGCAGCCCCCGATAGGCCTCTGTGGTACCCATGCCCTTGGTGCATAGTATACCATATGCTAGGGACTTATAAGGGTACCCCAGCATCCAATCTGGAATGTACCTAAAGTACTGGTAATCAATTTAGAGTGGAAGCAGCTAGGCTGGGGTCCTGGTTAGCAGGGTCCCAGCAAGACTAAAGTCAAAACAGTGAAACATCAGCAAAAAGTGGGGGTAACCATAAGAAGCAGATCCTACTCTCCTACAGCTACTCTAGAGTCCCTTCTAACCAATGTCCCCCAACACAGTAGTCAGATGCTTTATCAGATACAGTGAAGCAGAATAGATGCTCCAAGGTGGGAGCTGGGAGAGCGAAGAAGAGCGCATTATGCTGCAATGCCATCCCTCCTTTCTAACTGGATGTAAATTTGATTTTGTAGCCTAAACCACTAACAGAGGGGAGCGTGTGGGGAGAGGGCTGAGACTGCTTCAAGCAAGTAACTTCTAGGTGAAAACTTGAGTAATTCCTATAGAAAGCATGCAAAATACGGTCTAGGTAGTCATTGCGGAGAAGTCTACTTGGAACGAGTCTAAATGTCAGCTATGGCATCTTTGTTCTTTCAGAAAGTGCATGAAATCTTTTAAGAGCCCAAACTCCATCAATGTTCTAAGAATTTGACCATAACCTAGCACCAGTGGCTTTTGTCCTCTGTTCTATGAAAGTCTAACCACAAGCTACAAGCAGATGTTCACAAATTCTGAAAGTAGCAGTTTATCACCAGAAAAAAATTCTGGGCATTGGAAATAAAGATTTTATGCCATCTCTGTCTCAGTAAGGATGGGCTTGTGTATGGAAAACCAAAATATTTTCCCAATGGAAATGAAGTTACACAAGGACCTTTGGGACCAAAGACAACCATGTTCTTGTGAAATACTGTTCGCACCCTTCCATCAGAGAGACTTGGTAGTACGGTTGAGTAACTGTCATATTATGCAGTTCTCCAATTTTCTCTTTCGCAGATCCACATGCATCAATATTCCACTGTCATGCTAGCAATACTTGGTATTCAATGATAACACAGCAGTATACATAACCCAAACAACAATAGAACAGCCATGTATTTCACACACCCATTCACATCACTATGTGACGTGGACTCCGCTCAATGAGCTCCAAGGGTTTAGAGCTTCAACTGCTTGCAGAGGCTGAGCAGCACAGATTTCACAGCTAGTCACAGCACAGTAGAAAGAGCCCTTAAGAGGGATGGCGGGAGGTTTGAGTCGCTGAAAATACCAAAGGTGGATAAAGCAAAAGGCTGGCAAAATCCTGTTCGAGGGTGGGAAGGGTCACTAAACATCACATTTGGTGGGTGTGCAGGAGAAGGGCATACCCTATGGGCAAAAAGGAAACCTAGTTTGCGCAAGGGGCTCAATTTCCACTGTGCAGACATCTCCACTATGGATAATGCTGAACAGGCGGAATAGAATTCCTTCCGAACAGTGACATGGCATTCACAAAATACTGCATGGAAACCGGTTCATTGTGGAGGATTCCAAGAGTACACCTGGGAACGTTTCAGAATACCAACATGTGATAAATTTGTTCCGCGCATGGAGGAGCATCTCTACAGATGTATTAGTAACTTACCTGTAATCCTAGTTCTCATCCAGGGGTATAGTCAAAGACATAAGCTATGAATAATCCCTGCCCATGTGCGGGATCCTGGAGCATATAGAAAATACACACACACACATATATATATATATATATATATATACACACACACACACACACACACACATACACACATATATCCATATATATGCATATGAAAACATACATGCAGCCTAAAATGTTTCTAACATGGCAAAAATGCCGCATTTACATAGGTTTGCAATATAAGAAAAATACCCTCCTAACCCATAAGAAAAAGAGGACATGCACTGAAAAGTTGTCATACAACAATCCTTTATTGCCATAGATAAACTTGTAATTGCAGGCAGTTGCCAGTAGGCTGCATAGCAGAGCAGTAATGAAACAAAGAAAACTGACACCTTGCCTTTAAGGCCTCCAAAGGTTATGGCACCGTGCCTTTAAGACCTGCCAGGAGACCCTCTGTTCCCATCATGCACCACAGGTGACAGTTAGGTCAGTTCTTTTTGACGGTGCATTGTGTAGAGACACTTGAGTAGAGGAAGCAATTAACATAGAACTCCTCCAGTAATGCTCGTCCGGGGAGGAGGGAGGGTCACTTATGACTGATGAGTACACCCCTGGATGAGAACTAGGATTACAGGTAAGTAACTAATCCTTCTCATCCAGAGGATACTCATCAATAGTCATAATCTATGACTAGAGTAGCAAGCCTATACCCACTACCTCGGACGAGCAACAGTGTATACAGAATATGAACAACATTACATTCAAAATTGCAATCATGCAAACAAGTTCCACAAAGAGGCCTGCCCAACCTGGCCATCGGCCTGTGCATCAGTATCTAGACAGTAATGGTGTTTGAAGGTATGCACCGATCGCCAAGTAGCTGCCTTACAGATCTCAGACATTGGAACATTGCAAAGGAGAGCTGTGGTAGACGCTTTCCCTCTGGTAGAGTGTGCTTTAGGTTTACCTTTTAAAGTCTTGTTAGCTAACTGGTAGGATAAAGCTATACAAGAGACAATCCATCGAGAAATGGATCTTTTAGATGCAGATAGACCGGTGTTAGTGGAACCGTAGTTGACAAAGAGACGGTCAGATTTCCTAAGTGTGTGAGCCCTGGCAAGGTAAAACTTCAATACTCTCCAGAGATCTAAAGAGTAACGATCTCTCTGGGGGAGTGAAAGGTTTAGGAAAGTAGGTGGGTAGAGTAATCACCCGACTGATGTGAAAATCCGAGACCACCTTAGGAAGGAAGCTCGGATGTGTACGTAATACCACCCTATTGGCATGAAACACAGTATAAGGCTCCTTACAGCACAGCGCCTGAATCTCGCTCATCCTGCAGGCTGATGTGATTGCTACCAAAAAAGCAGCCTTCCAAGTCAAATGCTGCAAAGATGCCTTATGAATGGGCTCTAAAGGAGCACCCATCAGTTTAGTAAGAACAATGTTAAGTTCCCAAGGTGGAGGAGATCTCACTGGGGGATAAACCTTCCAGAGTCCCTCCAGAAAGTCCTTGACTACTGGAATTTGAAAGAATGACCCCTGGTTCGGAGACTTCCTGTATGCCGTTATTGCCGCCAGGTGAACCCTGATGGAAGAATATTGCAGGCCGGACTTAGCCAAGTATAACAAGTAAGGAAGGATTACTTGTTCCTGACCCTTGATCGGATCATAAGCGTTGTCCTTACACCACAGGTAAAATCTCTCACTTGAAAGCATTGTATCTCCTGCTGGAGGGCCTCTTTGCTTCCTTGAGAATACTCATACAGTCTGCTGAGAGGTCTAAGTGCCCGTACTGGCTGACCTCAGGAGCCATGCTATTAATCGCAGGGACGAGTGACCAGCAGGTCCTGACGGCAGGGCAGTCTCCGGTGTGGGGCTTCGGACAGCTGTAGAAGATCCGGATACCACCACTGGCGCGGCCACTCCAGAGCTATCAGGATCATTCTGAAGTTGGTTCTGTAAAATTTCTGCATGACCGCCTGGATCAGAGGGTGCGGTGGAAAAGCGTACAGCAATGTCTGCGACCACTTGATCAAAAGTGCATACCCCCGTGATTCTTGTTGTGCGAATCTGGACGCGAAGACGGGGCATTTTGCATTTGCTGCGTCTGCTAACCGGTCGATGTCTGCCACTCCCCAATGCCGAAAAAATGTCCTGAGCGACTTCGTCATTTAGTACCCAATCGTGTGCTTCTACGAAGTCTTTGCTGGGAGCATCTGCTTGCACGTTCAAGGTTCCTGGAAGGTGGACAGCCACGATCGTGAGATTCCTCGCCAGAAGCCACTTCCAGATGGTCTGGGACTAGAGACAGGACCCTTGGCCAGGTGCCTCCATGCTTGTTCAGATGGAACATTGTAGTCGTGTTGTCTGTCTGAATCTGAATGGAACTGGACTGGAGAGACTGGTACAGAGACTTGAGAGCCAGATGAACTGCCCTTAGCTCCAGGAAGTTGATGTGATAACTTCGCTCTGTCTCAGACCAGAGACCTTGTACATGAAGCTGGCCCATGTGAGCTCTCCAACTATGCAGTGAGGCATCCGTAACAATAATCTGGATCGGAATGACCTGGTGAAAAGGGACCCCTTGTAGAAGATGTGATCGTTTCATCCACCATTTGATGGGAGTCCCAGGCAGCCTGAGGAAGAACCACATGATCTTCCCAACGGCCTGACCGCTGCGTCAACTGATCTTCAAGGGACTGCTGCAGAGGCCGCATGTGCAGTCTGGCATTGGGAACAATGAAGATGCAGGAGGCCATCGATCCCAGCAGCGACGACACCTGCCTGGCTGTAGGATGTAGAGCGCTGAGAAGAGCGCGGCACTTGATCAGCTTTGATGACAACCTCTCCTCCGAAGGACACACGCTTGCTCTTGCGGTGTTCAAGGAAGCGCCCAAGTAGTGTATTTTCTGTGTTGGATTGAGGACAGATTTCTTGTAGTTGACTTGCAACCCCAGGGAGTGAAGTTCAAGGCAGTAGGTGAGATGGCTGTGGAGTAGTGAAGGTGTGGAACTCTTTAGGAGCCGATTGTTTAGGTAGGGGTAGACTAAGATTTTCCGCTTGCGGAGGAACGCAGCCACCACCGCCATGCACTTGGAGTACGTTCGGGGGTGGATTTGAGCCCGAACGGAAGTACTCTGTACTGATAGTGCCGTTGAGACACCAGGAACCTGAGGAATTTGATGCTTCACTAACACAGGAATGTGGAAGTAGGCGTCCTGTAGGTCGATGGCAAACATCCAGTCCCCCTGGTGAAGATGTGGGAATATCTGGTGCAGGGCTAGCATCCGAAATTTTTCCTTATAAATTTGTTGAGCATTAGCAAACAGAGGATAGGTCTGTACTCTTTGGTTACTCCTCGCTTCTGGACCAGGAAATACCGTGAGTATACCCCCTGGTTTCGCTGGAGGAGAGGGATCTCTATGGCTTTTTTTGGAGAGAAGAGTATACACCTCGCCTTGCAACAGATGCTTGTGTTGTTGTGGAAGGCACTTTAATTGTGGAGGCACCTGTGGGGGAGGAGACTTGAACCTCAGCAAGTAGCCATGCTGCACAATATTCAGCACCCATTTGTCTCTTGTTATGGTTTCCCTCTCTTCTAGATGAAAAACGATACTCCCTCCTACCGGAGTGTTGAACGGGCGCGGAGGAAGCAATGCCTCACTGCTTTGGAGGCTGCTTGGAGGACGACTGCTGCTGGTTGTTGTTCCCCCTTCCTCTGCCAAGACGCTTTTGCTGGAATTGTGGCCTCTGCTGGTTTTGGGAGGACCATTGAGGGGTTTGAACCCGCTGCTGGAAGGGGCATTTATCGTACTGCCGAAAACGCTTACGAAACTCCCTCCGCTTTTCCAGTCCAACAGCTTTGACCGAATCCAGCTCGGTGTTCATCTTTCTCATTTCCTAATCAGCGTGAGATCCGAATAGTGAGGAACCGTTGAAAGGCAGGTTGAGAATCTTCCTCTGGGCGTCAGGTTTAAGGCCTGTGAGGCGCAGCCATGCTGAGCGTCGTGAACAGATGCAGTGCGCATAACCATGCGCAGTGAGGTCTGATGCGTCTGCAGCAGCGCTGATGACCTGGTTTGCTACCAAACCAATCTCCTGTAGGATCTCTTGAAAGTCCTGTCGATCTTCTTTGGGAAGGTTGTCAGTCAATCGAGCCAGGGAGTCCCAAAGAGACCTGTCATAACGCCCTAGGAGGGCTGATGCACTTGCAACTTTTATAGTGGATGCAGATGTACTGCACATCTTCCTACCACAAGAGTCCATTTTCTTACTGTCCTTCTCAGGGGGGACTGAAGCTGATGAGGCTGCAGAGTGCGCTTTCCTGGCGGCTGCAACAATGACAATCCGCCGGAGGATAAAACCCAAGGAACAAGGGATCTTGGTCTGTAGCTTTATATTTTTTGGCAATCCTTGATGGAACTGACCCCACTGTGGCAGGAGTGAGGAACGTGGTTATAGCTGGCACTAAAAAACCTGGCACCAGAGGTAGCAGAGGCCTGGGAGCCACACGATGGTACAATGTCTCAAAAATGACTGAAGTGGGAATCACAGGAGTAAACAAACTGATATTCAGTTTGCGCTCCTCTGCCAAGTACGTCAGTGAAAGTCCCAATGTCATCTATTGGAGAAACCCTTGAAGGCGGTGTAGAAGAAAGGGTTGGAGAGTAGTCCTGGACAGAAGACCTAGTGGACGAAGTCCAGGAGAATGATCTTCGGTGCCTTCTCTTATGTGTAGGATCGTGGCGCGAGCAGCGACCACCTCGTGACCGGCGATGGGAATACGATCTGGACCGTTTGGAATGAGACTTTGAAGGCCTCTCCGGAACGCCTCTCTCAGGGTCTTTTGTGGTCCTAGAGGGTATGTCTGTTAGTAGTCTGAGCCCGGACTCCTGCGGACGCCTCCCTCTCCGAAGTCCTTCAGCCACCGTGGCAACAGTCCGAAAACCTCCTGTTCGCCACCTCTAGGAGATCTCTCTGGAGAAATCTGAATAATATTCAGCCCTGGGGATGATGAATGGGCTCTCGACGTCGATCAGGACCTCCACGTCGATTTGCGCAGAGCCTCCTCTGAGGCCGCTGCAGTTTTATCCCTCGACGTCTAATGCCTCGACGTAGACAAGGTTTGAGCCACCTTTGTCAATCTGTGCGGCGATAAGCTGTAAGAACGTAGTCTTGTCCTAGATGTTGAACAATGTCGACCTCCCACGGCAATGAGGGGACCTAGATGCCGACCTCCCATGGCGCCTTCCTGACGTCGACCTTGACATCAAATGCCTTGACCGCGACGACGACAGTCTGTCCACTCGCAGCAGGATCTTCGCCGGCGAGTCTCGACGCCAACCCTCTGGAGGGTGGCGGAGAATGCCTCGCTGTCGACAGAAGCCTCGACGTCGACTGGGCATTAACTGGTCTCTCTGAACCCACAGCCTTCGAGCCTGAAGTGCTGCGCCTCGACGCAGACTTACTGGCATGCGGCGGAGGGTCTAGACGATGACTTGTCCCTCGACGCTGAAGAGTGCCTCGGCCTCTTTGACAGCGAACATTCGGTCACCTGCTTCTTCCTGATATCAGGGGAGGTGGAACGAGGCAGTTTTTGATGTTGCTTGCTGGAAGAAGAGTCTGATGTCTCCATGGCCACCAACCTGATTGCTTCTATTCCGCTCCAGCTGGGCATGAAGCTTGATGCGTTCTGTCACGCAGAGTCCTTTTTGAAAACTTCTGGCAATGATAACACTGGTCAGGGTTGTGTGAAGGAAGGCACACAATACACGGAGTGTGGATCTGACAATGCCATTTTCTTGCCACAGGAAGGATATTTCAGAAATAAAGCAGGCATTCTGACTGGAAAAAATTCAGAAAAGTCAGAAATACTTCAATGAATCAAGAAATTCCGAATTTTCAAAGAAAATATCGAATATAATCAAATTCAGTCAAAAACTGAAGAACTCAAAACTCCAGGATCCTCTCAGAAGGAGCCGGAACAACAGAACTGACCTGTCACCTGTGGTGCATGATGGGAGCAGAGGGTCTCCTGGCAGGTCTTAAAGGCACGGTGCCATGACCTTTGGAGGCCTTAAAGGCAAGGTGTCAGTTTTCTTTGTTTCAATACTGCTCTGCTATGCAGCCTACTGGCAACTGCCTGCAATTACAAGTTTTTCTATGGCAATAAAGGATTGTTGTACGACAACTTTTCAGTGCATGTCCTCTTTTCCTTATGGGTTAGGACAGTATTTTTCTTACATTGCAAACCTATGTAAGTGCGGCATTTTCGCCATGTTGGAAACATTTTAGGATATATATATATATATATATATATATATATATATACACATATACATATATACATATATACACATACACATCTACTGGCGGTCGCCAGTAGATAGTTATAGTTAGGACCGTGTTTCCATAGGAAACACGGAACATTCCATTTGGAATAACTTTGGCGCCGGTTGACGAATCCTCGCGAAATTTTCAAAATAGGTGGGGCGCTCCGCTCCTACCCTGAAAGTCTCGGGGGGGATTCGTTAAGCGGGGGCTGAGAAAAAAGGGGGGGTCCCAAAACGCACTTTCCCCATGCAATTTTCCATAGGGACCTTTAGTCCAAGGTACAGCCCGAACGGCTGAACAGAATTACTTGAAATTTGGCAGAGAGGTAGTCCTCAGGTCAGGGATGTGCCTTTTGCAGGCCTGGTGTCAATCTGTTAAGTAGTTCCTGAGAAAATCAAAAGTAAAATCATATATATATGTGGGCGGAGCCTAACCACACATTTCATCCTGAGACCTGATTGGCTGTCAGCACTTCATCCAGGAAGTGTTGGCAGCCATCTTGGGACCAATACATGATAGCACCTCATTGAAAAGCATTGCAGTTAACAAAAGGTTTTAAGACTTTAGTTACATTATAAATCATTTGTTGATGGTACCATTCTCATTTTAGGAATTATGGTATGTTCTAAGGTGATTTCACCATGTGAAAAAGCCTTCTGCTGGGATATCATGATTGAGAGAAAAATATTTTCTCATGCTTTTCCCACAGAGGTTTGGAAGGTGATCTATAAGCTAAACTGAGAGCTTATTTTCAGTAAATTCACATTATCTTTCTCAGTCATGTGAGAATGAAGTCTGACATTCTCAGTAAAACATGTACATCCAACAAGGGCAGAGACTGTCAGTTGATTCCTTTGTGTTCTACTGCAGCTTCCTAGAGTGTTCCAAAGAACAACTAGAGCGCTAACAGTCCTACTTATGATAAACGTATGGCACCCCTGAAGCCATCTTGCTTGGATTAAAGTGGCAACTCTTAAAACATTTAATTTAAAAAGGAACAAAATGAGGGGGTTCATTTTTCCATAAAAAGTATGATTAGTGCTGCAGAAAGAAAATTAGGGCACATTTTGAGTGACTTCTCAAATCCTCTATTTCATTAAAAAATTCTGACATGCAGACTGAAACATGCACTTTCAATACCAGCAGCAGTTTTCCGTGGTGAGCAGTAGCTTTACTACAGTGATCTAATGAGCAACTAGAGTGTTAACATTCAGAATTTATGGCAAATGTGTGACATATCTGAATACCTTCATGATGGAATCAAAGTAAAAAACTGAAAGCCTTTCCTACTGAGGAGACTGCAGTACATGAGGAAATTAGGAAACTTCATAACAAATAAATCTCCCAAGATGGCCACCGGAGACAAAAGAGCCCAAATGTAGCCCAAAATCACCCAGATGTAGCCCAAATATAGCCCAATGACCGAAGTGTGCAAAACACTTATTATTTTGTGTTTTTGCAGTGTTATATAGCGCAGACTTGTCAGGTATTGGAGTGCTTTACATGAGCATTGGTTACATCACACAAGAACAAATTCATTTTGGTTGTAGACATGGGGAGACTAAGTGATTTGACCAGAATCACAGAATGTCGAGCTGAAGCAGAAACTCCAACCTGGTTCCCCAGTTGCAAAGTCTGCAGTTCTGAAAGTAACACCACATCCTCCCCCCTAAGTGCAACATTTAATCAAGTGGTCAACTGGATAAAAAAAACAAAGGTATCAAATAATTTAAAAGAGCTTTCTCGCTATTTGAAAACTCAGAAAATATGTCCTTATTTTAGAGCACTAACCATAATTTAGATGCCAATAAGACCCTCTCATATATGTAATTTCTAAAGGAAATGCTCTAGGTATTACAGTTTTGATTACATCAAGTTGACGTCAGGCGTTCCACACTTTTGTAATAAATATAGAATGTTAGCAATCTAGTTGTTCATTAGGATACTGTTGAGAGGCAGAGCCCAGGGGCACGGACTCTGAAAATTGAAGGCAGGTAGGAGGGTGCAAAGGCAACAATTTAACCACACTGAGCTGGCAGCACAACAGACTATGGAGGGCAGTGGAAAGGGGGGCAGGGGCAACAAACCAACAATACAGGACTTGCAAGAGAGGCTGTGGCAATGTAATAGACCATTGTGGGCAGAAGGAAGAGGCAATGGTAGTACAACCATACATGCCAACAGACCCGATTCAGCCAGGAAACGTCCAATGTTTTTAAGCTCAAATGGGCTTTATTTTATCTGTCTCCTGTCTACAATCGCCTCTTTTTCAATGTAACTCAAAGGGGAAAATCAATACCCCAGTTTTTTTTCAAAATCTCCCTCTTACCAAGTTCAAAATGTTCGCAAGTATGGTACATTGGATCATGGAAGGAAATGGGGTAGGGACATGGACAACAGAGGACAGGAGGGACATCGAGAGGTGCACCAAACTGACCCTGCAGGGCAGGCATCAGGGTTTGCAGCAGCACAATACACCACACAGGGCATGCGGGACGGGAGTGCAGCACAACAATCCATAGAAAGCAAGAGGGAGGGGACAGGACCATGCACATGGACAACAGAGAACAGAGGGGCAAGAGGCAGGACCACAATGGACAGACAGGAGAGAAAGCTGCAGCATAACAGACCATAAAGGGCAGGAGGGATGGATCAGGGGCATTACAATGGAACAGACAAGCCAGGAGGGAGGGAGTAGGGGTCTGCACATGTAAACAGAGGGCTGGGGGCAAGGGGGCAGGGCAGGAGCAGCAAGATAGCCATGGAGGTCAGGCAGGATGGGCACTAGAAGCAAGACACACCATGAAGAGCAACAGTGAGACTGTGATGGCATACACACAGACCATGGAGGGAAGGTGGGAGGGGCCATGGCAGCACAGAAGACCATGCATGGCAAGTGGGAGGGTTAGTGGTAGCACAATGGCTATGATGGGCAAGAAGGAGGGTGCAGGGGCATGCACAAAGGACGATGGAGGATAGAAGGGAGGGTCAGGACCTGTGCACAGACAAGAAAGTTCAGGGGAAGGGGCCTCACAACAGACCGCACGGGGCAGGCAGGAGGAGCAGTTGCAGCACAACAGACCATGGAGGGCAGAAGGGTGTGGCAGTACAATGGACCATGTAGGACAGGAGGAAGAGGATAGGGGCATGGCATGTGGATAGGCAGGGTGGAGGTGGCAAGGACAAGTTACAGTCATCTGACAATGCTAGGCAGGTGGGAGGGGAGTGGCAGCTCAACAGAACACTCAGTAGATAGGAGTGGCAGGTCCATGGAACATGGTGGGCAAAAAGGATGGAGCAGGGGCATACACAAAGACATTGGAGGGAAGGAGAATAGGGGCAGCAAGCTAAGCACAGAGTTTAAGCAGGAGGTCAATGATGGGGCATAGAATTGGGCAATGGAGGGCAGGAGGAGTGGACTGGTACATCATACTAAATTGAGGGCAGTGGCAGCACATCAGACCATGCATGGCAGGAGGGAGGAGGCTAGTCCATGGATTCACACAACAGAGGATAGGGAGGAGGGGGATGGGGCAGCAAGCTAACTATTCAGAGAAGGCGGGTATTAGGAACTTTATTGTTTTTAAAACGTGTGTCTGTGCAAACTACTTAAAATATGAACAAGTATGCGGCATAATCTCACTTTTATTCAGGAAGAAGAGGACGTTTGTGACTGACTCCAGGCTCACTTGGCAGAATCACCCCCTGACCCTCCACCCCCTATCACAAAATGTAATGCCCGTGAAAAGGGTAGGTGAACACAGTGTTATATAGAACATAGTCCTGAGAGCACGATTGAAAATGAAAACTAGATATAGTGTATGGTATAAACTATGCACCAAAAAGTGTGATACAAGATTAACCGGGCGTGAAATATAATATGCAATACATTGTGCGCAATGACAGATTCATTGGAGAGCGCGAGATAGCACAGGCACTAGCGCGTGCTATGCGATATGCACCTTGGAGTGTAATATGCACAGGGCAGTGTTGTGTAACCTAACTAGTCTCTAAAGTTGTAATATAAAATATGTGCTGGGGAGTGTAACGTTGCATATGCACTGTGACAAAGATATGGATCCCAGATTGTAATATGTATGGCATAGCACTGTGCGTTATAACATAGGCATCGAGGAAGGCACGTTACATGGGGCAATATAACCCGTGCGAAGACAAGTGTGGCATGGCATATTCACAGGGTGGTGTTACAGTGCACATGGGCTAGAGAGTGTCATAGCATATGCACTAGCTAGTGGAATACAACACAGAGGTGTGTGGCACTCAGCAGGCAATGGTGGGTGTAACACAGCATTGGGCTCTGCCAGGAGCGCGTTGTGACTCTCAAGTGATGTTCGTCCCCTTTCCAGAGAGTAAAATAAAAAGTATTACACATCCGGCAGTGGATGTGTGTTTTATTAACCGTGAGGGGGGTTTCTTGCATAGTTTGTTGACTTTTTGTCGAATCCCCTTTGAATGGCTTGGTGTGCATGTGTATTAAATGTGCCCGTCAATAGCTACCCATGTTTGTATAAATAAACGACAAGGGTTTCTACCGGGATTAGGCACGGTAGGGCATCAGACATGTCAGAGCTTCACTAGTGGTGTAAATACATTCCACGTGGATTCATTGTATGCATAGTCGCCTTTTAATGAATATCACGCAAATAGTCATGGTGATAGGTACGTACGGTTTGTCCAGCATGTCCTAGGTGTGTCTATAAATATATATTTTTTTAAAATAATAAAAAACAGTGGCCGGCCCTGGGGATTGGGGTCAAAAAAATATAATTAGGAGACAGGCCCTGGGGGATGGGGTCATCAGGGCCAATAAATTAGAATAAGAAGGGGAACCACACAGCCCCCCTTCTTAAAAAATTAAAATAAATAAAAGACTTGCATCGTGCCGGAGGCCACGCCCCCTCCTTGCAGCACTCTGCAAACGCGCCCCCTGGCCAGTTGTAAGTTGGGGAATTAATTCCCCTTCAATACTGAGGGTCCCTGAGGGCCAACTAGCCCAACAGGCATCTCCAGTATGCACCAGGGAGCTGCGCTGCAGACAGGTGTTCTGAGGCCAAGCCCCTTTTTACACCTCTCTGCAACGCAGCTCTGTGGCGCTTACTGGAGGTACCTAGTGGTCTAGTTTGACCCTAGGGACCCTTAGGATTCAAGGGGACTTAATCTCTCAACTTGGAACAGCCACAGGGCGCGTTTACACAGTGGTGAAGGGAGGGGACGGGGCCTGAGGTGACGTGTGCAAACACGCCCTGTGGCCTGTTTTAAGAGGTAGTTTTAATCCCCCTGCCCTATTATATACTAGGGGCTTACAGAGGAGGTCATGCTAATCACAGGGGGACCCCAACGCATAATGCTCCCTAGTGTATGTAGGTGTTTTCACTGTATTCTAAGTGTCTTTTAACATAGCACTGGCTCTAGGACTGGTTAGTCACTCAGTTACCACCAGTATCCGTTTGAAAAAGTTGAGGGTACAGGATGATTTTGCAACAAGGCTTCTTTCTGCTCTTCTTTTTGTTCTTTCTGCACGTTATCCTTCTTCCTGTACTTTTCTTCGTCTTTGAGGACTTCTGTTGCTTCTTTCTGCACTTCTTTTTTTTCTTTCTGTGCATTTTTTCTTCTTTCTTCACATGTCCTATCTCTGTAGGCATAGTTAGAAATTAGCATTTAAAAAACCTTTGAAATTCACAGAAAAAAAACATAGGTTTCAGGCACGTTATAGTTAGGAATTAGCATTTAAAAACCTCAGAAATTCACTGAAAAAACCATAGGTTTCAGGGGTGTTCTAGTTAGCTGGACTTTTCACTTGTACAAAACCATTGAAATTCCCCCGTCATGAGTGATGTAATATGTGACGTCATCAGCAGTGCATTGCGGGCGAGTTATAGTTAGCTGAACTAACTATAACGGGGGAATTTCTATGGTTTTGTACAAGTGAAGAGTCCAGCTAACTATAACACCCCTGAAACCTATGGTTTTTTCAGTGATATATATATATATATATATATATATATATATATATATATATATATATATACATATACACACACACATATATATACATATACACACACACACATATATATACATACATATATACATATATACATATACACATATATACACATATACACATACATATATACACATACATATATACACATACATATATACACATACATATATACACATACATATATACACATACATATATACACATACATATATACACATACATATACATACATATACATATACATACACATATATACATACATATACACATATACACATACATATACACATATACACATACATATACACATATACACATACATATACACATATACACACACATATACACATACATATACACATACATATACACATACATATATATACACATACATATATATACACATACATATATATACACATACATATATATACACATACATATATATACACATACATATATATACACATACATATATATACACATACATATATATACACATACATATATATACACATACATATATATACACATACATATATATACACATACATATATATACACATACATATATATACACATACATATACATACACATACATATACATACACATACATATATATATACACACATATATATATATACATATATATATTCACTGAAAAAACCATAGGTTTCACACATGTTATAGTTAGCTGGACATTTTACTGATAAAAAACCAATGAAATTCCCCCGTTATAGTTACTGTAGGCAACTATAACTCACGCGACCGTAATCCTCTGCTGATGCTAATACTGTATTTAGACACTTATTTGCCCATGTCTTCTTCCATTAAATTTTAGCTATACATATATTACAAATATTTTTTTTTCATAAAGACACATATGTCATCAGCAGAGGATTACGGTCGCGTGAGTTATAGTTGCCTACAGTAACTATAACGGGGGAATTTCATTGGTTTTTTATCAGTAAAATGTCCAGCTAACTATAACGTGTGTGAAACCTATGGTTTTTTCAGTGAATTTGTACGGTTTAAATGCTAAGTTACTTTACGCCATTTGTGGCGTGCGCGCCCACTTAACGCAGTTCGTTCCGTACGCGCACGGTGAGCACGCGGTGCGCTTCGCGCACCGCGTGCCTACGTTACGCTAGATGGGCCATGAACGCACGATGTGCTTCGCGCACCGTGCGCACATGGAGGACAAATGATGAGCATCGTTGTGACAGGTAAAATATATGTTTTGCTTTTTACGAAATAAGCCATGCACAAATGGTGCCCTGCGGGCCCCATTTGCTCACGGGGTGGGGAGAATGTGGATATTTTTTTTTGTTTTGATTATTTATTACCGTACGCGTACGGTAAGCGTAATCGGCGAAATTTTCGAAAAAATTAAAATTGCCTTTTTTAACTTGGGGGATCGTTGGGGACACCCTCGACATGGCTAGGTGCTTGGGAGCTGTCTAAACAGCCCCTTTATATGTTTTTGCACTTTGAATTTCATCCCCCTGTCAGATTGCGAGTGAGAAAATGGCGGCCGCCGCTTCCTGGTTTCGACCGATTCGAATGTTCACTAAGATCTAAGAGCCAATCAGAATCGCGCTCGCGCACGTCACCGTACGCGTACGGTAAGCGCACCGTAAGCTGGCTCAGATATATATATTGATTTAAAGGCTATTTTCTCAGAATCTACTGAACAGATTTACACCAAACCTACAAAAGGCACTTCCTTGACCTGAGGACTACCTCTCTGCCAAATTTCAAGTAATTCTGTTCAGCCGTTCGGGCTGTAGCTGTGTCTAAAGGTCCTATGGAAAAATGCATGGGACAAACGCGTTTTGGGACCCCCCTTTTATCTCAGCCCCCGCTTGACGAATCCCCCCCGAGACTTTCAGGGTCGGAGCGTAGCGCCCCACCTATTTTGAAAAATTCGCGAGGATTCGTCAACCGGCGCCAAAGTTATTCAAAATAGAATGTTGCGGATTTCCTATGGAAACGTGGTCCTAACTATAACTACCTACTGGCGACCGCCAGTAGGTAATATATATTCACACACATATATATATATATACACACACACACATATATATATATACACACACACACACATATATATATATATATACACACACACACACATATATATATATATATATATATATATACACACACACACATATATATATATACACACACACATATATATATACACACACATATATATACACACACACACATATATACACACACACACATATATACACACACACACATATATATATATATACATACATACATACATACACACACACACACACACACACACACACGCTCACTCCTAGTTACTTTCAGGAACTCGGAAAAGCACTCAGCGGGACACTCCTGCAGTTACTCAATCCTTTATTGCATGGCGAGCATGAAAAACAGGACGCGTTTCAACTATGCCTTAGTCGAATGTTTTACAAAGTTCGCGCCGAAAAGCAGCGTATTTTAAGGAGACGTTATGTGAGTCACATGACATTACAATGCATGGTCAGTGAAAGAGGACAATCATCTCAGTCGCCATATTGGAATGTTGTTCTCCAAACTCATAAATATGAGTTACAGATTATTAAAACATTTCGCCGTGTATCGGCATGCTGGGTACCTCTTAATTGACCATTATAAAGCCGTGAATCTGCTAACATTACCACATGATAAATATCAAGGCAATAGAATGCTAAATTCAGAATACGTAAAATATCGAGGCGACATCTAATGAATCAATATATATTAATTCAAATTAAATGCAAAAAAGAGAAACAAATTAGCCGTATATCGGCTTACCTCAACTACAAGCAAAAAATTTCTTTTTTTGCTAACATAATGCCGTGTATCGGCTTGAACTGCATTACTATTGCTATTATTGAAACAGTCCAGTGATCCACATACAAGAACCTCTTACCAAAATTACTATAAAAACTTTGTTAAAAAAGGAATATACCAAAAACCCATACCACTAATTAATGAAAGGTATTATCATCATGTTACATATTGCTTTTCCTTCTTTTTCTTTCATGTCAATCTCCAAGATGAACAGACAGTTCCTCCCCCACATTCATGCCCGTTGGATTTTTAGTTCCCAAATCTATGATGTATCGCGACTCAAGCCTACGCAGTTGTTTAATTCTGTCAACCCCCCTAACACTTGCGGGGACCTGATCTAGCCCATAGTAGCGCAGTAGTTCCCTATTGCTACTGTGCTTCTCAGAGTAATGCCTCGTGACAGGATACGTGATGTCATTCTTGGCTATTGCTCGCATATGTTCTATAATGCGTATCTTTACACAATGGATGGTACTCCCCACGTAACGTAAGCCGCAAGGACATTCCAGGCAGTAAACCATTAATGGGCCGGGGATTCTTTAAGCCAGTAACCAAGTAGGTCAATTAAGAGGTACCCAGCATGCCGATACACGGCGAAATGTTTTAATAATCTGTAACTCATATTTATGAGTTTGGAGAACAACATTCCAATATGGCGACTAAGATGATTGTCCTCTTTCACTGACCATGCATTGTAATGTCATGTGACTCACATAACGTCTCTTTAAAATACGCTGCTTTTCGGCGCGAACTTTATAAAACATTCGACTACGGCATAGCCGAAACACGTCATGTTTTTCATGCTCGCCATGCAATAAAGGATTGAATAACTGCAGGAGTGTCCCGCTGAGTGCTTTTCCGAGTTCCTGAAATTAACTAGGAGTGAGCGCACATATTTGAACGCGAATGCACCTTCGCGTTTCAAAGCACCCGTCTACTGAGTGCGCTGGCCTGGAGGTGCAGATGGAGCGAATATATATAATTTTTTTTTAATCCAAACGCCCGAAAGCTTTTGAGTGCACTCGACAGCGCTCCTACCATCTGGCATGCGTGAAAGTCCAGATAAAAAAAAATGAATATATATATATATATATATATATATATATATATACACACACACACACACATTCTATATGCTCCAGGATCCGGCACATGGGCGGGGATTATTCATAGCTTATGAATATTGAGGAGTATCCTCTGGATGAGAAGCAGAGTTTCTAAGCTTGGGCCCCAGGTCTCTAAAAAGTCACTGATAAAGGGATTCCGGGAAAAATATTTGTGAAGAAAATTTTCCATTCATAGTAAGTAATGGCTGCAAGATATACCATCTAGAAGTGAATTGCCATAGTTTCGCTTAGCAAAGATAGTAAACAGTAGAACAAACACTTGGTGGGGAAATCGATGTTCCAGATGCACACAAACCTTCCCTCTAGAAGATGGACAGAGCCCTCACGGACGTTTGGCTTATTATAACTGCTCATATGGTGTTAGAGTTTCCAAAGTCCTTATTGAATCAGTTCAAGAGTCGAGCTAGGAAGTTTAAGGATGGCACAAGGAAAACTAAGCCTTAAAAGAACTGGAGTTAAACAATTTGGTTTGGAAAGGTTTTTTTTTATTCATTTTATTTTTCTAAGATACAAGCCCAAAGTCCATGTTCTAGAAATGAGAAACCTCTACATGTCAGGATGTGATAATGGTACAGTGTGCTTCCTTGCATCTAAAGGCTGCAGTTACATCACCTCCATTTTTTATTTCTAAAAGGTTTGTTAATGTTTTTTTCTCCCCAAAAAAAGCCAGAAAAAGCCTCTAAAAAGGCTATCAGACATTTCTTTTGGGAAAAAACGATTTTTCTGAAAAGTCGTGCTTTATTAAAAAAAGTGCTCAGCCTTAATGGGCCCTTTAAAATTATCTGTGGCTGATATAAAAATTCTTTAACCTGGGGAGGGATAGTGTAATGTGTTCTCTGTTTTGGGGAGAAAAGCAAAAACGAACAATTGATGGCCAGAATGCAGAACTATGTCATACAATCACCCCAGGGTCCCATGCTCACTACACCACTAGATTCAAGCTAGCCTGGCTGATGCAGGGCGATGCCCTGAAACCGGTCCCAGGATGCTTGCTTACGGTCCAGGGAGAACCTGGCTTGGAAGTTGGGGCTGGACTGTTCCCATGAGGCACAGGGTCAAGACTGATTTGCATGTGGCTGGGTCCAAACTGGGCTGGTGAGCAAAAGAATGATTGATTTAACCCAAATGCCTGTGACTGGGGGGGAAATGTCTGCATTGTCAAGCATTCCGTCCATCAATTGTTTCTTTTGCAACTGTTTTGGAGAGGGTCTTGTGTAGTTGGCTGCCTGAACTTTGTGCATATCAAGTTGGTGTTGGGACACCCTGTTGTATTATGCCAAGCAGGTGGTGGTATTAACTGGCAGCAAGGCCTTGGTGGTGTAGGGGGTCGAGATCTGGATCCTTATGATACAGGGTTGGAGTCGTGTCCCTCCCCTGGTCTGAAGGGATCATAAGGGCCCTGTGGGGAAGAAAACAAGTTACTTACCTGTAACTGTAGTTCTCCAGTATTGGACCTTTCATAGATTCACATGCCTGAATCATTCCCCGTCGTCGAGACGGGAGTCTCCGGTACATAAAAAAGCATTGCTTAGTAGTATAGCAAACTGAAAAAAGGCCTAGGCCCATTTTCCTTTGCAACCCATAACCTTTGTTATGTAAAAAAGGACTAAACTTACACTGAACCAATCAGAGCCTCTCACCCTCTAGAACACTCCTGAAAGAACCTTCTGCCCCTCAGATTTTCGTGCACTTGTGCAATAACACTTTGTGCTAAATCCGAGGTGAGCCTTTCAGGGGAGGAGGGTGGGTTGCATGTGAATCTATGAAAGGTCCAATACTGGAGAACTACAGTAACTTGTTTTCTTACTCCAGTATTGGAGCTTTCATAGATTCACATGCCTGAATCTGAATAGCAAGCAGTAAATAAATGCACATTTTTTGTTACCCAGAACCTGAAACAAGGAAACATATATAGCGTGATAAATATGGTATCTATAAAACCAAATTCCACATATCCAAAATCCCTTGCAAATGGCATCCAACACAAACAATAAAATGTGCAAAAGTAGACAAAGGAAGGAGATATGGTAGAGAAGGCTCACAGTTACTGGATAAGGTTCCTCAGCACAGCTTCTCCCACTGCCACATCACTCCCTGTGGCCGCATCCAAGCAGTAGTGCCTGGTGAATGTGTGCGTACTCGTCCAGGTCGCCGCCCTGCAGATATCCTGGATCTGTACTCCTGCAAACAGAGCAGTAAAGGTGGAGACTGCTCTTGTCGAATGTGCACGGACTCGTGAATTCAAAGGTCGACCAGCTGCCTGATGACAATACTCTATGGCACTGGAAATCCATCTGGCAATACCCCTTTTTGACAAAGGGAAACCCTTTCTGGGTGCGCTAAAGTCAACAAAGTTGTGAAGACTTGCGGAAAGGTTTTGTTTTCTGCAAATAGAACTTTAAACAATGCTGGACATCCAGCGAGTGGAGAGCTCTTTCCGCCGCTGTTGATGGTTGTGGAAAAATCTTTTGAGAATTAATGGTTCGTTCAGATGAAAGTCAGTTGGAACTTTAGGAATAAATCTTGGATTAGTCCAGAGTATTATTCTGCTCTCTTTACAATTGCAAGAAAGGCTCCTGGACTGCGAGAGCCTGAATCTCTCCCACTCTCCTGGCTGAAGTGAGCGCAATGAGAAGCGCAACTTTCCACAATAGAAATTTCAGCTCTGCCCTGTGAATTGGCTCAAAGGGCTGTTTCATTAACTGGGAAAGAACAACGTTCAATTGCCAGAGAGGTGGAGGTTTTATTGGAGGGAAAACTCGGAACAATCCTTTCATAAATTGTTTGATAACTTTAGCAGACCACAGAGACGGACCAGAAGCAGTTCTTCTGAAGCGTGAAATTGCAGCCAGGTGTACCTTTATAGATGCACGAGCTAAACCTGACTTAGCAAAAAGCAAGATGTATGGTGAGCTTGTGAAAGCAACGGGTGAATGTTAGACCTCTTGCACCATAAACAGAACCTCTTCCACTTCAACCGGTATGTTTTGTTTGTACTATCCGCTCTGGCTCTAGATAGAATCTCCCTGCACTCTGTAGGGATGTTCAGATGTTGAAATTCGCAGTATTCAGGAGCCAGGCTGCTAAATGCAGAGATTTCGGATCCGGATGAAGGACCTCCCCCTGGCACATCGTCAGAAGAGATGGTATCGGCTGCAGGCAAATCGGGCGCTCCTCTGACAGTAGGAGAAGCTCCGCAAACCAATGCTGTCTGGGCCACCACGGAGCTATCAGGATTATCCTGCAAGGTTCCTTCTTGATCTTCATAAGAACCTGCGGCAGGAGAGGAATTGGAGGAAAGGCGTAGGTAGGCAAAGATGCCTGACCATGCCATCAAAAACGCATTCCCCCAAGATCCCCGTTGGGGAAGCCAGCTTGCGAAGAACTGGCATTTGTTCTCCCTTGTCGCGAAGGTCTACTGTCGGAGTTCCCCAGTTTTGGAAGATGTTGCTCAAAACCTCGTTGTCGATCTCCCATTCGTGGCAGACAGACTTTAATCTGCTTAGAGTATCCGCCTTGGTGTTCTGGTCTCCTGGAAGATGTTCCGCTGTAATGGATACTTCGTGTCTAAGAGCCCATTCTCATATCAACTGGGCTTCTCGAGAAAGGGAGAGTGATCTTGTTCCTCCCAGTTTGTTCAAATAGTGCATTGCTGTTGTGTTGTCTGTTCTTAACACGGCTGCACCTTGAAGCCTTGGCAGGAACGCCAACAATGCTAGGCGGACGGCTCTGAGCTCCAAGAGGTTGATATGCAATTGCTGTTCTTTTAATTTCCAGCGACCGCTGACCTGCAGATCCTGAAGGAATGCTCCCCAGCCTTCCAAGGATGCATCGGTCGTAACCACTAAAGGAGCTGGTTGAGTCAGGAAAGAAAGACCCTGCGAGATGTTTCGATTCTGGGTCCACCATGTTGCTGCGTGGATCATGATCGGCGTCACTTTGAGTATATCTTCAAAGGATCCTGTTGCCTGATGCCACTGAAGATCCAGCTGCTGTTGTAACTGACGCATCCGTAGTCTGCAGAAAGGTACGAGGGGAATGCAAGATGACATCGTTCCCAGCAATGACTTGTACTTGCGTACTGAAAGACTTTTTTTTATAAACGCCTGGGATAGAGACTATTCCCCGCTGTCTTTCCTCGGAGGGGAACGCTCCGTTTACCTCCGTATCCAGAATTGCTCCCAAGAAAGTGATATTTGACGGTTGCAGAGTTGACTTTTCCTAGTTTAGAGTGAGGCCTAATCTGGCAAATAGTTCTACGCAAGCCCCTGTTAACCGGGCTGATGCTGCCGATGGAGCCTTGACTAGCCAGTCGTCGAGGTAAGGAAACACTTTGTGTTCGTCTCCTTAGAAACGCTGCCACTGGACAGGCATTTTGTAAAAATCCTCGAGGCTGATTTCAGACCAAAAAGGAAGCACCTTGAATTGGTAATGATCCTCGGCCACCACTAACCGAAGGTACTGCCTGTGTGAAGGATAGATTGGGATATGAAAATGCGCATCTCGTAAGTCCAGTTTGGTCATATAATCCCCTGGGTTTAATAGCAGCAGAATATCCTGGAGGGAGATCATTCTGAAGGTCTGATCCTTGAGGTAAGTATTTAGGGATCTGAGATCCAAAATAGGGCGCCATTGAAGAATGTTTTTCTTGATCAGAAAAAAACGGGAATAAAATCCCCTTCCTCTCTGGGAATTCGGTACCGGTTCTATTGCTCCCTTTCGGAGCATTGTCCGAATTTGACGCATCTGATGTAAATACTGGACCTCTTGATATCTTGGTGGTGTACAAGGGGGGATTTCCAGAAACTCGAGTATGACCGAATTGTATTATGTTGAGGACTCGTTGGTCCGTCGTTATTTGCTGCCAATTCTGAAGGGGATAGGAAATTCTTCCACCCAGGGAAATATGCGACATATGAGGAATAGGTGTCACCAGACTGTCATTGCCTCCGGGTGGTGTCTTTCCCTTGGCGACCTCCTCGACCTCTAGGAGTAGATTTTGTGAAACCTCCTGTTTGTCTCTGTGAATATTGTTGACGATATGGCTGAGATGATGTGGAGTAGGAAGAATACCGGTCTTGTTGATAACCCCCTCTATAAGAGGTTTGGCCTCTACCCCTTGCGCCACAAAAAGGAACTTTCCTATATTGTAATGTTCCCAGAGATTTCGCTGTTTACATATCCTTCTTGATACTCTGTAAGGCCTCATCAACATGCTTCCCAAACAGATCTTCTCCATTGAACGGAAGATCCAAGATCTTATTCTGGACTTCAGGCCTAAAAGATGTTGCTCTCAATCATCCTTGTCTGTGTACAACAGCCGCTCCTCCCAAAGATCTGAAGGTCGTGGTCGCAATGTCCATTGCGCAATCTATGACTTCAGCCGAAGTCCTTTCACCTTCTTGGAGGATTTTCCTGGCTTCTGGTCTGTCAGCCTCAGGTATGCTGTCTATGTATGGTGATAGGTCGCACCACATTTGCCTATCATACCTGCCCAGGATGGCTAGGGCATTTGCCGCCTTGACCAGAAGGGCAGACATGGACGAAAACCTCTTCCCTGCATTAGCCAAGCGCCTACCCTCTGTCCGGTGGCGCTGAAATTGGAGCAGACGGATTCCTTGAATTTAGTTGCGCCGCTTAAGTTATAACGGAGTCCGGTTTGGGGTGACCTAATAAACAAGCCGGAGCATCCGAAGGCGCTTTGTATTTTTTTTTCCAGTCTAGCAAGCACTGGAGTAACCATTGCCGGCTTCTCCATAACTTTGAGACCTTCCTCCCATAGATGACTCACAATTGGAAGAGATCTAACAGTCTTGTGAAACGGCTCTTTGAAATCATATAAAAAGCATTCCGCTTTATCGGATGACATATTGAGCGCAAATCTCTGCGCGGCTCTCTCCATCAGATTATGGAACCCTCCAATGTCCTCCGGAGGGGAGTCCACAGGCCTCTGTGTAGGAGATGAAGGGGACGGAATCAGATAATCACCCAATTCCCTAATAGGTTCTGTTATCTCCCCCTCCTCCTTGTCAGATGTGTCTAGAACCGGTTGTGGCACTGGTGATATTGGCACAGGAACTAGTACCTCTTGTCTTCGCACCGGTGTACGTGGGACAGAGTGACGTAGCCACTGGAATCCTTTGGGTAGAATAAGGCAAAGGATGCCTCCTCTTATAGTTATCCAACATGAACTGTAAATCTGTCAGTAGAGAAGCTGGAACATTCACCATCTCTTCCTGATCATGTTGTCGGGGGCGGTCCTGATAACCCCCATACTCATCCTCCCAGTCATCTTCCTGACATTTAACGTGTAACTGAGAGGGGCTACTTGCATAACCAAAAGGACCCTCATTATCATCGTGCGAGTCCTCCTTCTCCAGCAAGTGGGATAGAACCAGAGGCGTTACCTTACTAGGAGACAATGTGCGGAGTAATCCTTTTCCAGGCAAAATCCCGTTTTTCTGGCGGTTTTTCCCTAGTCGACGAGCCAGTCGTCGAGATTGCCATAGTAACCGCCGACGACACCGTAGTAGACGATGCCGCCGTCGACGGTGCAGTCGATGACGTAGTTGGTCGTAGTCACTGTCGTCCTCGTCGACGCTCTAGTCGTCGACGATGCCATTGTCGACATGTACAGGTTTAATAATGACCTTGATCTCACTTTTCTTCGTCGATCCAGTCGACGATGCATATTTTTCTAATTTCTCCTCAGGCGAAGTAGAAGCTGGCATTTTAAGCGTACGTTTAATTTTAAGGGGTGATTTTGAAGGCTCTGAAATGGTCTTCTTTGAATGCTTTACCCCTGAAGCATGACCCTAACTCTCCTTTTCCTTAATTTGAGGAGATTGAGGGACTGCGCTCTGAAGACCCAGGTGTGATCTTTTTAAGAGCCTTCTCAGGTTTCTCCCCTGAGGTATGAGCCTGAGGAGATCTACCTCTTTTCTGAGACCTCCTTGAAACAGTTGACTCATCACTGTCACTAGATACGACGTCCTTCCTGGTCTTAAGTTTCTGGAGCCAAATTAACAGTCTGCCTTCATGATCCCTCAGAGTCTTATTAGAAAAGGTACAACATACCTTACACTCCTTCGCCTGGTGGTGTGGGTAAAGGCAGTATATACAATCTTTATGAGGATCGTCAGTATATAACCTTCTTTGAACAGGTGGCACAGGCCCTAAAAAAGCCCTTTTCCTTATCAGCCATTCTCCAAAAGATGAAAAATCAGTTGAAAATGCTCCTCAATCTAGAGCCAACTGTAGAATTTGAGCAGAGCTCAAAGGAGACTCCCTAGCACAACGTGCGGTAGAAAATCTGAGAGGCAGAAGGTTCTCAGGAGTGTTCTAGAGGGTGATAGGCTCTGATTGGTTCATGGACAAGTTTAGTCCTTTTTTACATAACGAAGGTTATGGGTTGCAAAGGAAAATGGGCCTAGGCCTTTTTTCAGTTTGCTATACTACTAAGCAATGCTTTTTTTATGTACCGGAGACTCCCGTCTCTACGACAGAATGATTCAGGCATGTGAATCTATGAAAGCTCCAATACTGGAGTAATAGGGATTACCAGTATCTAGGTCATTGTGCAGTAGGTCATGGTGGAGTGTAACAGGTGTTGAAATAGAAAGGTGGAAAGTGTGGAGGGATAGCTGCAGAGGCCAACCCTTCTGGGCATGGGTGGCCTAGAAGCATGGGTTCAAGGCCTGGTTCATCTTTGAAGACCAAGCTGTGCTTCAGGGGAATTGGAGTGTGTTGGCCCTAGGCTCTCAGAACTGGGATTTGACGGCCAGAGCAGCCAACCCCAAAGATTTGTTTTTGGCTTCACTTGGGGCTTGAAGCCAGACTGACGTATCCCACCAAACGCTCAGACTTTTTTAAATTCCAATTTTAAAAGAGTACTTCTGACAGGTTATAAAAAAAGGGTGTATAGGCCAAATTTCATTTTTTTGTTTATTTTAAAAAAAAAAGAAAGGAATATGCTACTTACCAGTATGCATCTGTTCTTGGCATGTAGAGCTGCAGATTAGACTGTGCATAGATCGCCATCTGGTGTTGGGCCCGGATGTTTGCATTTGTGTCTTTGAAAGTCTTTGGAAGTCACGAGGTATGCGACTCTTCCTTTGGATTATAGTGCGCATGGGCATCGGCTCCATCCTCAGATTGTTTTTTTCCGCCACCGGCCTCTCATTGAGACCATCCCTCGTATGGATATCAATTCCCTTAAAACCTACATGGAGCTGTTGAAATCGGGCTCCCCAAGAGATGCAGCATACCCCATGACTCAATCGGGTTTCTGACTGTCGCCCCAATTATTTTGGAGCTTAACAGTTCGCTGTCCTCAGGAATTGTGCCATCCTTATGGAAGCAAGCTATGGTCAATGCACTACCGAAGAAACCTTCCCTGGACCCTGAAGTGTTTGCCAATTATCGGCCGATCTCACTCTTACCAGGGATCGCAAAGCTATGTGATAAATATGTCAATCTTGTTCTCTCCACATTTTGAGGGGAATGAATGTCTACACCCCTCCCAAACGGGCTTTAGATCCAAACAAGGCACAGAGACAGCCATGCTAGCTGTGGCCGAAGAAGCCAGGAAAATTGTAGACAGTGGTGGGTCTGCAGCTATTATATATTCCTCGATCTCAGTGCGGCATTCGACACTGTTAACCACCAACTTCTGATTACAAGACTTAGAGGCCGAGGTGTCAGGAATCACACTTAAATGACTTGAATCTTTCCTGACAGACAGGTATTTTCAGGTCTTTGAGGGTAACATTCGCTCTGAAAGAATGCCACTACGATGCGGAGTGCCGCAGGGCTCTTCGCTGAGCCCTACACTCTTTAATGTCTATCTGCGCCCATTGGCCGAGGTGGTGAAACCCTTTGGGGTTAACATCATTACTTATGCTGATGATACTCAGCTGATTGTGTCCCTCAATAGCCTGGATAATGCTAAGAGCAACTTGGCCAGCTGCTTGGAGGGGATCTCCGTTTGGATGGATAATTCCTTCCTAAAACTGAATGCAGCCAAAACCGAGTTGATGCTCTTGGGTAAAACACTAATATGGACAACACCACTCTGGCCGAAATGTTTAGGGGTCTTGCCTACCCCTAAAACTCAAATAAAAAGTCTCTGGGTGTCGCTAGATCATAGCCTGAACTTTAAGGAACAGGCACGCAGGGTGGCAGGTACCTGCTATGGTATTTTAAAAATGATCAGAAAGGTCCTTCCACTTTTGTCATTTGCTGCCAGGATGCTTTTGGTGCAAGCCCTGTTTTTCGAGGCTTGATTATGCCACTGTGCTTTATTTAGGGTATCCAGCCACAACCATTAAAAAATTGCAAACAGTTCAAAACTGTGCGGCCCGATTGCTGCTGCAGGATCATAGGCAGGAATCAGCTAAATCTCACATCAAATCCCTGCATTGGCTCCCAGTGGCTGAGTTAATTCAGTTTAAGGCTTTATGCATTGTCCATAAGGTACTCTCAGCTAAGGCCCCGCCGATCCTTCGATCCATTATTTCCCCGTACCTCCCAAATAGATCTTTACGCTCTGAGAAAAAAACATCTAGCCATAGTTCCCAGAGTATACCGAGCTCGGAGTTGGAGACAACATTTTTCCCTCATTGCGGCTAAAGGCTGGAATCAGCTCACAGATCATATCCGACTTGAGACCAATCATCTCACTTTTCGCAAACAACTGAAGACTCATCTGTTCTCTGGAACTTTGATTGCATGATTGTCTGGTGGCTTGTCTCTAGCGCTGGGAGGCCTCTGGTAGCCATGTGCTCTATAAGTACTCATTCATGTGTTATCGCGTTCCAGTTCGGAACAGTTAACGGTTCTCTTTCGATGCCCAATCCTTCCCTTCGACAGTATTGTTTCGATCGTGTTTTCCAATCACACGCAACCCTTCAACTTCGAAGTTTGATTCTGGTCGCAACACTTAGTGAATTGACAAGCAAACTATCAATCCTTTTTTAAAAGAAAGGTGTCTAGTTCAGTCATGGTTCTTATACCACTGGTATATGGTTTGGTACGCCCCTAGGGCCCAAACGTGTATTTGTGCTATTACAGTGGATTGCTAACTTGTAACTTAAGTACTTCGAACTCCAGGCTCAAAGAGTGTTTTAACTTAACTACATATATTTTAAATATATACCTGGTGTGGTTGTCCTTTCACTTGATAATTCAAGAGATTATATACTGGTAAAACAAGCTGCTTTACATTCCTTCAAGACTTAGCCTGAAGGCTGCTCTCCATAGCTACCACTAAGATAGCTTTCAATAAAGGTAGTCTTTAACCTATCACCATAAGGGGTTGTTTGGACTGATATAGGCTGTCCACTAATTATAGTGGGCACCTTGCATCAGGCCAACTTCTCATAGATGCTTGCTGTGTTTCTGATAAGCGGGATGTGGAAGTAGGCATCCTGGAGGTCGATGGCAAACAACCAGTCTCCCTGACGGAGTTGGGGGTAGATCTGATGAAGAGCCTGCACCCTGAAGCTCTCCTTGGGGATGAACTCATTTAAGATTCCAAAGTCTAGACTGGGTCTGTACTCCTGATTTGGGCTTTTTCCAGACTAGAAATTAGCGGGAGTATATTCCCAGGCCGTGTTGAGAGGCTGGAACAATTCAATGGTGCCTTTTTTGCAGATTTTGTAAAGTCTTGTAGATCAGTAGTCCTCCTAGTGGAATGGCAGGAGGAGGAGACTAAGTTGGAGTACCCATTCTGAACATTGAGAACCCATCTGTCGTTTGTTTTGTCCCACTCATCCAGGTGTGAAACTATACCCCTCCCACCCCCACCCCAACCGCCAGGGTGGCCAACAGTGAAGGGGGAAGCGGCTGTTCATTGCTTCACTGGAGTTTTGGTAGCTTGCGTTGATACTCTAGGAGTGTAAGTTTGGGAATATCCCAACCTGGACTGCAATGTGGCATTCTCCATTCCTTTACACTCTGAAGCCACCGTGGCGAGCGGTTTATCGGTGTGTCCCATTTCTGAGGAATTGAAGATTTCCCCCCCCCCCCCCCCCCCCCCCCTGACGAAACCAGGACTATGTTGTTGTCAGGAGACGAAGATCTACCCCTCGACGTCGGCCGCCTGGGTGCAGACGTTGATTTATGTCCACAAGACCACAGAGAAGTTGTACTTCGACGTCGAAGAGGGTCTCTACGTTACCTTGACAACGAGCCAGAGGTCTGCTGCACCTGTGACTACATTGACCAGTGGCGAGACAGCAAAGACGTTGAAAGGTAGTGTTGCCGTTGAGCTGAGGTGTGCTGTGGGGGCGATGGTCTACGTTGAACCTGGAGCCAACTGTTTCAACGTCAATCTGCTATGATGAGGAGACCAAGAGGTGCCTTTCACACCCTTACGGCAAGGCATGTGGCCTACATTTCGGTTCTCTCCTGGTCGACGGGACTGCCGATGACAACCTAGACAATATCTCCGACCGTCGGGTGCTTAGGCTTCAATGTAGGTTTGGGCCAATGCTCTGATGTAGATGTTCATGCCGATGAGGAACAAACCGGTATTTACCGCAACATCGACCTCCTACCTCTCGACGTCGAATGTGGTTTTTGTTTTTCCCCCATTCTTCCCTTGGGCAGAGATCTACCTCGAGAGGAGAGCTCTTTGAGAGGGGTTTGAGATTCGCTAAGGTCACTTGAAGGTGGTACCTTTCCTCTTTCCTGCAAGGCATGGAGACTAATCTTTTCTATCACGTAAAGTTCTTCTAGACAGCTGTTGACATTCGTATCATGACTCTGGATGATGGCAAACAAATGTTCCGCTCACTCGCCTTGCAGACGTTAAAGCTACAAGCAGAGCCACTTTCTAAGAAATTTACTTTGAATGCATTCACAGAACTGATCTGAACGGGTGCTTTATAAGCTGTAAGAGGACAACATTGCGCTGCCAGAGTAGTGGAGGAGGTCTCACCAGGTGGAAACACTCTAAACAGCCCTTTGAGGAATTGCTGAACAATGCTAGTGGACCATAAGGAAGGGGAGGTAGACTATCTATATGGATGAGCCAATCCAGACCTTGCCACGTACAGGAGATCAGATAGAGTGTTTTGAGGTGAAGGAGAGTAGATGCACGTTAGCTTGCTGGAACCAAATGCAAAATCGCTTCCACTTAAGCAATGGGTCTTGTTAGTACTCTCCAGTCTGGCTCTAGATAGTATCTCCGTACAGTCCGAGATTAGTTCAGATGGGTGCACACACTGTGCCCAGGAGGCAGGCCGATAAATGAAGGGATTTGGGATCCAGATGCAACACTTTGCTCTGGGACATCATTAAGAGATGGTATCCGTTTCAAATTTATGGGAGGTTTCTCCAAGAGAAGAAGGAGCTCTATAAGCCAGTGTTGGCATGGCCAGGACGGGGCTATGAAGATCATTCTGCACGGTTCGGCCTTCATCTTCATGAGGATTCTTGGGAGAAGAGGAACGGGAGGAAAGGGGTAGACAATGATGCCGGACCATGCCATTGAAAATGCTTTCCCCGCTCATGATCCCGGATGGGGATGCCAACTTTAGCAGAGCTGGCATTTGTTCTGGGGCGTCGAAAAGAGGTTGGGACTGGACTTGCCCCACTTGAGAAAGATGCAGTTGAAAGTTTGCTTATCCGGTTCCTATTCGTGACAAGATTACCTTAGTCTGCTTAGTGTGTCTGCTATTGTGTTTAGGTTTCTGGGGACATGTTCTGCTCAGAGGGAACCCAGTGTGAATAGCCCACTCCCAGGTGCACTGCGCCTCTTCAGAGTAGGCATGATCTTGAGCCTATTCTTTGTAGGGAAGCCTGTAATGCATGATGGACTGCCTTGATTTCCAACTTGATATGACTGTATTGAGGCTTTTGCGACCTGCCATAGACTTGCAAGTCCTGAACATCTGCTCCCAATCCTTCACGGGAGGCGTCAGTAGTTCTGACCAGCGGTAAAGGTATGGCTAGGAAGGAGAGACGGACAGACAGATTTTTCAATGCGTCCACCATGATAGGGCTTTGACCATGACCAGAGTGATGGCAGGTAGATAGTTAAAAGATCACGCTGCCCGGAGCCACTGCTTGTCTAGTTCCTCCTGGAGGGGAAAAAGCATCCTTTGACGGCAGAATGGCATCGGGGGGATTCACGATGACTTATTCCTCAAAAGGGATTTGTAGAGGTGAATTGTAAAGGTGAATTGAAAGACTTTTCATATCAGTTCTGCTAAGGGCATTAGTTTTAATAGTCTCCCCAGAGAAGGCTATGATTTGTTGAGCACTGTGACGAGCGTTGGCCACACAAATGTGATTGTTTTTGAAGGCTGCAAGACTGACTTCTCTAGATTCAGGGTAAGACCTAGCATGTTGAGCAGTGTTGTACAGGCTGCCATTGATACCCGTGCTGGGTAAATGGAAGGCGCCTTGACTAACCAATTGTCCAAATACAGGAACACTTGGTGTCTGTTTTCTTAGGAAAAATTCTACCTGAGCCAATTACTTTGTAAATATTAGAGGGGCAGACTTTAGGCCAAAAGGACAGACTCTGAACAGGCAATGGCTATTGTAAATCGTAGGAACCCCCCCCCCCTCCCCCTCCAGTAGAGATACAGGAACTGGTTCTATTGCTCCTTTTCCCAGCATAGTTATGACCTCTAACTTTAGACAATGTAAATGCTTTGGAACAGAGGGTTGATGTGGAGTGGAGGCTGGGGTTCAAAGAAATTCTAGAGTATAACCAAATTGAACAAGGTTCAGCACCCATTGGTCTGTAGTTATAGCCTTCCAGCGAGGGAGGTGAGCAGATATTTTGCCCCCTAACTTGGTTGATGACCAAGGATGACTAGCCGGAGCTTGTAGGTGGTCACTGTCAATGGGCCATGTCCTTGTCTTGCCGGCCTGCTCTACCTCTTGGTACAAGTCTATTGTAAGCCGCTGGTGGGGGTTGGCATTGGAGTACAGTGAATGAAATTGCTGTGAGGGAGATGTGTAAGCAGGGGTACAGATATTGCTGGTAACCTCCCCTTTAGGAAGGATGGCCTCTTCCTTGGGTGCCCTGAAAAGGGTATTTTCCAATATTGAATCGTCCCCAGCGACTTAGCTGTATCTGCATTTTTTTTTTTTTTTATAGCTTGCAAAGCCTCATCCATGTGCTTTCGGAAGAGTGCTTCCTCGTTTAAAAGGGAGGTCTGGTATTTTGTTTTCGACCTCAAGACTGAAAGATGTAGCCTTTAGCCAAACCCTGGCAGCGTAACATAGCAGCACTTGCAAGCTGTCTAAATGCAGTAGTGGCAATGTCCATGGCACAGTCCATCACTTCCGATTAAGTGCGTTCTCCTTCCTGGAAAATCTTCTTAGCCTCTGCTTTACGGTCCTCCAGAAGTTTGTCCAGATACAGTGCAATATCTGGCCACATTAGGAGATCATGCCGACCAAGAACGGCAAATTAATTTGCTTCTGTAACTAAGTGCCGACATTGATGAAAATCTTTTTCCTTTGTCAAGACCCCTACCTCCCTTGTCCGGAGGCGCTGTGATCGGTGCGGATGGTTTTTTGATCCGCGCTGTGTCTGCAAGATAACAGAATCAGGCTTTGGGTGACCAGTCAAGCAAGCAGGAGCGTCTTCTGGAGCTTTGTATGTTTTATCCAAGCAGGGAAGGACTGCAGTTACTGTGGCTGCAGTTCATGGCTTTTAAGCCATCTTCCCAGATGTAGCCTACAATGGGCATCGAACTTTTGCTCTTCCGAAAAGGTTCTTTATCATCATAAGGAAAGCAGTCGTCTGCGTATTGGGCATAGAAACCAAACCGCTTTGCTGCTCATTCAATCAAGTTGTGGAAACCCCCAATGTCTTTGGGTGGGGAATCCACTGGAACTGGAGAAAGACTATGGTGTGGGTATGAGATAATCATCCCATTCTTGGTGGCGGTTCATGGAGCTCACCATCTTCCCTGTAGTTAACGGAAGTTGCAGGGTTGCGAAGAGTAGGTTGTGGAGTAAGGCGGACTGAAGTAGGCAATACTAGTGGTGTTTGTTGCAGAGTAGATGGAGGTACAAGTAGAGGCTTTGCTGGTGGAGAGACTGGCATTGTGGTAGCAGGTGTTAGAGGATAAGGCTTCCTACAATCAGGAAGCAAATTGTGAATCTGTAACAAGTGAGGAAGGCAGGCATACCATTTCCTCCTGATATTGCTGAGGATATTGCTTGAGGGTTGTAATAACCTCGACCCTCATATTTATCCTCATATTCCTCGTCTTGGCACTTGACTTGGATTTCTGAAAGGGTGAGGAGTATACCCAAAAGGACCTTCATCCACAGTCTTCTTCCTCTAACAGCAGGGATGGAAGCAGTGGGGACATCTTACTGGGAGAGGTGTGCTCTGGGGTCAAATGACATTCTCCTGTTTTTGCAGTTTTACTTTTGTTGACGGGGGATGTGATTAACGACGGCGAAATAATGGAGACCATTGGACGGAATGTTGAAGTTGTCAAAGTTGACGACATTGGCGGAAGTGCCATTGTCGACGGAGCTAGTCAGTGACTGAGCATCAATGAGTTAGGCGGATGTTGTCGAGGAGCAGCTGAAGGCAGAGAGTGGATACTGAGTCAGAGGCAGTTGCAGCTGAAAATGCAGTGGATTTCTTAGTCGACAAGCATGGTCTCGTCGACAGTGAGTCTCTCATGGCAGTTTGTCCAGCAGGTGGAACTGATGGATAGTTTTTTGAAGGAATGCCACACTTGAGGAGGTGGTGTAGGCGGTTCAGACCTCGTTTTCGCTGGTCTTTTACAAGTATACAGTTTCTTCTCCTTTAGCTCCTTTTGAGAAGATTTAGAAGGGCTGTGTCTATAAGACCCATGGGTGGTTTTATTTTTAGGTCGCTTAAGAGTAGAGCGAATGGGACGACGACGATGATGATGATGATTTCCCCCCCCCTCACTATCGTCACTAGACAATGGTTCCTTCCGTGCCTTAAGCTTTTGTAGCAATATGAGCAGCAGAACCTCACGGACCTTTAAGGTTTTATTAGAAAAGGTATGACATATCTTACATTCTTTAGCCTTATGATCTGGATAAAGGCAATAAATGCAGTCCTTCTGAAAGTCATCTGTATGGAGCCTCTTCTTAGAACAGGTACCAAAGGCCCTGAACAGACTTCTCTTTATCTGACATAGCAAAGTCAGAAAAAAAAAAATCAAAAAAAGTACAGACCCAATATGAAGCATAAAATTAAACTGTAAATATCCTGCCTGAAGCAATACAGGGTTTCAAATCCTTGGAACACTGTAGAAGATGACTGAACAGAGCTCAGTGAAGACTCTAGCATGACGTGCAGTCGAAAGTTTGAGGGACTGGAGCCTCTCACAAGAGTGTTCTAGAGGGCAGGGAAATCAGATTGGCTGAAACCTATGTTTGGTCTGTTTTTTAAAATAATGACTATAGTATGTTACAAAATAGACGTGTTTGATATTGCGTTGCTTTTTAATAATATACCCCGGTACTCCCACCTCGAAGACAGGGAATGATTCAAGCATCTGAATCTATGAAAGTTCCAAAACTGGAGTAAGATAAAGGTTCGCAGTGATATTGAGTTGACACATCATTAACTCTTGCTACAGCATTAACATCCATTTACCAAGGTCTGTTGGTGCCAATGCTAGGGCCCCTCCCCTGACCTGCAATCTTACCTCATCGGCCTCCACTACCAAGCCATAATCCCATTCTGCGACCAGTCTGAACCTTTTTTCCTACACACCCAAGTCTCACTCTGCAACACCTGCTCAAGAGATTACATCTCCCTATGCATCGAGAATCTACTCCACCTCTCCAGCTCTGGCTTCATCAACTGCTGTTGAGCCTGCTCCCTAGGCATAACAAATTAACCGATTTCCCTATAAAACCCTTTGTCCTTGACCTTCTAATGAAGGCGAACACCTCACTGCTGCCAGCCTAATCTTTTGGCTTACATGACAGTGCTATCACCTGGTTCACCTACCTCACCAAAAGCTCTTCTCTTACCATGTGTTTGAATCCCTCTCACTGCCTTCCCTTGAATGATTTCCAAAGAGTCATGCGTTATTGAACTACACTTGGAAAGGGAAGAGAATTGTGAATGGTGTAAATCATACCCTACAGTGGCAGGCACCAAATACATTTCTGTGGTGTACAGCCTTTAAATTCAGCTTTATAAATAGATGGGTAATGAGGAGTTTGCAAGAATATTAAACTGGTTGATGTGAGAAGTGAAACCTATGGATTTAGCATTGTGTAGACAAAGCACCAGAGAAAATTGTGAGCAGGCACAACAGTCTGAAAGCACGTAAACTGTCAATAATTACCTTTTGAAAGCTGAAGGAAACTGCTGGGATTCCTGAGGAAGCAAGAAAAGGATATGCCGCATTGTCCATCGTGAGCGGTGTTGCGCTGTTGGGAAAATGAATGGTTGATATGACTGTCAAAGAAAAATCGCATCACAAACACTGAAACTGCAGTGCAATACAAAGAACAAAGAGGGAACATAAAACCTTAAACTTAGCCAGAGCAGTGAACTAAATGATTGAGAAACTGCTTCTGAAAACGTGAGGAAGGATACTTGCATGTAAAAGTGGTTCTCCAACCAACAGTCGGCCTCCGTTTCAGAACCTTAAAATGACTCCCCACCACCATTTATTCAAAAACGTGTAACATTTTCTTCCACCTCTTCCCAGAACTCAATCGGTTGAAAAAAAGAAAAAAACACAACTTTGGCCAACCCTCCAAGAACTTGAAGTCTCTTGAACAGATTTCTACAGAAATGTGGGCTGTTTTGGGTCAGACAACAGCCCTCGGGCAGAAATTCCAATTTAATTTCCTATATAAAAAGAAATAAGGCAGCCAAGCTAGTTATGAATCTGGGGGCAGGCCTCTTACTGAAGACAAAGTTAAATACCTGTAACTACAATGCCCCAGCATTGGTTTCTTCCACAGGCCCACATGCTTGAATCTTGACCAGTTGAAAAGCTTGGGATCAATGTTTAAACAGCAATAACTAATTTAACATTGTCATCTGAAGTGGCACAGTCTAGGGTGATCTCAAAGCAGAGCCGCAATAACGTGCTTCGCATTTGGAACTGCTGAAACCAGGCTTAATGCTGCAAATGCCCAAATGACTGTATAAGCCAATGTAGCCAGCAGGGCCATGTAGGCGAAAAAGGTTCCCTTGGCCTGTTCAAATAGGGCTATTCGTTTATAGGTAAAACACTCACGAAAATGTTTTGTATCAGCAAAGGTAGCTCCTCATAGGACCATTACTTGAGTGTCCAGGATTACACTTTGCAGCACTATTTCTGCACAATAAGAATCGGGATGGGGACTTGTGCTTTTTTGGATCTCTCCTGTCTAGAAGCGAGGAAGAATACAGTCTTTTCTGCCCATCAGATGGTAAGCAAGACTTTAATTCACGGTTCTTTTAGTCATTATTCAAGCATTTGACTATGAAAGATCCAATGCAGAGTTATTTACCTGTAACTATCGCTCTCCAACTTGTTTTTGGTAGAAACTGAGCAGCTGAGCCTCTGTGCAAAGATGGAGCTCTTGGTTTCTTCTACACATTGGCCAGAGTTTAGGACCCACAGTGCAATGAAAGTGATGCATGTAGGCTACGTTTTTTCCCCAATATTGTTTCACTGTCAGGAAATACAGCTGTATTAACATGGAGCACTGAGGATTTACAGTCTGAAAACTGGGACCATTTAAGCCTGTGAATCTATCAAATAATCAATGCTGGAGAACAAGAGAAGGTCCTGACAAAAGAATGAGAAAAGAATGGCTTTGATCTCACAGTCAGTCACAAGGGTGAAGAGGGATGAGAGGAGAAACATGCTTTAGATAGACCCTTTAGTGCAAATGCTGGAGAAAATAAGTTTTCCCAGGGATAAAATATTCTAGAATCAGTTAGATGACTAGGGATACATTTCTAAAGACCAGGAGTCTGCAAGATGCTTATGCAGCTAAAATTAAGACTTTTGGGTCTCGTAGCGCTGCACAATGAAAAAGTACACAATCCATATTTTATTAACCCAGATTCAAGTATGTAGGCATTTTAGGGGTTTAAACATGGATTGTTGTGCAGTGTAACTGTAGAAACAGATTAATTATAAACACCTGGACCCCCCCCCAAATTGAAGTTAGAGCTGCACTGTCTTCCATAAGAGATGCTAGGGACTTCCCTGAGGATGGGTTTGAATGGGCTACTCTATTGACCTAGTACTGTACTGAGCTCCCATCAAACTAGTGAGCAGAATATTAGGCAAAATGCTCTGTACAGGCTTTAGACAAATTCCTCGACGACTCCGCTAGACCCTGCAGTTCAAAGAGTGATAGAACCTTGAGATAGCCTAAAAGTCTACTTTGACACATGCTTGAAGTCTGATCCTGCCAGTTTCAATAAGTAGGGCATGGGTTAAAGTTGAAAAGAGGGAGGATGGTGACCTTTAGATACAGAATATCTTTGGGTTTCTTTGTTAGTGGTGGTTAATGGATTCTGCCCTGCCTTTGCGTGATTTCTCGCTCTACTATCTGAAGGAATAGCTAGTTAAAAAAAAAAAAAAAAATTATTCAAGAGCCATGGTGATAACGTCTAAGACTCAGGCTGAGGTGGAGGTGGAGGACTTGGTAGTGGCAGTTGAAGGTAAGGCCAGCTTGCTAGCCCAGGGGAACGAACAGTCTGACAGGGGAAGCTGGCACTCAATCAGTACTACCATGGCCAAGTCTGAAATTTTTAGAATTAGTCTGCATGGTTGCCTGTTTCACCTTTGTGAAGACATTCATGATGAAAGGGAAGAGAGAAAAAGGAGCAAGCATAAACCCTGGACAATGTGAAAAAATGCATGTCCCCAATGACTGAGAATGCCTGCTTGCATAAAATTGGTATTCATTTACTTGTATCGCCAACAATTCCAACTTCACTTTCCACTTTCTGCAGCTGACGGTTATTGAATCCCCATTAGTGGCAATCCTGTGTTCGACAACTGACCAAATCTATCTATCGCTTTCAAACCTTCATAGGTGTTCGGCTCGTGGAGAGGTGCGGTGGCATATGATCCAGTGCCACAGTAGCTGTGCTGCTGCATGATAAAACTGCAATCTCGTCTCTCCTGGATTATTTAGACATGTTCGTACACTTCAGCACAGATGAGTGAAGTGGGGCGAAAAGGACTGCAGGGCCCATGTTATGGCCTCTCATCTGCACTACCTTGATAATTAGGTTTATGTCCTATCTAGACAAAACCTTCTTGCCACTGATTATTGAAAGTGCTTCGAACTAGTTATGCAAAAGCTAAAACCCACTCAAGAGTTGTTTGAGTCCACCAAGGTAGTGCTTCTCTCTTCAGTGTGCCTTATACTCTGGTGGCAAAGGAAGCTGAGATTTTGGCCAGCAGAAGGGAATAAGAGCGATACTGGAAGACATTACAAGCACTCTTTAACAAGCGCTTCATGACTTACGGCGGTGTCTGAATTTAACCAGAAAAGGCAGGGAGGCTTACCTGCCTCTCGAGAAGGAAACACTCCCCTCTGTGGAGTCTATTATTTCAGCTAACAGCTGGATGGTGCACAATGGGTGTACACAAACTTTGCTCAGCGTCATGTCTAAATTGTTTAAACAGACTGACGTTGTTCAGTTCTTATCCAGAAAAGAACTCAAACTGACTATTGACCAGATGTCAAGGTACAGAAAAATGTGATCCCCCTCAAAGCCGCAGGGACACATCTACAATTGCTATAACATTTATGAAGCTCCTCAGCGCCAAACAGACAGAGGGGAAGAACCTTGAATTGGAAGTGGTATCTGGCCACCTCAAATAGTCTGAATTTGCAATGGTTGTGATGAACAGGACTGGAAGTAGTCATCTTGTAGATCTGAAAACGTCAGGAACTTCACTACAATAAGGAAGTGTAGCACTTCCCTTCAGGGTCTCCATGTGGCACAAATACAGCAAAGATCTGGGAGGCAACAAGAACAACAAGTCGTACGAAGACAGCAAAATAGCCAACTAAAACAGATGAAGCGAGAGGTTGATGTTAGATCATTATATATCATATTTCATGAAGAACTATACACAGCCAACGCGTTTCGTCCGTATCTGGGTTTCTTCAGGGCATTCGGAGAGAAGCTCCCCGATCTTCAGGCAAATCCCAGTGCATGTGCCCTATGGGAGACCATATAGATATCTGGGCTTCTTCAGGGCATGCGGAGAGATAAGCTAAGAAAGAATTAATATAGGCTTTATAAAGAGCGAACTTAGCCCAGGGGCATCAAGGTGCTGCAGAAAGGGATCAGAGATGTCCATAGTCAAGAGGCTTACAGATTCAAGCTGGTTAAGAGCCAGGTCTTTAAGGCCTTACGGAACAAGGAGTGAGTTTCCAGAGCAGAAATTGGAGGAAGGGAATTCCACAGGTTGGCTGCAGCCAATGAAAAATCCCTCCCCCACCCCAATCTGGATTTCCTGAACCTGGGAACTGTCACCAGATTCTTGTTGGCATATTCTTAGCTGCTTGCCGGGGACATATCTCCAAAACAGTTTAATGCTTTGACCCCATATCATGAAAGGCCTTGTGCACCAGGCACAGGGCTTTAAACACAATTCTCCGACCCAATGGAAGCCAGTGCAGGCTTCTGATGGTAGCCGATACAGAATGGAATTTGGGGAGACCCATCACCAGCCTGGCAGCGGCATTCTGCACAAGTTGAAGTCTATGTAGGAGCACCTTATTTATCCCTACATAAAGGGCATTGCACTAATCTAATCTAGACAGCACAAGGGCCACCACTGCCCGTTTCCGCGAGGGGAGGGATAGAAATTGAAAGATCTTTGAGAGTCCTTATCATCCCGAAGCAGGTAGAAACTGTTCTATTTATTTGGGGGCCCAGAGAAAGGGAGGTGTCCACTATGATGTCTAGATTTTTGGCACTGAGGCCAGGGCAAGCTCCAAGCGTATCTGGCAACCAGGCCTCAGAACAAATCTCCTGTTTGTCTCCGAAAATTAAGATCAGTCTTGTCCCCATTGAGTCTTAGATAAGATAAGGGCGAAACGCGTTGGCTGGGTGTACAGTTCTTCATGAAATAAAAGATCTAATCATCTAACATCAACCGCTCACTTCATCTGTTTTGGTTAGCAATTTTGCAGTTGTTGCACAATTCGTTTTACTTGTTACCTCTCAGATCTTTGCTGTATTTGTTGATTTTTCTGTGGCTCTAACTGGAGACAAACCATTTCTGGAGGTGGGCAACGACATGTGTTGATCCTTTCTGCCACTCGTAGCTACAAGTGTTTGTGCGACAAACGGATCCCCTAGCCACCATGGTTTGTTTGATTCTCTCCATGTGGCACAACTGCTGGTATGAATGAGCTGAGCTGCCATGAATCTGAAATGGGACAACAGTCTCACTTTTTTTTCTTCACTAGAACAAACTGGTTTAAGAACCACAGGAACGTAGACTTTGAGTATACTTCTATGGTACCCTCTGGTGCTTCAGCAAGGAGCTGGGTGTTGGAATCACGTGGCGACGTTTGAGGAAAACTCTGAACTAGGTGTTCCTGAATAGTATACGCTCCAGAACCATGATGTTATCTTTACTCCCTTTTGCCAGAATACTGATAATTTCCCTGCTAGGAGGTATGGGTTCTGGGGAATAGAAAAAGTGGTGGTCGGAACCAAGCAGGAATCTGTGTCAGCATCAGGCCTAGTCGAACTGGACAGTTTCCTTACTCTAGGTAAGAGACTGTGGTCTAGTATACGCTACTAGTGGAGCCATTTTGTAGACGCTTCGTGATACGCAATACTTCTGGCATTAGAACTGCGGCTGCAAAAGCATGTATGGGTACCTTGGTGATGCCAGTATCCTCCACGATATGAAGCCGGACTTCTCTCCCTCCCTTCCAATGGCACCTTCAAAAGGTTGTTGTTACTAATGCTTTACTCCTAGGGATAGAGTTGTACCAATGCACAGAAAAAAATGTACTCTCCAGCGGTAAGCATCTTTCTGGTGGATACTTTACCTTCCAACATTTGCCCTCCCCCCCCCCCCCCCCCCACCATTTTACAAAGGAAAATAGGCTACATAGGTTGGACATGGTTAGCTACTGTGGCAACATGGTCAGATGACCAGCTTTTTGTCAGATATGTAGATACGAAGGACAAAACAGAAGAGGACCCTGTCCCAGTGGACTGCGCTTTGTATTAAAGTACAAGTTACTTACCTTCGGTAACAATGTATCTGGTAGAGACGATTCTAGCCGCAGATTCCTTAACGTAGAAATCTCGAGGCGTGAGACTGGATCCGGAAAATCTTTGCCACAGTATCTCTGCGCGCCTGGGGCAGTACCACGCGACCGCGCCCTGTTGTCCGCGGACGTGACGTCAGCAAGGTCACATAAGTCCCACCCCGGCGCGCTGATGCCAGTTTTCTTCGGAGAACTTTTCCGTGCCACAACACGGAGCCATCACAAACAAAACAGAGTATGGGAACAGTGCAAAAAAAAAAAAATCAGTGAAACAAAAAGGGAAGAAGCAAATGGTGAGGAACAGCCAAGCACTGCGATACTGAAAGTCATGGAAAGGAAAGCGCAGAGCACCGCTCTGAGAAGCAACCCTGCAAAGCGAAGGTGATAACCTCCCTGGAGGCAGAAAAAATAAATGACGTGGCAGATGACAAAGTCAGCAACCACAATCTATAACAGTGAAGGGCAACAAGTCCGGAACAGAGGAGTAATGACAAAGCACCCCAAGACAACACCATCAAGGAGTGTCATATCCCCTGTAAAAAGCTAAGGGCTGAGGCACAGCCAAGAAACCCCAACCCAGAGGATTGCGAAGGAGTCCGAAACCCCAAGCAATGAAGGAAAGAAAATAAAAAAATAAAAAAAATGGAAGATTATGAATAGGCCCCAGACTGGAAGAACCAGGGTGCAGGGATGCAAGAGTACACATCAACCTACCGTTCAATCACCAGAAAAGGAGTGGAACAATTAAACAGAACGAAGCATCCCGCCAGGGAGGAAGAGAAAGAGCACCCGCAGAAGACAAATGCCACCCGAAGGCAGACAAGTGCAGAAGACCAAGCTGAAGGGTCCTCGCAGAACAGGGAGGAAGGGCGGGTCGTGAAGGAATCTGCAGCTAGAATCATCTCTACCAGATACATAGTTACCGAAGTAAGTAACTTGTACATCTGATCTAGACTATTAGCCGCAGATTCCTTAATGTAGAATAGATACCCTAGCCATACCCAGAGGGGAGGAGGCTCTGCGAGAGAACCTCACCAGCTTGGAAGAACACAGGGCCCCAACAGGGGATGTGTCATGGGGACAGGAAGGATGGCCCAGACCCCACCAAGCAGAAGTAAGCAAGAACAAGGAGAAGGGAATGCCAGGATACCACAAGCCTACCCGAGGAGCAAAGGGCGTCCGCCAGAAAACCCAGAGGGGCAGAAGGCATCCAGCGAGCACCAGAGGAAGAAAATAACCACCCTCCAAGCCAGGGAAAAGAGAAGGAACGGAGAAAGAGCTTGCCCCAGGAGAACACACACATTGAAGGGCACAGCTGAATAGGTGTCTATTCCGAAGTAGGGAACAAGGCCGGAACGGTTCCGCAGTTGAGAAGCACAGACGTGAGAAAGACGACAGACGCGCAAAGCTCCAACAAACAAGGGACAGGAGCAGACACGGCGCGCCGCGGAGGGGAACCAAAACTACCAGGCGCGCGCAGCAAACAGCTGGCAAATACTATGAAGCAGCGGCTCAGAACAAGGCGAGCGCAAGATGAAGACAGACAGGCCCCAGCCGAAACGGCAGAATACTAGGTGGAAACATCAAGACAACGCTGTAATCAGCATGACAAAGGTCGGTACGATGATCCAGAGGTGAAGAGGGAAGGAACCTTATAGAAGAAGGATAGAAACATATAAGAGACAGCACCAAGCGGTATACTGTGACACCAGGAAGCCGCGAGGAACCTGAGAAAGTATCCACGCCCGCCTAGCTTAAGACAGGGCCATAAAATAGTCAAATACCCCACCTAGGGTATGAATCGTCCCTGAACAAAAGTACAAGTTACTTACCTTCCGTAACGATGTATCTGGTAGAGACTATTCTAGCCGCAGATTCCTTAACGTAGAATTATCCCCAGGCGTGAGACTGGATCCGGAAAATTTTGCCACAGCATCTCTGCACGTCAGGGGCGGTACCACGCGACCCCGCCTTGACGTAGTCTGCGGACGTGACGTCAGCGAGGTCACATAAGTCCCACTCCGGCGCGCTGTCAGTTTTCTTTGGAGAACTTTTCTGCGCCACAACGTGGAGCCATCACAAAAAAAACTGGGAGAGCATGGGAAAACTGCAAAAAAAAAAATCAGTGAAACAAAAAGGGGAAGAACCAATGGTGAGGAACAGTGTCAAGCACTGTTCATGAAAGGCAGGAAAGGAAAGAACACAGCACTGTCCTCGAAGCAACTCTGAAAAGCAAAGGCTACATACTCCCTGAAGGCAGAAAAACATGTGAAAAATGTTGTGTCAGACGACAGAAAGACTGCAACCACAATCTAAACAGGAAAGGACAACAAGTCCAGAGGAAGAACAAGTTACCCCAAGAAAACCCCCTCAAGGAGCATCGTATCCCCTGGAAAGAGCCAAAGGCTGAGGCACAGTCAAGGTTCCCCAACCCAGCGGACTGCAGAGGAGTCAAACCCGAAACAATGAAAAGAGCTGAAGGAGATAAGGAGTAGGCCCCACACTGGTGAACCAGGGTGCAGGGATGCAAAAGTGCACAAGAACCTACCACCCAATCACCACAAAGTAGGAGTGGGGGGGACATGGACCGAGGGGGGGGGGGGGGGGGGGGGGGGGACATGGACCGAGGGGGGGGCATGGACCGAGAAGGAGGGACATGGACCGAGGGGGGGGGGGTTGGCATGGACCGAGAAGGGGGGGGGCAGCGACCGAGAGGGGGGCAGCAACAGAGGGGGGCAGTGACCGAGGGGGGGGGGGCAGTGACCGAGAGGGGGGGGGGGGCAGTGACCGAGAGGGGGGGGGGGGCAGTGACCGAGAGGGGGGGGGCGGCAGTGACCGAGAGGGGGGGGGGGGGCAGTGACCGAGAGGGGGGGGGGGGGCAGTGACCGAGAGGGGGGGGGGCAGTGACCGAGAGGGGGGGGGCGCAGTGACCGAGAGGGGGGGGGCGCAGTGACCGAGGGGGGGGGGGGCGCAGTGACCGAGGGGGGGGCGCAGTGACCGAGGGGGGGGGGCGCAGTGACCGAGGGGGGGGCGCAGTGACCGAGGGGGGGGGGGGGCAGTGACCGAGGGGGGGGGGGGGGGCGCAGTGACCGAGAGGGGGGGGGAGGGCACAGTGACCGAGAGGGGGGGCAGTGACCGAGAGGGGGGGGGGGCAGTGACCGAGAGGGGGGGGGGGCAGTGACCGAGAGGAGGGGGGGGCAGTGACCGAGAGGGGGGGGGGGGGGCAGTGACCGAGAGGGGGGGGGGGGGCAGTGACCGAGAGGGGGGGGGGGAGAGAGACCAAAAGGGGGGGGGAGAGAGACCAAAAGGGGGGGGGAGAGAGACCAAAAGGGGGGGGGGAGAGAGACCAAAAGGGGGGGGGGGAGAGAGACCAAAAGGGGGGGGGGAGAGAGACCAAAAGGGGGGGGGGGGGGGGGGAGAGAGACCAAAAGGGGGGGGGGGGGGGGGAGAGAGACCAAAAGGGGGGGGGGGGGGGGGGGAGAGAGACCAAAAGGGGGGGGGGGGGGGGGGGGGACCAAAAGGGGGGGGGGAGAGAGACCAAAAGGGGGGGGGGAGAGAGACCAAAAGGGGGGGGGGGAGAGAGACCAAAAGGGGGGGGGGAGAGAGACCAAAAGGGGGGGGGGGGGGAGAGAGACCAAAAGGGGGGGGGGGAGAGAGACCAAAAGGGGGGGGGGGAGAGAGACCAAAGGGGGGGGGGGGGAGAGAGACCAAAGGGGGGGGGGGGAGAGAGACCAAAGGGGGGGGGGGGGGGGAGAGAGACCAAAAGGGGGGGGGAGAGAGACCAAAGGGGGGGGGGGGGGAGAGAGACCAAAAGGGGGGGGGAGAGAGACCAAAAGGGGGGGGGGGAGAGAGACCAAAAGGGGGGGGGGGGAGAGAGACCAAAAGGGGGGGGGGAGAGAGACCAAAAGGGGGGGGGGGGGGGGAGACCAAAAGGGGGGGGGGGGGGGAGACCAAAAGGGGGGGGGGGGGGGGAGACCAAAAGGGGGGGGGGAGAGACCAAAGGGGGGGGGGGGAGAGACCAAAAGGGGGGGGGGGGGGGAGATACCAAAAGGGGGGGGGGGGAGATACCAAAAGGGGGGGGGGGAGAGACCAAAGGGGGGGGGGGAGACCAAAAGGGGGGGGAGAGAGACCAAAAGGGGGGGGGAGAGAGACCAAAAGGGGGGGGGAGAGACCAAAAGGGGGGGGAGAGACCAAAAGGGGGGGGAGAGACCAAAAGGGGGGGAGGGAGGAGACCAAAAGGGGGGGAGGGAGGAGACCAAAAGGGGGGGAGGGAGGAGACCAAAAGGGGGGGAGGGAGGAGACCAAAAGGGGGGGGGGAGGAGACCAAAAGGGGGGGGGGGAGGAGACCAAAAGGGGGGGGGGAGGAGACCAAAAGTGGGGGGAGGAGACCAAAAGGGGGGGGGGAGGAGACCAAAAGGGGGGGGAGGAGACCAAAAGGGGGGGGAGGAGACCAAAAGGGGGGGGGAGGAGACCAAAAGGGGGGGGAGGAGACCAAAAGGGGGGGGGGGGGGGGGGAGAGACCAAGGGGGGGGCGGGGGGGGAGACCAAAAGGGGGGGGGGGGGGGGAGACCAAAAGGGGGGGGGGGGGGGGGGGAGAGACCGAGAGGGGGGGGGGGGGGGGGGAAGAGACCGAGAGGGGGGGGGGGGGAGAAGAGACCGAGAGGGGGGGGGGGGGGGAAGAGACCGAGAGGGGGGGGGGGGGGAGAGACCGAGAGGGGGGGGGGGGGGGGGAAGAGACCGAGAGGGGAGGGGGGGGGGGGGGAAGAGACCGAGAGGGGAGGGGGGGGGGGGAAGAGACCGAGAGGGGGGGGGGGGGGGAGAAAGAGACCGAGAGGGGGGGGGGGAAAGAGACCGAGAGGGGGGGGAAGAGACCGAGGGGGGGGGGGGGGGGAGAGAAAGACCGAGAGGGGGGGGGGGGGGGGAGAGAAAGACCGAGAGGGGGGGGGGGGGGGGGGAGGGAGAGAGAAAGACCGAGGGGGGGGGGGGGGGGGGGGGGAAGAGAGGGAAAACACAAGGAAACTGAGAAGGGAGGGGGACGGAGCCCCGCAAGGAGCCTCTGCATAGCGGAATCCGCGTGGGTGTGAAACAACAGAGTCCCAAAGGGTAAATCCACAAGAGGCTCCCGAACATTCTCTGGAAAGACACCATCTCGCAACCAAGCATGGCAGCGGCGGGCCACAGAACTCGCCATAGCGCAGCCGAGGTCAGACGTCCAAGGCCAAACAGAGAATGAATGTAGTTAACTCCCAACCATCCCGCACATGGTGCCGCAGGTCAGCATGGGCATCCTCCTGGGAAGCGCAAGACAGAAGGGACTCCGCAGACTCCCACAGGTCGGAAGTAGCCCTGGCCAACACACAAAGCGTGTTAAGGGCATACAGAGCAGCGCTAGTGGAGGCGAAAATGTTACGCCCCCCCCCCCCCGCCCAGGAGTCCAGCCACCAGGCCTCCCGCGACTGCGGGAGCAGCACTGAAGGCAGGGAAGGAAAAGCAGCCGGCAGGACAGGCCCCTGGGCAGGCTGGTGAGAAAAAAGGCAGTCCGGATCTTTGAGCAGGACGGTGGCGGTGAAGGAGCGGGTGAGGCACCGGATCCCCTGTGGCAGGGGGCCCCCAGAAGAGTTGTGGAGAGACGCTTTAAAGGTGAGAAGAGGCTCTTCTGCACCAGAGCCCTGGTGGAGTACCTCCATTAAGTGGTCCGTAGGAGGTGGAGCAACCGGATTGCCCATCTGCAAAATGCCAGTGGCTGTGAAAATGGCCCGGACAAAGGCCACACCCACCTCCGTAGGGCGTTGCGGGGGAAGCATCTCTTCCGTAGGCGAAGGCTGCAAGCTAAGGCGCCCGTCCCTGTGACCCGCAGGAGGGAGAAAAGACCAGCCCCTGTAGGAAGGAAGGCCCATGGACGAGTGGGGAACCTGAGGGGCTTCTGAAGATGACGGAGAAGCGGTAGGTAGCGGAAGAGCGATTCTGGGGGCTGTGGATATGGAGACGGCGTAGAGCCCGCCCTGGACCTCCAGAGAAAAGGCCACAATGTGGCACCCAGTCTCTGGTGAAGAGGAGACCAGGAGACGACAGCCATCTGGAGAGGAAGGGGCCTCCGGAGAAGAGTCTACCATCTGACGTCGGGACAGCGCCAGTGAGACCACCACGGGCACCTGGGAGTCCTCGACCGGCACCGAAGTGTCCACTAAGGCCGTCGAGTCAATCTCCACCACCACATTCAGTACGGGAGAAGAGGGGAGCGGGCGTCGGAGCCGGAGCGGCCAATGAACGGCACCAAAAAGGCACCGGCTCTACCTCAGACGAGGCAACCGCCTGTGCCGAGGTGCACCCGCGGCACCGCCAGTGCCGGGGAGGAAAGCCCCTGACGCTGGAGAGGTGCCAGCTCGACCTCTGGGAAGACAGCCGCCTGCCCAGAGGCCTGAGGGGGACTCTGGGACGAGCCGTGTGTCCCGGCGACATCCTGTGACACCGCTGGGAACCCCGTGGGGCTTTGCAGAGAGGCAGATACGCCACGGGCCGAAGAGGGGAACCTTGAAGGGCCCCACCTAGACTGCACCACACCCCCAAAACCGGAAGCCGAACTAGTCGGCACAGGGGGCGAAGATGCCGCTGAGTCAGCAGAAGGCCCCGCGCACAGCGAGGAATCCACTGACATCGCAGGAAGAGGGGGAGGGCCCAAGGAAGCCTGCAGAGCTGTAGCATAGGCTTTCATCTGGGCCCTTGACGCCCCAACGACGGGAAACAGCGGATAGGGTGGGGACTAACAAGGACGCACATCCCGGGAGGAACCAGCGCCTTCTGCCGAAGGAGATGGGGCCCTCGGCGGCAAGCTGCAAGACTTACCGGCGAACGACACCCATGGGTCCTCGGCGAAGGACTATGCCGCAGCCGGAAATGGTGGTCCCTGGACCCGTCTGAGGTAGGAGACGGGCGCTGCGACGACACCTATCTGGAAAAGCAGGCCGACAGTAATTTCATCCGGTGCTCCCGCCGGGACTTCGGCTTGAGATGCTGACAAGCCTCGCAGCCCGTAGAGTCATGGTGCTCGCCCAAGCACCACATACAAATAGTGTGAGGGTCCGTCGCCGACATCGGACATGCACAAGAAGCACACGTCTTGAAGACCGAAGGCATGGTAGACTGTTCCCAACTCAAGGCACTAAAGAGGCCCAAAAACAGGCCAAGGAGCACACTCCAGATCCGCATTGCACGCGGATAAGAAGGAAACTGATGCAGCACGCCGGGGTGGGACTTGTGACCTCGCTGACGTCACGTCTACGGACGACATCGGGGCGGGTTTGCGAGGTACCGCCCCCGACACGCAGAGATGCTGTGGCAAAGATTTTCCGGATCCAGTCTCACGCCTGGGGATAATTCTACATTAAGGAATCTGCGGCTAGTAGTCTATCAGATCTGTTTCGGCCCTGCCAAAAAGGAACCTGTAGAAAGGATCAGTGCTCATTTTGCTGTAGCAAATGCATAATCTTTGGCACTTGTCAGGAGGGTGCCCAATGAGGAAATATGCTGTGCAACAACATGGGTTTCACTTTACACATTCGCCAAGCATTATGGGTTTGACTCAGAAGTGCGCTTCAGGACTTTCCCGTGTGACCATTGCTTCAGACCCAACACCTGGGAGAGGGAAATCATGCGAGACCCATTCAGAAGGTTAAGAATCTGCAGGAAGTCGTATCCGTTAAAAGCAAAAGTTGATTAACTTTGGGAATAACCTTTCTGGTTGATACTATCTGCAGTTTCCTCATCAATCCCACCCATCTCACCTCCATGTTCTGAAGAATGGTCAAGTTAATTTGAATAAGGTTCAACGTTAGACTGATGGACTGCATACACACTGTTAAATTACAGCTACTCTAGTCTCTGCCTCCAATGACGGAGATGAAGTGCATTAGGAAGAGACATCAAAGCACATAGGAGGCATTTTGTAGCTCCAGAGAGGTCATGTCTGGGCATTAAGACATAAGGCAGTAAGAAATACAGCCGATAACACCTACTAGTGCAGGAGAGATTGCGAAATCTTTAGAACCCACCTGGTGCATATGGACAGTCAAATGTGGAGGACTCGGCAGGTAGAAGTATCTATTAGAGATGCATATGTTCAGGGGCATCAATGTGCTTTCCATCAGGGATCTTCAGCAAATGTCATACCTGGCCTGTAATAGCTTGCAGTCATCTCAGATTGAGCAGCTGTTCCAGCAAGTCAACAAAAGCCAGTGTTTAAAAAACATCCATGGCTGAGGCAAAGCTAATCATAAAAATTCACCTTCGCAGGATAACCTTTGGCCAAATTCTCACACTCCTGAAGAAACTCATCATAGATCTCTCGTGACCTCGCTAAATACTGTTCCACCACTCCCCCAGCCTGCACTGTCAAGCTCAATGGAAAAAATCAACTTAAACCACCCCAAATTCAACACCAGCCATACTCTGCAAGACCAGCAATTCAGCTTCCGATCACAATGCAATAGATCAACCTAAATCCTAAACAATTACATTTCTTCCAATAGCCAGACAACCTCAGCTCCTGATATTTCAGGACCTATCTTCTGCCCTTGATACACTTACTCAACCCACTCATCCACAACCTTGGGTTCAGTGGGATTCACTGGGAATGCAATTAAGTGTTCTCATATTCAGGCAACCGACAACATGGCAACTTCAATTCCAGAAGCTCGGCCTTTACCTGTGCAATCACCCAGAACACCAGGCTATCCTCAATCATTGCCAGCATCCATTTGGAATCCATCATACAGAATCAAAAATTCACCGACATCCTGAATTGAGACAGCTGTGTGTGAAAGTGTCCTCTGCTCGAGATATCCAACACCATAAACAAGACCTGCACTCAAGCCAGATTTGGATTTCCAGCACTCATCTGAAGGTCAAACCTAAAAAACGAATTCCTGCTTTTTATCAATAAAAAGCAACCAGTTCAAACCTGGATTAATAACATGTACATGGACAGATGCAACTCCAACTTTCACACAACAGGCCACTGATTCATTCTAGACGCCAATAAAGAATAGAAAACCATTCCGCTAATAAAGTGAATTCTAAAAAGTCTTTCAAGCCCTTCTACTCTTGCATCTGGATGGTGAAGCAGCCACGCATCACAGTCCCCGAGCATCCACACTTTTATGCCCCCCTGCACCAGCCCTTAAGGACATACTGCACCATGCCTCAATGGGCTGAAAAAATAGGCACACTAGATCCAATCTGGATAATTCTTGCCTTGCTCTTCTTACCAGCCTACAAAACCTTCAAAATAAGTTAATCTACAAAGCACCCCACCTATTTGGCCAACCATCTCAGGTGGCTCTCCACACCTGTGTGTGTATGAAACGCCATACCTGTATCCTCCAGGCCCACCCAATCAGTGCTCCAATTTAGCAAGACACTGAAGACAACCATTTAAAGAACACTACATCCCAACACAGTAACAGGCATCGCATGAGTGCCAATGGGGAAATACATGCAGCGTGAAGCCTCCATCAAGGGAAAACTAGGTATTTTTAACCAACACCATTTCAGCCAACAAGAGGGCCAGGCTGTTAAGGCTCTGTGAAGCTCAATCACAGCTCACATTCAAACAACTCCACCCCATAGCTTGCCAACCCAGTTTCTTGCAGCTGGTGGAGGAATAAGGGAGTCACCTTCTGAAATATAAATGTATTGCTACTATTGCACAGCATGGGTTGAGAGTATAGTTGTCACTCGGAAAGAAGGTACATATTGGGTGTCCCCTGAGACATAAAGGAGAGCTATACTGACAAAGCCAAACATTAGATGGAGCACCTATAGCAAAGCTGGCTGATGGTCAAGATCATTGTGAGAAATAAAGATAAGGCAGAAAACGTTTAAGGGAAGAGCAAAGTTTCACAAAGGGTTGCATGGGAATTTTGTCCCAATAAACCTGAAGTCATGAGATGTCAAAATTAGAGAGCCTGGAAATCTAGGTTACCATGCACAAAAATCTGCTAATAGAAACCATTTCACAGGTGAAGCCCCCGTTGTGCAAAGCCCTGTCCAAGGTTCCAAAGTACCACTAATATCCACTGCTGAGCAGCAACTGCCACATGTATTGCAGCACTACACAAGTGAATTTTGGTCAAAGCATTAACGCATACCAAATTTTAGAGTGAACCTAGATAAAGGCACGTCAGCACAATGCTTTTATTTTTCAGTGCCTCTTCAAACTTTTTCAATCTGCTGATACACAGAAACCACCCATGTGGCTTAATTGTTCAGGGAAAAATTGACTTTTAGAATGCCATTTTGTATTCAGAGAAATGTAAATGTTAGCTCATTCACAGCACCTGAATGGCCCGCTCCTTTTCTCCCTTACTGAACTGTTTAACCCTTAAAACCAAATCAGAAAGAAACCATTACTTAGTTGAGCATTGTAGGAACCTTCACTGAAGTCATAAAAATTGAAAATTCTACCATATGCCCTTGGAACCCTTTACACTTCAAAGTCAATATATGTCCACCACAGAATTATGTACACATGGTATCATTGTCCATACGAGGTACAGCACCCATCAGGAGCCCATGCAAGGCAAGCCTTTTTTATTTTATTTAGACTGATGCATGCTCAAAGAACCCTATTAAAACTATACCAGAGTAGTTGCAATGTAAATACAGGTACAATCTATTACTGAGTGTAAGGAAACAGGCCTTTTTGCAGCCCCTCCTGACCTCCCTAATAAAAGGCTATTAGATTTTTGCTTTTCAACTCAGAGTGCACCGAGGTCTGGTTAGCAGTGTTCTGACCAATTACCAAAGCTTTGTCGAATTGTCTGTACCAAACTCAAGTACTGACTTAAATTACAGGGTATCAAGGGGATTTAAGGTAGTGTCTCCATCCATGGCTACTGCACTGTTCGTACCACCCTGAGAGTGACAAAGTACAAAATCGCTGGAGAAGTGTGGCTCAATGATTAGAGAGGCAGACCCTGATGCAGAGGTCTAGCCCGGGACCAGGATTCAATTCCCCGCCTCGGCGGGTCTTGGGCTCAAAAATTCCACGGACCTGATAATTCTCGCCTCGTGCCTATTCCAATCATGGAGTCCCATTCTGCAACTCTGGGCAATAGCTTGCTTAATCTCCACAACGGCCCCCACAACGCTAAGGATGCCTGGCCTCCACCTTGAGGGTGCCCAGGAGTGGACGCCTCACAGGGAAAAGCCAGGATGGGTTCGACAGCGGTATTCGTACAAGCGCCTTGAGACCCTTGCGGGTGAGTAGTGCGCTATACAAGTATCAAATTTACATTTACATTTAACAGCCTGCCACTGCAGACTGGAAGAGCAGTGTATACATTGCTAGTTCGACTTTGCCACTTAAACCCATGGCAAACCCACCCTACCCTTACTAATATAAGCAAGTCTCTCCTAAGGAGGCAGATCGAGCCCTATGAAAGGGAGCTGTATATTAAGCAAGACCTATACGTTTATACATATATACATCTTAGAAGCAAAACCGCTAAAGTTGGTTTTTGGGGAGGAAAGTTATAAGCAGATTGGCTAACAGGGTTAGGGGCTGGCAAAGCCTGGCTAAAACCTTGATTGGGACTACAAAACTGGTTACTGCAAGGTATCAAATTAATTGTGCCATTCAATCAGACTGGACACCTAAATCAAGAAGGTCACTTTTAAAGCTAAGCAACTTTTAGCAAGTTGCCACTCTGCTCCCTAGCGAGCCCAGTGGCCTCACAAAGGCCCCGATACACAGACAGCTTTCTGCACACCTAGGGAGACGTGTGAATGTAAATGTCAAGGTACTTAGAGAGCGCACTGTCACCAGACGGCCACCTAGCGGTGTCGCCTTTGCGGTTTCCTGGCGCTGATACTCATACCTCTGTGGAACCCCCCCTGGCTTTCCCTGTGAAGTGGCCACTCCTGGGCACCCCCAGGGTGAAGCCAGGCATCCTTAGCGCTGTTGGGGCCGGTGTGGAGGCTAAGCAAGCTATTGCCCAGAGTTGCAGCGTGGGGCCCGTGATTAGAATAGGCACCGAGGCGAGAATAGACCGGTCCGAAGAAATTGAGCCCGAGCCCCGCCGAGGCGGGAATCGAACCCTGGTCCCTGACCAGAACTCTGCTTCAGGGTCTGCCGCTCTAACCATTGAGCCACACTCCTCCACCTGGGTTCACGAACAAAAGGTAGTTGCTGCAGAGTAAGGTGGGACCTCTCACAGGAAGGCTGCAAGGGGTAAGGCCCAAAAGGCGAGCTTCAAAGCGGAAGCGCTGATGTAGCGCCACCTGTGCCACCACACCCTTGCATGCTGCCTTTTGTTCCTATAGACAAGTTGGAGACAAGGCCAGAGAGGGGAAAATTCTTACCCAAACTGGTTTACCGGTTTTCCCGTGGGTGTGCATCCTTTAGGTAGCTACATCTCTGGGGTAGGCTCCCAAGCTCCTCACAGTCTAGGAAATGTTCAGTCTTCTTGAGTGGTAAGAATATTGCACTCTGGGATTGTCAAATGCCACACATCGACGGGACGTTGTCACGAAAACGGGGAACCAACCAGCCCATTGGCTAGTAACCGCGTTGTCCCTTCAGGGTACTTTCCCTGAATATAAAGGGCACCCCAAACACCGTGGATTTGGGGAAAGGACCAAGAGAGCAGTGCCCTGCTGCCTTTGAAGCTGCACGGACAGGGGAAGGACTACACCTGCTGCACTTCGGGCTACTGAGTTTGGACTGTGCTCGAGAAAAAGTCGACACCCGGCCCCAGATTGAAGCAGTGACTCAAAGGGTCTGTCAGCTGGCCCCTGGAACAGCACCAGGGACAAAGCTGAGAAAGTCCAAACCAGAAAGCAATCGCCACTCCTGAGGGATCACCACAGGCCGCCGCCGGGCACACAACAAATCTGAGGGAGCCAAAAGTTGCACCTTGGTCTCCCAGACCCAGTGTTCTATCAGACCAAGTTTGTCGCTCAAGAGGGACACCAGCCTCCACCACGAATATTCGCGGTGGCCTTCTACTTTCGCAGAGAGGACGTCATGGGATCCCAAGTGCCATTGTCACCTCAACCCAGGACCGAGGAATAAACCAACCAGCACCAGGAGATTCCTTTGAGTATCTTTTGCCTTCATCTTCAGTATCAGGACCACTCTACTGATGTCTATGGAACTCGTCCAGTAAAGTTTATAACTTGCCTTAAAAACACTGTTGGGCAGGTAACTGTTCAAAGTACCCTTTCTGGGCTCCTAGACCTCTGCCCTGTCGAATCTGGCTACCCGAGACGAACCGTAGTTGTTGGAGAAACGGTTTCAAACTTTAACAGTTTTGCAAAGTTTTTGTTGCCCAATGCTGGTTTGCGATTATATTTAAAAGTATATATTTCTTAAAAATCGGTATATCCAGAACCATCAGTTGGATTTAGATGATCAAGGACTGTAAAAATTCATAAAAATATGCTCTATTTTTTTTTTTTTTACAAATTGTCGTGTCTCTTGTTGAGTGACTTTCTTATTCCGTTGTTTGGTGCTGTTAAATGCTTTACACAGTTCCTGAAGTCATCCTTCTCAGAGACACAGCTACCGAGGGTTGATCAAGGTTTACAAATAAGCCTGAGTGGACCCAAGACTATTTGAGAGTGTACTCCAAGGTAAGGCATCAAAGCCATCTCATAGTACTCCCAAATCCTCACATTGAGGGCAAAGAGCGCAGGCTGATAGGTTTACATTGCAAAGCTATCAAATACTGCTGTCTCTTTAGGCTCCTTCAACTTCCACTACCCATGATGCACTGTAGCCTCAATTCTTTTTTACAGTGACAAATTAGAGAAATGGCGTTTAGGAGTATATTAATTGACATTAGATTGCCATGCTACCCCAGGCAGAGATCTCATTCAGGACTACAATGAGGATTCCTATGATACAAGTAAACATTTTCTGCACTGCAGGGTCTTCATCGATCGTCCAATGTTAAAATAGAATAGCAAGCTAAGAGCAGTGTTTAGCCAGTTCCTGGGCATATGAAAGAAATTATAGGAGTCATTAAATATGCCATTTAATAGCTAGCTATTTGCCAAATGAGTACTTTTGAGTGGTTTGACCGTCTCTAATGTCAGCTTGTGTAGATCAACTAATGTAGGCAATAGTTCCTTGTAAATGCATGCAATGATCTCGAAGTGGCAGCTTCACAGATTTCTGCTAAGGGGAAATTCCTAAGCCAAGCAATACTTGCTCTTTTAGTTTAGTGGGCTTTTGGTCTACTTGGAAGAAATGGTAACAGAATGATTTAAAAACTACAAACGATCAGAAAATAGACTGTTTGGATACAACTAACCCCTAGTGGATGTGCCCATAGTTAATAAAGACGGTTGTACGCTCTAGTGTCAGTTTTATTTAGGTACAAAAATCGCAGTACACTAACATCCAACGAGCGTTAAGGATCTTTTCAGTGGTGTGGATGGACTGTGAAAATAGAAAAAATGTATTTATTTTCAAGGTTTTATATAGCGCGAACATGATCCTTGCAGGTATCTGAGCGCTTGACAGGGGGAGACATAGGGCAAAGTACGATGTATACCATTGTCTCCTGATATAGTTAAAAAGTGTATGCATAAAGACCGAACATATAAAAACATCATAAATAGTGATGGCCAACATCCGTTATGCGGGTCACGTCATTGTTCATGTACATTTGTACGTTTCATTTTGGAAGATCTTTGTGGTTTCAGAAGAGTGCTGGAGCTCCTGGAGGATCGATCACCACCCGAGAGCACCAATTTCTGCGCTGTATCTCTCGAGTCTAGTAGTGAAGGGCTTTGAGAGTCATGCAAGCGATTTTTTGTTGAATTCATGCTTAGACTTGGAGCAAACAGAGCTCTGTGGTCTAGGGAAATGTGGTAGTTTTTTTTAGAACCCGCGATGAGCCTGGCAGCTGAAATGAGGTAGGCTCTTCGAGGGGCCATTGTAGACCTGGGAAGTACGCATAGTTGCACTCCCATAGTCTGTGTATTACTAGAGCTTGTACTACTAATTTGAAGTAATTAGGGTTTAATTTTCTCAGAATGCCCATCTGTAAGTTTGCTGCGGCACGGAAATGTGAATGCGTGTTAAGATTCCGGTTGAGTGTTATGCCAAGAGATCTTGCGGAGTCGATAACTTGAGGCTGGCAGTTGAGCGCTGCAAGTTGTGTAAGCCATTCCTCTATGATGGATGTTTGATTGGGAGGAGCGATTATGAAGAATACAGTCTTGAGGGTATTAAGTTTAAGGTGGTTGTCAGCAAACCAACGCTGTGTTTTTTGTAGGGTTAAGTTAAGAGATCTGATGTCCTCTAGAGAAGAGACCTTTAGGTACAGTTGTTAACCGTCCGCATACATGTGATAATGAATGTTGGAGGAGCTAAGAATTTTGATAAGAGGTTCCATGAATAGGCTAAAAAAAAGTGGGTGAAAGGGAGGAGCCCTGCAGGACTCCTAACATGACTGGGATGGACTTCCAGGTGATGGACCTTCAATCTTTGGGATCTGTTTTGGAGAAAAGAGGTGAACCAATTTAGGACGGATCCAGGTAGGGCCATTCTTTGTCTCAGGAGGTCTAGAAGATGGTCGTGTTTAACAATGTTGAATGCCGAAGATAAGCATGAGTTTATCAGATGTGAAATTTCATAACTACTATGGGCAGGCATGAGAGGTTTGCCCTCATGACTAACCTATTTGCATGGAATTCGGAGTATGGCTCTACACTGCATGGGACTTATGAATTATGCTACTTACCAGTTACCATATTCAGTTCGAGGCATGTGGGCTGCTGAATTCATATCTGTGCATAGAATACATAGCAGTACCTCCTATTAGCGGCGGCTACCAGTGCCAGCTGCAGCAGTCTGAAAGAGAGTTTGGAGAACAGCCTGTCCTACAGCTGCTTGCTGTCTTGAGTGTACATCTACACAGTAGTGTTTGGTAAATGTATGTATAGTGGACCATGTGGCTGCTCTACAAATTTCGTGTAAAGGGATGTTTCCTAGGAAAGCCATGGATGCCCCTAACTTTCTTGTTGAGTGGGCTCGTGGGGGAACCGTTAATGTGCGTTTAGCTTTGTGATAGCAAATCTGAATGCATTTAACGATCCATCTGGCTATTCCTGCTTTGGAAATTGCGTTGCCTTTGTGTTGTGGAGAGAAGGCAACGAAGAGTTGTTTAGTTTTTCTAAAATTCTTTGTTCTGTCAATATAGTACATGAGAGCTCGCTTTACATCTAGTGTATGGAGCATTCTTTCCGCGACATTTTGCGGTTTTTGGAAGAAAACGGGCAGTTCGATAGTTTGATTAATGTGGAACTGGGATATGACTTTGGGCATGAACTTGGGGTTGGTGCGTAGGACAACCCTGTTTGCGTGCCTGGAGTTCACTAACTCTCCTTAGGGAAGTGATGGCAACCAGGAAAGCCACTTTCCAGGTGAGGAATTGAATCTCACAGGAATGGAGAGGTTCAAAGGGCGGACCCATCAGTCTGGTGAGGACCAAGTTGATGTTCCACACCGATGCTGGTGGGTGTCTTGGGGGCATTACTCGTTTAAGACCTTCCAAGAAGGCTTTGATGGCAGGCACTCTGAATAAAGAGAGGTGCTGCCTGTTTTGGAGATAGGCTGCTATTGCTGTTAAATGGATACGTATTGAGGTGTATGCCAGATTGCATCTGTATAGGTGTAAGAGATAGCAGATTATGTTCTGAATGGATGCGTCTAGCGGGTTAATGTCATTGTTGTTGCAGTAAATGACAAACCTCTTCCATTTAGCTGCATAGCAAGCTCTGGTAGTGGGTCTCCTGGCCTCCTTGATGATCTCCATACAGTCAGGTGGCAGGTTTAGGTAGCCAAACTCTAAGACTTCAGGAGCCAGATTGCCAGGTTCAGCTGTTGCGGATCTGGGTGCTGAATTTCGCCATGGTTCTGCGTTAAAAGTGCGGGTTTGATCCGCAGCCTTTGATGCGGCACCACGGAAAGTTCCAGAAAGGTGGTGTACCATGGCTGGCGCGCCCACGTTGGAGCAACCACGATGAGTGTTAGTGAGTGCTGTCGCAGTTTGCGTGCCACCAGCGGTATTAACGGCGCTGGGGGAAAAGCGTACGCAAATCTGCCAGACCAGTTCATCTATATCGCATTGCCCTGCGACTGTGGATGTGGGAACCTGGCGGCAAAGCTTTGGCATTTTGCGTTTTCGTTTGTGGCGAATAGGTCTATCTCTGGATGACCCCACTGCTGGAAGTACGGTTGGAGTACTGACGGATGTAGCTCCCTCTCGAGCATCTGGTGGCTGTGTCTGCTGAGCAGATCCGCCATCTGGTTGTCCTTGCCGGGGAGGTGTTCCGCCATGAGGAATATGTTCCTCTGAATGGCCCACTTACACATGCTCTGAGCCAGATGAGACAACTGTGGAGAGTGTTCCTCCCTGCTTCTGTATGTAGTACATGGCAGTCATGTTGTCCGTCCGGATCAACATGACTTTGCTGCACAAGTGTACTTTGAATGCCTTCATGGCTAGGAAGATTGCCATCAGTTCCAGAACGTTGATGTGCATCTTCTTTTGTTGTGTTGTCCATAGTCCCTGCACTGTGTAAGTGAGTACATGCGCTCCCCAACCCTGGATAGAAGCGTCCGCTGTCAGTATTATTTGTGGAACAGGCTCTTGGAACAGTCGGCCCTTGCAAAGGTTGTGTGGATTCCACCAATGCAGAGAGTTGTATGCCCGACCGCTCACCAACACTAGGTCTTTTAATTGCCCGTGGGCCTGATTCCATTGACGTGCCAATCACTCCTGAAGCGGGCGCATATGTAGTCTCGCGTACGGGACTATGAAAATGCAGGAGGCCATCATGCCTATCAACTGCATGAACACTCGCGCAGGAAGGGAGTGTTTAGGTTTGAACTTTGAGATCAGCAGTTGCATGCTGTTGATCCTCACTAAATTTGGCTGAGCTGCCAGAGTGTTTATGGTCGCGCCTAGGTACTGTCGTACGTGTGCGGGTTGGAGATGTGATTTTGGGTAATTTAGTGAGAATCCCAGACTGTGAAGAAGGTGAATGGTGAGGGACATGTGGCTGGCACATTGCTGGGCTGACTTTGCCTGAACAAGCCAGTCGTCCAGGTAAGGGAAGACGTGAATGTGTTGTCTTCGTAGATGTGCTGCCACTGTTGCTAGGCACTTGGTAAAGACCCTGGGTGCTGTTGTTACTCCGAAGGGGAGAACTTTGAACTGATAGTGATGCCCCTGAATAGTGAACCGGAGATATTTCCTGTGTGAAGGGTGTATGGGTATGTGGAAATACGCATCTTTTAGGTCCAGTGTGGCTAGGAAGTCTCCCTGACTGAGTAGCGGGAGAACCTGCTGTAGGGTGAGCATATGGAAATGCTCTGAGAGAATGTATCGGTTGAGGGGTCTCAGGTCTAGTATAGGTCTGATCGACCCGTCCTTTTTTGGGATTAAGAAGTACAGAGTACACCCCTGTCCCCTGCAGGTTGACAGGCACGACCTCTATTGCACCTTTTCGCAGCATACTTAGCACTTCCTGCTGCAATAATGCCAAGTGCTCTACGGACATAGGACGGTGCTTTGGCGGTATGTTGGGTGGAGTGGACGTTAATTCGAGACAGTAACCGTGCTGGATAATGTCCCTGACCCACCTGTCTGTGGTGATGGTTTTCCACGCTGACAGGAACCGTTGGAGTCTCCCCCCGACAGGTGTTATGTGGTCGGGGGCAGGGAGAGGGCGTCACTGTTTGTTTTTGGGGGAGGACCTGGTGTTGCCGTAACCACGTCCTCTGCCCTTGGTGCTGGAGCCACGATATCCACCTCTGTTGGTTTTATCATAGGTACTTTGTGTGCCTCCTTTAGTGTACTGCTGCTGTGACCCCTGACCTCTAGCCGCTCCTCTATTCCCGGGGCGACGAAAGGAGCCACTACGAAACTGCTGCGTCTGCAGAGCCCCCATTGATTTCGCAGTGTCAGTGTCTTTTTTAATTTGCGAGGGTAGTGTCAACTTCAGGGCCAAATAAATAGTCCGGGTTGACCGGTTGATTTAGAATATTGTTCTGAATCTCCGGCTTGAAGCCTGAGATTCTCAACCATGCATGCCGTCTTAACATGACGCTTGTGTGGATTGCCCTCGCCGCTGTGTCGGCTGCATCCAGTGCACACTTGATGGATGCATTGGTAAGGCGTTGTCCCTCTCTGATGAGGACTTCCGCTGCCTCTTTATATTCATCTGGCAAATGTTGGAGTAGTGATTCTAGTGTCGTAGTGGGACCTATCATAACAGGCCAGGAGTGCCTGTGTGTTGGCAATGCGCCAGATGTTCGCTGCTTGCGCTGCAATCAGTTTGCCTGATGTCTCCAGCACTTTGGACTCCTTGTCTGGGGGAGGAGCATCACCTGTTTGTGAGTGGGCTCTCTTGCGAGCATTAGCAACCACCATGGAGTCCAAAGGTAACTGACCCCTAATGTACATAGGGTCTCCGGGTGCAGGCTTGTATTTTTTTTCAATCCTGGGGTTTAGCACCCGTACCCTGGTTGTTTCTTTAAAAATGTCTTTTGCAGGTTTGAGAACTCCTTTTAACATGGGCAGAGTCTTGACAGTTCTTTCGGAAGAGGCGAAAGTGTCCACCAAGAATTCTTCTTCGACAGTGTCAGAATGGAGTTCTACTCCATGATTGGCAGCAGCCCGTTCTATGAGGGCATTAAAGGCAGCAGTGTCCTCTGTGGGAGAGGTCTTTATGTTATAAAGCTGCGTGTCATGGGTATCTGGTGCGGCACCCTGGTCTGTGGGGGTCATCCCATGCCTGATCTGGGTCTTGCAGGTGATCATCAGGATCGATATCCCCAGGGTAGGTGGTATCATCCCCAACATAGTCCTCTACTGCGTCTGCCTCTGAAGGCGTAGGAGAAAAGGACGGTGGATCCTGATGGAAGGGTTGAAAGTGGTCATGAAGCACTGGCTCTGACCCTGCCGGCAATTTGTGTTTGAGAGGAATTTTGTAGGAGTCCAATCCCCTCTCTGGCGTGATTTTCCGCTTGCGGAGCATCAACCTACCAGTGTTGGCGTCGATAAATTGTGGCTGTGAAGGCTCGAGATCTGTTTGTTCAGTGGATGGGGACTGTGTCTGGCGGACACGTGTCCGAATCTCGAACAGTTTTGGGGCCGTGAGCGGCGGCAACCCAAACGTGATGTTGGTCGGCGCCGAGGGTGCTTTCGAAGCCTTGTGCGTGTCGGGACCCGACGTAGAGTGGAGGGCTGCCCGTTCTCTGATGCGTTGCAACGATGCCGAGACCTGTTGCACGGTGAACGCAGATGGCTCTTTGGAACCGGTCGGCAGCTTGGAGGTAGGCGTCGAAGCAGCCCCCGACTTTTTTTGCAGTCATGGGGTCATCGATCCGAAGGGAGGTATCGACGCTCGTTGGAGTCGATGACTTGGCAGGCGCCGCAGATGGGGTGGCCACCTTGACTTTGGTGGTTGGGGCCGATGTCTTCGGTGCCAGAAGCAGAGGTGCCTTGTGGGGACCGAGGGCCTTCTTCTTTGGCTCGGCACTTGTATCCGCTGCGGTGAGCTCGGCACCGAAATCCTTTTTTGCGCGGTCGGAGCCGATGACCTTTGCCGGCGTCGAAGGAGTGGAGGGCTTCGAGGCGATCACAACCAGTTTCACTTTCGGTTTCGATGGAACTGGTGCGATGGATGGTTTCGCTGAATGGAATCCAGTCGTCCTCGATAATAATGGCTCTTGCGAAATGTTCGAGGCCGGGCCTGAAGGCGGGGCCGAAGAACCGTGAGATTGATCTTGGGTAAGGCCCGAAGGCGATCCCTTGACCGGAGCCTCATGACGACGTATTTTTTCGGCCTCCGTATCGACGGGTTGGCCTAGCTCCTCGCTGGAGCTATCTTCCTCGGCCCCAAAGGCCTCATTGTAGTCTCCTACCTCTTCGACGACTTCTCTGAAAGATCACCTCATCGTCGTCTACCGATCGAGAATCGTGTTCGGAAGCGGGGCTGGAGTCTACGTCTTCCACGCTCTCGGCGTCCTAATCTTCGGTGCTAAATATGTTGGCCGGGGCAGGCGCAGATTGCTGCGCCTCCAATCTCGCTGCCCGTCGATTCCGGGGAGTCTTCTTCGAGCGGAATCAGGCACAGGCCATACATTGACTCGTCATGATCCGGTGAGACATTTGTTGCATACCGGGTGGACGTCGCTGTGTGGGTATTTCGCGTGGCATAAAGGACACCTTTTGAATGGAGTCCTCGATTCCATCGTCGATCGAAGTTTGATGTTCGGACCAAGCGGATCCGAAAAGCTGGAAGAAGGTGCTAAAGCACTAAAGAAACTAGTCGATACCGAACGGGAACAGTACCGACGATAACTAAAGGCCTTTTGGCCTTAAACTGAATTTTCCTAACTTGAGCTAAGATAAGCACATCCGAACCCAATTGCGGAAAAAATCCAAAGATGGAGAGGATGCCCATGCGCACTGTGGTCCAGGGGAGGAGTCGCCTATCTCGTGATACTTTGAAGACTCTTCCAGGACAACAATGTGCAATCATCCGGACCCAACACTAGGGGGCGATCTATGCACAGATATGAATTCAGCAGCCCACATGCCTCAAACTCCGGATCCCCTGGAGCCGCCCTATACCTCCTTGCGACCGTCTTAGAGACTTCGGGAGCAGAAAAAGGTGTACGCCATACCTCCAATACAGGGTCAATAATGGCCTCATTAAAAGGCAACAAAGGCTCCGAGACTGCAGTAGGCGAATGCAGCACCTCAGTAGGTCTAGCAGCTCCGCAGTCTTCCCGATGACCGCATGATACGGTGCTGCATCCTTTGAGGGCTCATCTGAAGGCGGAGTGATTTCCCACTCAGGAGACAAATCCAGTCCACTAGCCTCCTTAAGCTCCTCAAACACCTCATCAGACTCAACCAGCTCACCCTCTCCAGCTTCTTCCAACAGGAACCTCCTTTCATCCACCACTCTGTGCTTCTCTTCTAGATCGAATCCGCACCAGCGGCGTCGGTAGCGCCGCAGTCATCGAATCAGACGGCGCCGGTGTCGAACGTGGATCCGCAGGAGCAGCCGGCGCCGGTGAAGAGTGAAGCGGCGTCGACGTCCTCAGCGCCGGTAGATGCCAAGACGGCGTCGCCAGAAAGAACGGCGCTTGAGGATAGACCTGTGGCACTCCCAAATTAAAAGCCATTGGACCCATCAGACCCGCAGGTTCACCAGTGGTATACATAGCCCTCGAAAACACCCCATACATGGCATTTAGATAATGCGAGGGGTCCTGACCTGGTCCAGGGAATGCAGGGTACTGGTCAGGTATCACCGCACTCGGGCCTGCCGGCGCCGACGGTGGAACAAACGGCGTCGCAGGCTCACCCGGGACTTGATCCTCAACCGGGGCCGAAGCCAGGGATTTGAAGCCGGAGATGGAACCGGCATCGGGGATAGCACCGGAACCGGAGATGAAGCCGGAGCCAGCGAAGCCACTGGAGAAGAAGGAACTGGAGGTGAAGTCGGGACTGGAGAAGGAGACACGGATTCCCTCTGGCGTCGAGCCAGCGACTTAGACGCCGAACTCTTATCGGAGTGATGAGAAGAATGCCTCCTCTAATTATGCTTCTTGCATCGCGAAGCATGCCCCGAAGTCGACTTCGACCTCGATCTGGACTTTCTTCTTCCTCTTTTCTTTTTTCATCCTAGCGATGAAAAGCTTCGCCTCCCTTTCTTTTAGAGCTTTGGAGCTCATCTTGCAGCAGCAAGAGCAACCATCCACATCGTGGTCGGATGAGACACCAAACAGTCTTCATGTGGATCTGTAATCGACATGTGTTTGCCACATTCCCGACAGGGCTTGAAACCAGACTTCGTCGACATCTTCTCGAAGAGAAACAGATGAAACTCCGAAGAATACACAAAGTATCAGTAAAGCTACTAGCAACGATTCCCGAAATCCGTTGGTGTCGACGGCGCAGAAAAAAGGGAACCGACATCACGCCGACGAGGTCTTCTTATGGAGCCGGTGACGTCAGCGGAGTCGCGAGCAGAGCCATGTCTCTGTGACGTCGTCTTCGACCCCATCAGCGTGGACTGCTACAAAAGTTTCCGAACGTTGCTGGCGCAGGGGATATTCACAAGGTGAGGAATCCACTGGCAGATGTATCCATCAGAATCCGAAATACAAAGAAGAGCAAGAAGAAAGAAGACCTGCCCTGCAGCTGCTAAGAAGAGGAAGACACCAACTGCTTTGGCCCCAGCCCTACCGGCCTGTCGACCCTCGAACCTGCTCCTGCTCCAACCCGGCATCTCTTGTGGCCAGCACCCTCACCAACCCCGGAGGACCTGGCTACCTTTTGGCTCCAAGCCCCTGGGACTACCATGAGTAGAGGCTCTACTCAAAACCTACTTCTAATCCCTGGCATCAGCCCGGAACCGCGAACCCAGCACTCTGTTCGCTCCGGCCAGGCTTGGCTGGTGCAAAGACCACTAGAACGACCCCACGGCAACTGTGACCCCGAGTCTGGCACCCAAGGCCCTGCCTCAACACTCCTGAAGAAGCCTGCAGCCTCAACAAGGTGCCCCCCCCTACCGCGATCAACAGAGGGTAAGATTTACCAACACCAAAAGGCACCCCTGCACGCGGCGCCCCACGCCCCCCTGTGCCCAATCCCGGGGTACCTACCTATCCTCCAACTACCCAACTTACCTCTCGAAGTGGTGGTGGCACCTGAAGAATCCTCGTCCCAGAGCTTGCAGTCTTTCTAAACCGGAGATTTCCCCATTGAAATCAATTGAGCGCCCGAAGGCTCAAAAGCACCCTGCACCCAGCCGCCCGAGTGGCCGTGGCAGTGCAACCTCTACACCTACCTACTTCCCCACTTGCCCTAAGTGACCAGGAGCCCAGCTTCCCACAGCCGCGTTGCTTGCTAGTCAGCAGCCACCAACCAAGGCCCCCCCCCCCCATCCCTCATAGGATAACATTGGGCCTAACTCTCTCTGCACCCGGCCGCCCTAGTGTCGCTGAGGGTGAACCAACTGTACCTACCTGACCCTGGGGGACCCCCGAGTCTATGCCCAGAACCACCTCTGCCAGTCGAGTACTTACCTTTAAACCGATAACTCTATTTTCTTCATAGGGTAACATTAACTGGCTTTTTCCTGAAATTTCTTCGAAGTGTGGACTTTTCAAATCTTAAAATATTCACCAAAAATCAGCCGAGTAACGAAAACACTCACCTGCTCTTAGGTGAGCTCCCAGTGCTGGATCTTGGTGCCCAGCACTGACTCTGAAAAATACTTACAACTGTACTTACCAGTAACCCAATTTTCTCCTATAGGCAATCATTGACTGTTTTTCTCTGAAATTTCTTCTAAGTGTCAATTTCTGCAAACTTTAAATATTCTTTAAAAATCGTATAACTTCTGAAAACGTAATTGCTTACCTGTTTTGCATAAAGGACCCAGTACTTTGTCTAGGTACCCAGTACTGGATTACAAAAGTAACGAGAACGTACTATACCTGTAACTTGAATTTTCTTCCATAGGGAATCAGTGACTGTTTTCTATGTGTCAACTTTTAAAATAGCTAAATATTGTTTAAAAATCAAAGTAATTAAGTCGACTTTGATCACTTGATTCTAAGTACTGAATCTAGGATCCAGTCCTGGAATTCTAAAAGTAATCTGTTACAAATAACTTGAAACTTCCATTGAACTCAATGCATTGGGTTTAAAATAGTGTTTCCTATTGCAACCCCTTGTAACTGTTTACAAAAGTCAATTGCATATTGCAAAAGTATTTATATAAAGCATCTCATTCTGAGAAAGTAGATTTTAATGCCAAGTGTTGGTTCTAAAATAAAACAAGCATATATTTATATATAAACCATTGGCCTAGAGTTCAGTTATTGAGTGTGTGAGACCATTTGCTGACTGAGTGTGTGCAACAAATGCTTTACACTGTCCTCTGATACTGCCTTACTGCTCGACCAAGCTACCACTTCAGAGTAAGGTTATATCTAACTTTAACCTCTGCCAAACCCTTGGGGTCTGTGGACTCTGTACACCCTGTACCTATTAGGGAACAGAATATCCAGAGCCACTTTCTCACATTGGTGGATCAGCGGTGGGATACAAACTTGCATTTGTTGGACTACTTGGTTACCATCTGATCACACGACAGAACTCTTAAAATTGCCTTTAGAATTCGGATTGGTCTTTTCCAAAATTACTAGAAGTCTTGCTAGGGCCTTGCTCAAGTCCCATTAGAATTTTAGAAAAATAAAAGTCACTATAGTCAGGGTAGAGGATTAGAACAGTCAGGTTAGAATGACTCAAACAAACCCAGCTATTAGTGACAATAATAACATGGACCTGGTGGAGGAGCTCTACCTCACACCTTACTTACACTGGTCTTTCAAGGAATTGAGGTCCTTATGCAAACTTAAAAATTTACCTATGGGCCTGCATCCAACCAAACTAGGGCTCCAGGAGCTCTTGGCTGAGTATGCCAAGGACCACCCATTGGAACATGGTGATGGCCAGTCAGATGAGGAAAGGGAAGCAGAGGAGGTTGACAATACCCCCCCCCCCCCATGCTATTCCCTAGGGAGGAGAGGGCACCCATACCCTCCAATCCAAGGATTAGCATCTGGGCACCTAGAAACTACACAGGTGGCTCTGGTACCAGAGAGAACACTGGGGGACCCACCAGTGAAGAGGACTGCCTTGTGAGGCTGGCCAAAAGACTAGAGCTAGAGTCCAGGCTCTAGAAAAAGCAAGGAGAGAGATGGGTTTAGCACCCATCAATGGTGGCAGCAATAATAAAAATAAGGATAGGAAGGAAACTTCTGACCTTAAAATCCTCAAAGGGATTGTCCCTAAATTTGAGGAAGGTGATATCATCAAATGGTTCACAGCCTTTGAGAGGGCTTGTGATATCAGAAAAGTAAAGCAACCTCTCTGGGGGGGGCACTCCTGTGGGAACTGTTCTCTGGTAACTGCAGAGACAGGCTTCTGACCCTCTCTGGGCCAGAGGCAGGATCCTATGACCTCATGAAGAAAGCTCTGATTGACTGATTTGGATTCACCACTGAGTATAGAATTAGATTCAGGGGGGCTCACAAAACCCAGACCCAGCCTGGATTGATTTTGTAGACTTCTCAGTGAAGACACTGGATGGTTGGTTAGCTGGACATGGTGTGCAGGATTTTACTGGATTGTACAATTTATTCATGAAGGAACATATATTAAGTAACTGCACAAATGAAAAGTTGCATCAGCATTTGCTAGACCTAGGTCTAATTTCTCCCCAAGAACTGGGAAAGAAGGCAGACCACTGGGTCAAGACTAGGGTGACAAGGACAGCCACTGGGGGTGACCAGAAGAAGGTGGTCACAAAACCTCCCCAGGGGAAAGGTGGTGAGAATCCCCAATCTTCCAAAGGGCCCCAAAAACCTGTTCAGGTGGGAGGGACCCAAACTTCTGCCTATGTGCCTCAACCCCATAGGGGGAAGAACTATGATCCCTTAAAGGCCTGGAGTAATAACTGTAAGAGGTCAGGACACCCAACTGTAGATAAGTCTTGCCCCCACAACAAAGCCCCTAAGGCACCCAGTACAGCTACTCCCGGGGCAGCAAGTATACAAATGGGATCAGAGGTGTACCCTGAGCAAATCTGGGAACACACTGAAGCAAGTCTAGTCTCCCTGGGAGAAGTGGAGTTTAGCACTGTAGCTGTGTGGCCACCCAACTTAAAGAAATATTTACAGTACCACTGGGTGAATGGAACTAGGGTAGAAGCTCCGAGGGATACAGGTGCCAGTGTCACTATGGTGAGAGACGCACTGGTTTCCCCAGAGCAATATTTGATTGGGAAGTCTTACCCAGTCGCCAACGCTGACAGTGTCACCACTAGTCATCCCATGGCGACATGCAGGGGGGTTGCTGGCCTGAAACAGGTGGTGGTCTCTCCAAAGTTGCCAGCCGCATGCATGTCTGCTAGGAAATGATCTGGAAACCTCCGCCTGGGCTGAGGTTGAGCTAAAGGCCCATGCAGCCATGCTGGGCATCCCTGAATTGGTGTGTGCAAACCAGAGCACAGAGGAAGAGGAAGGGTGAAAAAGTAGGTTTGGAGCCTGGAATAAAGGCCCAACCAACCAAGAGAAAAAGGTAAGAACACTGGGGAACCAGCTTCTGTACAACAAAACATTCAGGACCCCTCTCCACAGGGAGAGGATTTGGATACCCCTGAAGGAACTGAGTCCATGGATCTTGAGCCTTACCAGGTTGAACTCTTGGGCCCAGGGGGACCCTCTAGGGAAGAGCTGTGCCAGGGTCAGCGAGACTGTCCCACTCTTGAAAGCCTGAGGCAGCAAGCTGTTTCAGAAGCAAAGGGAGATGTCCGTGGTACCCACAGAGCTTATTGGGAAGAGGGATTACTGTATGCTGAGGCAAGAAACCCTACTCCTGGAGCCACCAGGAGGGTGGTAGTGCCACAGACGTAGAGGGAGTTCCTCCTAACTTTGGCTCATGACATTCCCCTAGCTGGATATCTGGGGCAAACCAAAACTTGGGAAAGGCTAGTGAGTCACTTTTACTGGCCCCAGATGCACCAAAAGGTGAAGGAGTTTGTAAGCTCCTGTGTTACCCGTCAAGCCAGTGGCAAGACAGGTGGCCACCCAAAGGCCCCCCTCATCCCACTACCAGTGGTGGGGGTACCCTTTGAAAGGGTAGGAGTGGACATTGTGGGTCCACTTAAACCTCCCACAGCCTCAGGGAACAAATTTATTCTAGTAGTAGTGGATCATGCTACTAGGTACCCTGAAGCAATTCCCCTTAGGACTACTACAGCTCCTGTAGTAGCCAAGGCCCTCCTGGGTGTCTTCACCAGGGTAGTGTTTCCAAAGGAGGTGGTTTCAGACAGAGGTTCCAACTGCATGACACACATGTGGAAGGAGTGTGGAGTGCAGTACAAGTTTACTACACCCTACCACTCACAAACCAATGGCCTTGTTGAGAGATTCAACAAGACATTGAAAGGTATGATCATGGGTCTCCCTGAAAAACTCAAAAGGATGTCCTGTTACCATGCCTGCTTTTCGCTTACAGGGAAGTGCCATAGAAGGGAGTAGCTTTCTCACCCTTTGAACATCTGTTTGGTCATCCTGTAAGGGGACCACTTTGTCTTGTAAAAGAGGGCTGGGAGAGGCCTCTTCAAGAGCGCAAACAAGACATAGTGGACTATGTGCTTGGCCTAAGGTCCAGAATGGCTGAGTACATGGAAAAAGCATCCAAGAGCCTTGAGGCCAGCCAGGAGCTCCAGAAGCACTGGTATGACCAACAAGCTGCACTGGTTGAATTTCAACCTGGGCAACAGGTGTGGGTTGGAGCCAGTGGCACCAAGGGCTCTCCAAGATAAATGGAGTGGCCCTTACCTATCCTAAAAAATAAATTAAAAAAAAGTGAGGTCACCTATCTAGTTGACCTGGGCAATAGCAGGACACCCAAAAGGGTCATCCATGTGAACCGCCTCAAACTCTAGAATGACAGGGCTGACATCACCATGCTGATGGTGCCTGATGAGGAACAGGAAGCAGAGAATGAACCTCTCCCTGACCTACTCTCCTACAGCCCACAAGATGGGTCAGTGGATGGTGTGATCTTCTCAGACACCCTCTCTGCCCGACAGCAGACTGACTGCAACCAAGTCTTGCAACAGTATGCTAGTCTCTTTTCCCTGACCCCTGGTCTGACAAACTGGTGTACCCATGATGTGGACACTGGTGACAGTGCACCTGTCAAAAACAAAATCTATCGACAGTCAGACCAAGTTAAGGAAAGCATCAATGCGGAGGTCAGCAAGATGCTGGAGTTAGGGGTCATTGAACCCTCTGAGAGCCCTTGGGCTAGCCCAGTGGTTCTGGTCCCCAAACCTCAACAAGGTGAAAAGAGATGAGGTTCTGTGTGGACTATAGAGGGCTCAACTCTGTCACCAAAACAGATGCTCACCCTATTCCAAGAGCAGATGAACTGATAGATAAATTAGGGGCTGCCCAATTCCTCAGTACCTTTGACTTAACTGCAGGGTACTGGCAGATTGGCATGACCCCAGGAGCAAAAGAAAAGACAGCATTCTCCACCCCTGATGGGCATTATCAGTTTACTGTAATGCCCTTTGGGTTAAAGAATGCCCATGTCACTTTCCAGAGGTTGGTGAACCATGTCCTGGCTGGGCTGGAGTCCTTTAGCGCAGCTTATCTTGATATTGCTGTCTTTATCTCCACCTGGCAGGATCACCTGATCCACCTTGGGAAAGTTTTAGAGGCTCTGCAAAATGCAGGTCTCACATCCAAATGCCAGATAGGGCAGCGCACTGTGGTGTACTTGGGCCACCTTGTAGGTGGAGGCCAAGTACAACCCTTACAACCCAAGATCCAGGCCATCATGGACTGGATAGCTCCAACAACCCAGACCCAAGTCAGGGCATTCCTTGGCTTGACTGGGTACTACAGGAGGTTTGTGAAGGGATATGGGTCCATTGTGACCCCCCTCACAGAACTCACCTCCAAGAAGATGTCCAAGAAGGTTAACTGGACAGTTAGTTGCCAAAAGCCTTTTGACACCCTAAAAGAAGCAATGTGCTCAGCACCAATTCTAAAAGCTCCAGATTATTCCAAGCAGTTCATAGTGCAGACTGATGCCTCAGCTAGGGATAGGAGTGGTCCTATCCCAGACCAATGATGAAGGCCAAGACCAACCTGTTTCCTTTATAAGCAGGAGGCTACTCCCCAGAGAGCAGCGTTGGAGTGCCATTGAGAGGGAGGCCTTTGCTGTGGTTTGGTACCTGAATAAGTTGAGGCCATACTTGTTTGGTACTCACTTCCTGGTTCAAATTGACCACAGACCTCTCAGATGAAAGGGGAAAATCCAAAACTACTAAGGTGGTCCATCTCCCTACAGGGAATGGACTTTGAAGTGGAACACAGACCAGGGACTGCCCATGCCAATGCAGATGGACTTTCAGGTTCTTCCACTTAGACAATGAAGACTCCATAGGGCAAGGTTAGTCTCATCACCTTTCGTGAGGGGGGGGGGGGGGGGGGGGGGGGGGGGGCGGCAGGTGAGAAAGTGTTATCTTTCTTGCATGGTATGCCCCCACTTTTTGCTGAGTTGCTGAATGTACTTTGACTGAGTGTACCCTGGACTCCTGCCAATCAGGTGCCCAGGGCCTATGTTCCTTCCCTAAAAACACAACGCACATTGGCAAACCCTGGCCACATGTCAGCCCCTGGTAAACGGTACCCTAGGTACCCAGGGCCTTGTGACCATGGAAGGCCTCTAAGGGCAGCAGCACTCATTGTGCCACCCCTAGAGGCCCTGTACCCACACACCCACACACACTGCCCTTGCAGGCTGGGTGTCTGGGTGCAAGACAAAAAGTCGACATGGCACACATCCCTGTGTGCCATGCCCATCACCTACACTGCCATGGCATACATCAGCCACCCCTCTAGCTGGGTGCCCTATGCCAATGGTGTGGGTGCAGGAGCCCTGTGCCCCTACAGTACCCAGGTCCATTCCTGGGCACTGCAAGTGCAGTGCTGCCATTCAAGAGTACATGGTGCTGAGAGCTCGTCAAACACGAGCTCCACAGCACCATAAAGGCAGCACTGAAGACTGAGAAGTTTGATATCAAAATTCTCAGCACATTAAACACACACTGATGCCAGTGTGGGATTTAATTTACCAAGCACCCCAGAGGGCATCTTAGAGGTGCCCCTAAAACCTAACCTACAATCCACGTCTGTTCTGAGACTGCCTAGGCTGCCACACAGCAGACATGTTGCTGGACCCCTGGGTAGGAGAGCCCCTGCTCTCCTGGGCCTGCAACAATGCACATCCTGGGCGAGGTGCTAAATCTCCTCCCCCAGGATGGGCAGGGGGAAGCTTCAAAGCCATGCCGCCTCTGTGAGCTTCTCCAGGCCACTGCAACCCCCCACTCTGGCGGGAAGCCTGCCCAGAAACCCCAAATAATGACAGGGGATGTGCCAGCCTGCCAACCCCACCCCTCAGGTGGGGGAGGCGAGGTGAAGCACATCCCCTGGCTCTCGCCATCTTGAAGATGGGAAGCACTACCCAATCAGGACTAGGCCACTGCCCCCCTCCCACAGGAGAGAGGCAGGATAGGGGGTGTACCCACCCTAGGACAGGGACCCATTGGTCCCTGCCATTCACCTACCTTTAACGCCCCTAAATCTAGTATTTAGGGGCACCCTGAACCTTCCTTCCCCAGATTCCGAAATACAAAGAAGAGCAAGAAGAAAGAAGACCTGGTATACACCTAGCAGCCACCAAGGTACCTTAAGCCCTATAGGTGGCCCCACTGCTTTTATTTGAGACCCAGTTCTAATACTGAATAAAGAGTTTATACAGACCTGGAGCCTTTTTTAAATCAGTTACTCACGTTAAGATACACATAGCACTGACTGCCCATATACATAGTTCACATACGGTGTTTTTACAGATCAAAAGAACTCCGCCAAAGTTGCCACCAGGCCCGTCGGACATTGCAGCGCCGGTCCGACGAGGAGCGCCCTATGATGAAGCATGACACCCCTCCTGCAGCCTCAGAACAAGGTGCCCCCCCACCGCGATCAACAGAGGGTAAGATTTCCCGACATCAAAAGGCACCCCTGCACGTGGCGCCCCGCGGCCCCGTGCCCAATCCCGGGGTACCTACCTATCCTCCAACTACCCAACTTACCTCTCGAAATGGTGGTGGCACCTGAAGAATCCTCGTCCCCGAGCTTGCAGTCTTTCTAAACTGGAGATTTCCCATTGAAATCCATTGAGCGCCCGAAGGCTCAAAAGCCCCCTGCACCCAGCTGCCCGAGTGGCCCTGGCAGTGCAACCTCTACACCTACCTACTTCCCCACTTGCCCTGAGTAAGTGACCAGGAGCCCAGCTCCCACAGCCGCGTGGCTTGCTAGTCAGCAGCCACCAACCAGGCCCCCCCCTATCCCTCATAGGAGAACATTGAGCCCAACTCTCTCTGCACCCGGCCGCCCTAGAGTCGCTGAGGGTGAACCAACTGTACCTACCTGACCCTGGGGGACCCCTGAGTCTATGCCCAGAACCTCACCTCTGCCAGTCAAGTACTTACCTTTAAACCGATAACTATTTTCTTCATAGGGTAACATTAACTGGCCTTTTCCTGAAATTTCTACTAAGTGTGGACTTTTCAAATCTTAAAATAGTCACCAAAATTCAGCCGAGTAACGAAAACGAAAATACTCACCTGCTCTTAGGTGAGCTCCCAGTGCTGGATCTTGGTGCCCAGCACTGACTCTGAAAAATACTTACAACTGTACTTACCAGTAACCCAATTTTCTCCCATAGGAAATCATTGACTGTTTTTCTGTGAAATTTCTTCTAAGTGTCAATTTCTGCAAACTTTAAATATTCTTTAAAAATCGTATAACTTCTGAAAACGTAATTGCTTACCTGTTTTGGATAAAGGTCCCAGTACTGAGTCTAGGTACCCAGTACTGGATTACAAAAGTAACGAGAACGTACTATACCGGTTACTTGAATTTTCTTCCATAGGGAACCATTGACTGTTTTCTATGAAATATATATATATTTTTTTTAACTTTATTTATGGCATTTTAGGCAAACATGTTATAACAAGGCAGTGGTAATTCAGTCAGTGCAAGTTACACTATACATATATATTCCACCTCTGCATCTGTATACAATATCAATGTACATATCCAAATAAACCAAGATCCCCATGTGAAGGGATCGCAGTAGTATCAGCATGTTAAATCCAGATCTTCCATATTCGGCAGGACAATATGTCATAGTAAGAGAGGGTTGTCCATAACATTTGAGTATAGTGCTATTCATGGGCAGATGAGTTCGCTGCATCCTGGGCTAGAAGATAGTCTTGTAATAGCCCCCAGATATCTTTGGGCTTAGAGGCAGGAGGTAAAAGTTCAGCATACGTGGTGCTTTGTTCCTGAAAGTACATCAGATTTGCGAGCCAATCCTTGAATTTTGGTGCTCGGCCCCTGCCCCTACCTACATGCCACCCTTCGTTTAGCCAACAAGAGGGACAATGCTATGAATTTCCTACATTTGGCAGGCATCTGTTGTGTGTATCCTAGTAATGCAATGAGCAGATCTCTACCCACACTGATGTCCACCATCTTCCCTAGGGCCGTGAACACCTGCTCCCAATATTCCCGTTTCTCGTACTCCCAGGCCAGGTGTATAAATCCCGCCCCCGGTTGCTTGCACCTTTCGCATCGGTCATTATCTGCTAGCCGAAACCTGAGCTTTTGCTGGTGTATAGTCTATGTAGATATTTATAATATAATACTCGCAGCCGACAGTTGGCCGAGATCTGCGCTGTTTGTAGACAGCAGTAGCGCCATTGTTCTTCCGTAATATCCTGCCCCATGTCCTCCCCCCCAATGCTGCAGAGCCAACAATTCGTCCTCCATGTTCATGTATCGCATGATATAGGTTGGATACCAAATGCTTCCCATCTTTGGACCCCAACATCTGATTAAGAGGACCCAAACATTCCGGTTCCCGTGGAAAATCAGGGAGAAGAGACCTCATTCCTTGTCGTAGACGCACGTACAGAAACACATCTAGTGGTGTGTAATGCATTCCCTTCATGAAGTGATCTAGCGTACGCAATTGTCCCACTTAGAAGAGATCTCCCCACGTGCTAACCTGTGCCCTTATACAGAGATCGCGGAACCCATCTCCTGCAATAAAGAGAGACACGTGGTGCCAGATAACAAAGCTTGAAATATTTTCTAAGTGTCAACTTTTAAAATAGCTAAATATTGTTTAAAAATCACAGTAATTAAGTTGACTTTTATCACTGGATTCTAAGTACTGACCCAGGACTGAATCTAGGATCCAGTCCTGGAATTCCAAAAGTAATCCTAAAAGTAATCTGTTACAAATAACTTGAAACTTCCATTAAACTCAATGCATTATTGTGTTTAAAATAGTGTTGCCTATTGCAACCCCTTGTAACGGTTTACAAAAGTCAATTGCATATTGCAAAAGTATTTATATAAAGCATCTCATTCTGAGAAAGTAGATTTTAATGCCAAGTGTTGGTTCTAAAATAAAACAAGCATATATTTTTTATATATAAACCATTGGCCTAGAGTTAAGTTATTGAGTGTGCGAGACCATTTGCTGACTGAGTGTGTGCAACAAATGCTTTACACTGTCCTCTGATACTGCCTTACTGCTCGACCAAGCTACCACTTTAGAGAGTAAGGTTATATCTAACTTTAGCCTCTGCCAAACCCTTGGGGACTATGTACTCTGTACACCCTGTACCTATTAGGGAACAGTATATACAGAGCCACTTTCTCACATGCCCGTTTTGCCACCATATGCAGAATCTCTACCTCTTCACTGCATAACATTTTCTTAATGGGCATATTGCTTCTTTTAAAAATTCCATGAAAGATGGTGGTAAATTCAAATGCTAACACACCCTCAAGTATAAAGCAGGAGGGGCCTAGGGAAATGTTAAAGACCTGCAAAGGATTATATCCCCAATAGTATAAGACAAAAACAAGTGTAAAATCCTTGGTTTAACAAAAAAAAAAAAAAAAAAAAAAAAAGAAGGGTTTTGTTGGTGAAGAAATACAAAAAAAGCCAGACTATAACAGACCTAGCTGTGGGAGATTCCCTTTTTAGGACGAAATCGCTCACTCACCAGAGGGGAAATGCTTCATCATATGGGATTCTCCTCTCAAATGAAAAACCTAGTTCCTTTGAGGGCTACAACCCCCCTCTCTGAGAGGGAGGAGCTCAGGATGTTTTCGGTGTTTACTCTACCAGGATATTCTAAATCCACAAGTGATGAGAAATGCAGTGTGAGTGAGGGCGCAGCGCAAAGAAAAATTATATGTACGTGTGGAATGTAAAAATAAAACTAGCGAGCACAGAATGTAAGATTTATTCAGGTACACTCACTGCTAGGATTTAAAAAGTGCACCTGCGGTATGGATTTAAACCGCATGTGTGATAGAGAATAGTGGTCAACATGTTTCAGCCGAAATGCCCCTCAATTGGGCAAGGCTTTCGTCAGGACCTTTATAGATGCTGCTGCTTCAGTACTCAAGTGACTAAACAAAAAAGGATACAGGAACCAATAATGTTCATGGTTCGTCTGCTTCAGAAGGTGTGTACCTAATGGAAACAGAACTAGTCAATCAAAAATATACAACCTGTAGGAAAGTGGTATAGCAAGTGGCTCTTATAATTATATAAATATTCAAACGTGAAACAAAAGGGCTCTTACCCGCTATTGCTGGGTAAGGGACCACCTCAACCTGGTGATCGCTCACGATAGGGGCACCGCTATGGAGAGAAAATCACTGGCAGTGCATGTGTTATTCACACAACATTGTACTAGTCCATTCCTCCTTACCAGTAGATGAATCCACTTCTTTCCTGAAATCCTCTCAGTAGAGTAGATGGTCCACCGACAGTCCACCATACTTTTAATCCAGGTTCATGCTAATATCCCAATCAGATGTAACTGATTATACAATACAGATACAACTGCTACCCTTGGGAGGCCGCTAAAGTCATCTGTCTTCTATACGTACTTTTTCTCCATGACATCTTTAGATACATTGAGCATTCATTGCTCTGCACTACACTTACCTATGGGTCACCTTAAATGTCAGGCATGCTTAAAAGTATAGAAGCATGCAAATACATGACCTAGATCATGGGTGGTATAGACATTTGAGATACCCTCATCACATTTTACCCTCTCGGTTATTTGACAGATAGTAGAATACTGAGCTTTTGACACTCATAACACACGGTGACTGGGATTTCGTATCAAATTTAATACGTGCGCAGTTCTCTAAACCTTATTAGAAATAGAGTTGTACTGTGGTTGGAGCGGGAGATCGAGACAACCACTTCATACTAATTTCCAGAGCAGTTTTAATCGGCATCTCATGAAACCGGGCATTCACGACCAATACCGAATTAAACTACAACTCCCGGCGTACTTTCTACATGATGCGAATGCGCGGCCATTCAGCATCGTTCTATCGGCGCATGCGCACGATTGCTTGAAGGCAGAGTTTTATGCACCTGCTTTGCATTTCCTGCATGAACTACACTACAAAAGAGAGCGCTCTAACCTCAGACACTCACAGGCTAACTGGAGCACGGAGTACCGACTGAGGTGAGTGTCGCGGTGGGGCTCTGCTCGATTCGGTTTATGTGTAAGCACTTTAAAGTATCAGCGTTAGTCCTCTCATGGTCTTTTTCAATTGGGACTACATCACGATGGGTGTTAATTGACCACCGCTACTGTGATTGTGTTGGTCCTTTGCAACCCTTTACTTCAATGCACGCACCCACTATGCAATATTTAGATATTTCCCTTGCGGAAGGGTGGGTCACTCCGTTTTTTTAAACTCCGTGTTTTTAACTTGGTTATACCATACTATGTGAATGATGTTTTGATGCATACCAATACATCTATATGGTGCAGCCTTTTGTTAAAGCTATCAGACTACTTTGCTGATCTCGAGGGCATAAATGATGGTGTTTAAAACACACCATGGTGGATCACCTTCCATGTACCACTGCTTGTCTTTGCCGGCTAGACCATGCACTCTAATAGGTTCTCAAATACTCTCCTAGATTTATGCCTACCCTGGTTTCACTGAAGAATGTTGCTAATGAACTATGGGTAGTACAATGTTGTGTGAATAACACATGCACCGCCATTGATTTCTCTATCCAGAGCGGTGCCCCTATCCTGAGCTGTCGCCAGGATGAGGTGCATTACCTTACCCAGCAATAGCGGGTAAGAGCCCTTTTCTTGTTTGAGTTTCACGTTTGGATATTTATATAATAACAAGAGCCACTTGCTATACCACTTTCCTAAAGGTTGTATATTTTTGATTGACTAGTTCTGTTTCCATTGGATACAGTAATCTTCTGAAGTAGATGAACCATGAACATTGGTTCCTGTATCCTTTTGTTTATTCACCTGAGCATTGAAGCAGCAGCATCTATAAAGGTCCTGACGAAAGCCTTACCCAATTGAGGGGCATTTCGGCTGAAACATGTTGACCACTATTTTCCATCACACACATGCAGTTTAAATCCATACCGCAGGTGCACTGTTTTTTTTAATCCTGGCAGTGAGTGCACCTGAATAAATCTTACATTCTGTGCTCGCTAGCTAGTTTTATTTTCACATTCCTCATGTTATACATAACATTTTTCTATGAGCTGCGCCCTCACTCACAATGCATTTCTCATCACTTGTGGATTTAGAATATCCAGGTAGAGTAGACACCGAAAACATCCCTGAGCTCCTCCCTCTCAGAGAGGGATTGTAGCCCTCAAAGGAACTAGGTTTTTCCTTTGAGAGGAGAATCCCATATGATGAAGCATGTCACCTCTGGTGAGTGAGTTCGTCCTAAAAAGGGAATCTCCCACATCTAGGTCTGTTATAGTCTGTGGCTTGGTTTGTATTTCAAAATAATCAATGGGGAGGGAAGGAGAAGCTGTGGTCCATTCGGCTTCCATTCATAGATGCAAAGAATCAATAGAGAGTGGACCACTTGTCCTGTGTCGCCAGGGTCTTTTTGCTCTTGGTTCCGTCATAAAAGAACCCTCACAACTGTACACAGGCGCGAAGGCGGTACATACTGGGTCACCGCTTATGTGTACTAGTACAGCATCATCATAGGGTCTTTTTTTGTATGTATGCTGTCCTCCGCCAGGAGGAAGACCAACTGGTTAAACAGTAGCGTCCAGACATGAATATAAGGGAGGGTGTGAGAAGTGCTCTTGGTCAAGTGAGGTTAAAATTCTCTTAATCACTTTTTCTGATGAGACTTTAAGAGAATGTTGAAAAAGAGAAAAATAAAATGTTGAAGTAAGGATAAAGACCGAGTTACTGGTCTACCGTACTTTTAGATGTCAAGGGTCAACATGTTTCAGCCTTCTGTAAAAGTCTAAAGGCTTTCGTCAGGACCGATCTAAAGGAAGGCGCGTTGTGGCTCCTTGGGTAGTGAAAATTATTCACTAATCATATGTATAAGGGTCAGATCCATGGTATCTGTACCCAATAGGAAAAGAAAAACAACAGCATTGGGTATTCCTAGGGACACAAAATAGAAATCATATTGTGTCATAAGTGGTTTACTGGGGAGCTACTGTCATGTTCGAAAGGGTGAGGTTAGTGGCTTAGTGAACTATTAGGGGAATCCGGGCAAGTGGCGAGAAGGGCGGCTATTCGGAATTGTAAAAAGAGAAGTTTCTCATGTTAAAAATAACATCCTATGATTGTAAATGTTTGTGGAATCGGGCGTTCTTGTGGCCTATGTTAGGTGCAGCTATTAGAGTGCTTAATCGCATGCTCGTATCTACTCCAAGCATGATGAAAAACAAACTAACTTAGTTGTGCGTTTCATGGTACAAAAAGAGAGTAAGTGCTAAAATCCGCGAGTAGGTGTATAAAGTTGTGCCGCTCGTGTCTATACAAGTGTAAAGGTCAGGTAGTGAATCGAATGTCAAAACACTCCAAACGATATACAAACAGAGCCTACCCCACAATTTGCCGATAATTACAACTTTACCTCATAAAGGTGCAATTTGCATTTCTTGGTGGTACCCGAAAGGCATAAACGGAACTATGTTCTGAAATAGTGGGAAAGAGGGGGTAAAAAAGGAGTTAGAGGCGTCTTACTTCCTTGTAGCGCGTTTCCCCATTCGTGGCGGCCATCAGTGCTTACCGATTCCGTAAAGTCATTGACTTGTTCTGCCTCTGTTCGCGGTATCCCCGGTGACGCGGGACCGCTCAAAGTTCCGGTTTACTTAAGGAAAGATCATGGAGATGGGAAAAAGACTTGTGGAATACTTCACATTAGTCAATAGACATTAGTACAATTAAAGGGGTAAATTAGAAACTTAAGTCATCTCGTACTTAATTTAAAAAGTAGATGTAATTAAACAGATTCTAATCAATAGTTCGTATTTTGACTGCTGAGTTTGGAAAGAGTTCTCATATGGCTGATGTTGTGACACTATATTACCGGACCTCAGTCTCTGGTGAGGGTGGTCAGATCTGGAAGTTCACATCATGCCAGTGTATGCCAGGGGATATTATCGTTCAGGCCTAGTTTGTCTGTCCCCAAGCGATCGATCCAACGTTGTTCCTTTTCAAAAACACGTTCGGCGTTGTTACTTACAGTTCTTAGACTTTCCAAAACTACCAATTTGAGCTCGTTGGTGGTATGATTACTCTCTATATAGTGTCTGCTCATTTTGGTGGTCAGTCTTTTGCAATTGACATTGCTTTTATGTTCAGTGATCCGTAATTTTACGGCATGTCATCCCAATGTACCTCAGGTCGCAGGGGCATGTAATCATGTATAATACATGCGTGGTGTTACAATTTGTATGTTGACGTAGCGTCCAGGTTAGATTCGGGAGAAGTTGGATGGTCTTAGTAATTCTAGTTAAATCACACACTGAACATGTGCCGCAGGGATAATGTCCTGTGATAGGTTCTAAATTCCATGCTGCAGTGATCGTCTCTCTTGCTGTGTTTGGGGTCGGTCTCTTGTGCACTAGAAAGTCTTTGATGTTTCTTGTTCTTTTGTTCGCAAAACGGGGTTTTGGCCATTGTAGAGTGTCTGAGGTTGGTTTGTATTTCTTCACCAACAAAACCCTTCATCTTTTTTTCTTGGAGAGTAGACCCAAGGATTTTACACTTGTTTTTGTAAATTCAAATGACCATAATTGGACTTCTGGAACACGATACTAAACTAAATTCTGTTCTATTCAGATGCATAAAAGAAAATAATATTCTCTGGTGAGATTTGGTTTGTATAACAATTGGTTGAGAGGTATGATTGACATTGAGCCTTCAAGAGGCTACTCAAGACCTGGCTGTTCGAGCAGTAGCAGCACCCTGCCTGCCTGCCTGCCCCCTCCCCCCCCTCCAAGCGCCTCAAGACCCTCACAGGTAAGTAGTGCGCTTTACAAATTTGCTGATTGACATATGAAGCAGGTACAGGTATCACCATTTTGTCTGCCAATCTGCAGCTATAAGAATCATCTTCAATGGAGTGTCGAGTTACTTCCACCGATACCAAGGGTACTATTGAACAGTGAGATCAATTTGGCATTCCCCATTAATCCCTTTAGATTAAAAGTCTGTAGCAAACAGATAAATGGACATGGTCCCCATTGAGTGAAGATATCTCGCACAGTTGTGTTGTCTAGGACCCATTTGTTTTTTTTCCTCATAAAACCAACTGATGAAAAGCTTAATGATAGAGTGTTCCCCTAATGTGCAGTGTTCAGGGTCCGGAATCTTGCTAATGCCTAGAGCCAAATAGTCTGTCTCTAGAGTGTACTTCCCTGCTTGTTCAGATAGTGCATCATACCGATTGTCAAGTTACACCTTACCTGGTAAAAACTAACTAGCCTCAGATTTCTTACCTTTGACTATTACTTAACCCCTTCAGTGCCCGCCCCTTTCCCCGCCCTGTGCCGGCCGTTGAATTAGCGGGCGGGGTCTATGACTAGCTGGACTCGTCATGGGCACAGCGCCACCGCGGCCCATGACGAGTCCAGCTCATCATGGGCACTGAAGGGGTTAAGCATCAGAAAAGATACGCAAATTTTCGAGCAGTACCTCCGACTGTGCTGGTAGGTGGCATTGTTCGCATGCGCTGGAAATTACGTGTGCGGTGCCTATATAGGTGCCACCCGGGACGCGGATGTGACCCTCACACTAACCAGTTCAGAGAGCGAGGACGATGAGGGGAAAGTAAGAAAACAAAGCTAATCTACCAGATAAGGCATTACTGAAAGTAAGTAACATTCATCTGACCAGACTTTGAGAAGTAGATTCCGGACCTTAGAATAGCTACCCAAGCAATGCCTCCTCGGAGGAGGCACAGCGAAGCCGGTCTAAACAAGGAAATCCTGCAGGATCAAAAGGGCCAAGTGCTTGTCATGACAGACTGGACTGCCTAGGCGATCGTGCTTAGTAGAAGTGTGCAGAGATGCCTACATTGTTGCCAGGCAGAGGTTTAGGGCAGGGTCTCTGCATGCAAATGTAGTGGTCGTAGCCTTGGCACCAAGGGGAGCGGACAACTTTCAATTTGGTGGGAGTAGCTTTTGATAAAAACCATTTGCTTTTTGAATCAAGCGCTGTGCAGTATAGAAACTGGTGACTTCACACCCACCAATTAACTTTTAAATTATCACCAATAGCTTGGAAGAATAAGGTTCAAGCCTTCACAGAAACCAGAGGCAACACTTGTGCAAGCGAATCCCATATCGTATGGGAGTAATTTGCCCAAGCAGCATGGAGTGTTTACCAATCACAGTGCAAGGCTGGCAAAGACCACATCCTCTTCCCAAAAGTATCCAACCGCATGGATTCCCTATCCAGGGAGTGGTAGAGGAATGCACCAGGGTTGACCTTAGAGGGGAGATCTCCAGGTGGGGTGTTGGGCAAGTAAACTGGGGTCCCCAGGAGCGGGCAGATTGAGGCAGGCAATTGACCCATGCACAGGAGCCCCTGTGCAGGGCTTGGACCAGGCCAGAGTAGGACATTGGTAAGGGCTTTATTAAGGGACGTTAGGGTTCAGATGGGGGCAACTCCCGGCTGAAGCACCTCTGTCATGACTTCCGTCATGACTGCCATTCAAGGGGGAGGGTCCAACCAAGTGTCTTGTGAGGTGTCTTAACCCAGTCCCCCCCACCTCCCCCCCCATCTGCCTCTGGGATCTGCCAGTTCCTCATACCAGTTGTCCTCGTTCTTATGTAGGGGGATGCTGGTATCCATAAGGGTCCTCTATCCCTTCCCATTAGTCTCCCTCTTTAGGCATGTCGAATGAAAGGCAGTGGCTTCGACCTCGAGGGCTTGGTCCCAATCGGCATCAGAAACAGCGTCTGACAATGCCCATCATGCTCCATGTCAGAGTCTGGAATGACTGAGGAAATCCGTGCCATGGAGAGGTGGTACTAGAGCGGGTGCCTCAAAAGGACAGTCGCAGGCGGCTCCGCTCCAGATCCAACACTGGATCCATGGGTCCGTACTGTCTCAGAGGGCGTACCCGCCAGTGAGGATCCAGTGGGGGTTCCTCCTGAGCCGTTGGGGCCCAAAGGCACCCTAGAGGGGCCGGGCTGCCCAAATATGAGGTGCATGGCTTCAAAATTCTATCAGCTGAGCGGGGTTGTACCGGCTCTAGGGAAGTCAGGAAAGCATGGAGCGGACCAGCTCTGCTGAAACACATGGTTTGGAGTGCCGATGCTCCTGATCCGATGACTTAGACGAGCGTGGCCAAGCCGAACATCTTTTCAACTTCTTGGATCTCTTCTTGCTGTGGGACTCAGACTGCTTTGAACGAGATGACCAAACCCAGATGTAGCTCCGCAAACTGACCTGGGAACTTCAGCGTCGCAGGGATGTCCTCAGCAGCTACAGACTGCTTAGCACAGCAGTCCTGGCAGGTCTTGGAGTCGTGGTGCCTCTCCAAGCTCTACAGACAAACCAAGTGTAGGCTTGTCACAGATATCTGCCTGTACCAGGCACCACATGGTTTGAAACCAGTAGGATATTTTTGGTATATCTTGTTACAGTAGGAGAGAAATCTCTTGAAAAAAGTTAGACAAAAAGCTGTAAAAACATCCAGTCAAAACGTGACTAAAGCAAGCTTCACAGATCAACTCTTTTGGCACGGAAAGGAAAGAACTGATGTCAGTGCACCGGGTGGCACCAACATAGACACCGGCGCAGATGTGGAATTCAATGACACTACCTACCAGCGTGCAGGGGCACTGCTCAAAAACTTCCACAACCAGTCTGAAGCCTGAGGAATGTTCTAAGGTAAGGAATCTGCAGCTAGAAATCTCTGATTGTCTGAATCAAAAAGGTCTGTTTACAGCAAAGTAAAGCAGAGTGCTAGGTGGACTGCTGGCAAAATCCAGGTAATATACGTGATACGATGTTTTTTTCTGTCCACAGAGCCTGGACTGACAAATGTTTTAGGAATGACCAATCAGTTTCTTGTTGAAATCTGATGTTGGACGAGAGACGTTGAGAACGATGCAGTTCTTGTGGATATTCATTCTCCTTGTCCTCATATATACCTCTCGGGGAGTCTTCTGAGGAGCAGGCAGAGTGTTGGAATCGTGGTACCAACTTCTTAGCACTCTTCATTCTCCTGCCCCTGAGCTGGATGACTTCTCCATCTTTCAATATCCTTTGACATTTTTGGCTAGGAAGACAAACACCACAACGATTTTGAGGTGGTGAGGCAGACTTTCTGCCATAGAACGGCACTTTACAAATAAATGCATACGGACAGAAAACAGATGAAAATCCGTAGAAAAACAGGTTCTCGCAATTTATGTTGGCTTTAGAAGTAGAGTAAAACAAAAAAAAAAAGTTATGTGAAAACCATGTGAAAAGCAGATTTCTATAAAACCTACAGATGTTCCGGGATCTTTCGCTCATGAGCCAGAAAAAAAAAATTTGAATGAGGGGCAAATGCTATAGTGCATTATGGGGAGTTGAAGCTGCTGGAGCCTTAAGGTGACAGCCATTTATTTTCCCTGCTTTCCAATGTAAGCCTATCAGGCTGGACTTTTCCCTTGATACCCAGGTTTACCTGCATAACATCTCAAATGTAGTTCAAAACGATCCCTCCAGCATACATCAGTTTAGACAACTATAAATGAAGATCCTACGATAAAGGACGACATTTTATTTCATTTGGCTTCCATGCAGTTGGATGGCACGTCATACCATCCGCAAGTCCTGTCTTTTCAGCCAACAGCATATTTCGAGTTGCCCTTAACACTCATTACAGGTGCAAAAATCCAAGTCAGGATCACCCGAAGGCGTCATAAATGCCATGGAACAACTTGGCAGCTCTGTTACATTTTTTCATGTAATAAAATAAAAGCCTTCCTTCCACACCAGAAAGGGACAGACTACACAGAAACAGACTGCAGGCCACTGCAGTCAGATGAGGAAAATTGATGGGTGCGCGTGCATTCAGAGTGGTTTAAAAAGACATCTCTGCAATGTACGAGCACCAATGAAATACCCAGCCATGTTTGTGCATGTGGGAGGACGGCAATGCAACACACATTTCTTTTCTCCGGAGTCACGGCAAGTGGGTTGGGATGTTACAAGAACAAACGTCCCATCACTATATATGAATAAGAGCACAAAACAACTCTGAAAGTAACCAAGGGAGGTTAAAGTAAACTATTTCAAAGAAAATGACCAACAGCGGTATTTACTTCTATTTAACCTTACAAAGGCCCCATTTAGATAGCTAAAACGTGGCAACTTAACATGGTTTATTTGGCTCCTCTGTAGCCACAACATCTTCATATGCCCTTGATTTACTGGACACACTATTTGCACAAGATCCACACACTATAGAACTGCTTTGACATTCCTTGAACAAATTACACAGCATTAGAACAGACACTTACATGGACGTCACCCAGTCAGAAGTCGAACCTCCTACCATGGAATAGATGGTGCGATCTTGATTCAGTGGATCATTTACCTGTATAAACAAACAGCATGTCATTACTACAAAACCCTGTAAGCAGAGGATAATAATTATGCCAGTGTGATGTTAAGGACGTTCTACAGTCACAGTACCAATGTATATAGTTTGGTTTTCCAGTGTGCTGTTGAATGAAACTAGTTACTTACCTGTAACTCTGACTCTCCAGCTATCATTGATTCACAAGCTTGCATTATTCTCAGTGAGACTGGGAACGATCTGTAACAATGTTGATTCAGCAGTTTACGTTTACATCCTATCAAAATTATGAACGATCGAAACTCCAGCCAGCAAAAAAGTGCACTAGCCAAAAAGATTATAAAATGAGGCTTGCCCTACCTGGGTAATGCTCTGGAATCTGTGTAAAGACACTAGTACCTTGTGAATGTATGTACAGACCTTCCAGTGGCCGCTGTACAAATACATGCAAACAAATCTTTTTGTAATAAAGGCACAGTAGCTGCCCTACCTTTGCAAAATTAGCTGTGGGCCTACTGGGTAAAGTCACAATAGCACTGATGTACCACAGTAAAATACGGGAAACATTTCAATCAGAAACAGACAGTTTAGAAGCAGCTAAACCAGTTTGTATAGTAATATACATAACAAATAGATTGCCGGATACCTTTAGCTTTATCAAGGTAAACATTAGAACCCTTTTTTCAAAGTTAAGGGCGTGCAAAACCCTTTCAGCTGAAATGAAAAGATTCTGAAAGATGAGAAGGGAGACTGTTTGAATTACAAGAATATAAAGCACAACTTGGGGGAGTGGGGGGGGGGGGGGGGGGGGGGGGGGAGGAGGAACCCGCTAGAGTGCATTCTCAAAACCACTTTGCCTCTATGAAATACAGGGAAAAGGTCCTCACAACATAAGCCCTAGATATCACTAATCCCTTCCAGGACATTGACAACCAGAATTTGGAAGGAATATGCTATTTACCAGTATGCATCTGTTCTTGGCATGTAGAGCTGCAGATATACACACTTTTGCATAGATCGCCATCTGGTGTTGGGCCCGGATGTTTGCAGTTTGTTTTTCCTCTTGGAAAGTCTTTGGGAGTCACGAGGTCGGTGACTCCTCCCTTGGTCCGTATTGCGCATGGGCTTCGGCTCCATCCTCAGATTGTTTTTCGCCAACAGGAAAAGATGGAGCGTAGTAATAATAGTGAAGAAACCCATGTGTGTTGTATCTAAATAAGATAGACTGGAACAGATACAGGTAGCCGGGGAGGCGGGTGGGCGTGTGTAGATCTGCAGCTCTACATGCCAAGAACAGATGCATACTGGTAAGTAGCATATTCCGGTCGAGGCATATGAGCTGCAGATTACACACTTTTGCATAGACTATATAGCAGTTCCCAACCCTAGCAGCGACCACCGATATCTGTTGCGGTACTTTGAAAAAGTGTTTAGTACAGCCTGGCCCACACTAGCTTGTTGCTTGGTTTGCACATCTACACAGTAATGTTTAGTGAAAGTGTGCGGTGTTGAACATGTAGCTGCTTTGCAGATATCATCTAATGGGATGTTCCCTATTAAAGCCATAGAAGCCCCTATCTTTCATGTAGAGTGGGCTTTAGGGGGGGGGGGGGGGGGGGGGGGGGGACAGATAGCGTGTGTTTTGCCTTGTGGTAGCAAATCTGTAGGCATTTTACAATCCACCTAGCTATCCTGGATTTAGAGGTGGGGTTGCCTTTATGTGGTGGAGAGAAAGAGAAACAATTGTTTTGTCTTTCTGAAAGGTTGTGTTCTCTGGATATAGTAAAGTAAGGCCCTTTTAACATCATGTGTGTAGAGCCCTTTCTGCAACAGTTTGAGGTTGCAAGAAAAAAAAAACAGTAATTCTACCGATTGGTTTAGATGAAAGGGGGAAATGACTTTGGGTAGGAATTTTGGGTTGGTATGGAGGACAACCTTGTTCGGGTGCATTTGGAGAAAAGGTTCTTGTATAGTAAGTGCTTGTATCTCACTGACCCTTCTAAGGGAAGTGATGGCTACAAGGAAAGCTGTTTTCCATGTGAGAAATTGCAGTTCACATTTATGCAAAGGTTCGAAAGGCGGTACCATTAGTCTTGTGAGAACTATGTTTAAGTTCCACACAGGTGAGGGTGGTCCTCTGGGGGGAATTATTCGTTTGAGGCCCTCCATGAAGGCTTTAATGGCAGGCACTCTGAAAAGTGATAGGTGCTGTCTGTTTTGTAAGTAGGCGGCAATTGCTGCGAGGTGTAGCCGGATTGATGTATATGCTAGGTTACACCTTTGTAGATGGAGTAAGTAGCATATGATGTGCTGTATAGATACGTCTAGAGGGTTGATTGTGTTATGGCAATAAACAACAAGTCTTTTCCACTTTGCCGCGTAGCAGGCTCTAGTAGTAGACGCCTAGGTTCTCTGATGACGTTCATGCAGTCAGGAGGAAGGTTTAAGGTATCCGAATTCTAGTATCTCAGGAGCCAGATCGCAAGATTGAGCTGAGCTGGGTCCGGGTGTCTGATCTCTCCATGGTTCTGGGTTAGGAGGCATGGGGAGAGGTGTAACTTTGTGTGGCACTACTGAGTTCCAGCAGCGTGGTGTACCACGGTTGTCTGGCCCATGTTGGAGCTACTAGAATCAGTGTGAGGGAGTGCTGTTGTAGCTTTCGCCCCACTAATGGAATTAGTGGGAGAGGTGGAAAGGCGTACGCAAATTTGCCTGACCAGTTCATCCATTTTGCATTGCCTTTGGACAATGGGTGTGGGTATCTGGCGGCGAAGCTTGGGCATTTTTTGTTTTCGTGGGTGGCGAAGAGGTCTATGTGTGGATGCCCCCACATCTGAAAGAACGGGTGAAGAACCTGCGGGTGAAGTTCCCACTCGTGGATCTGCTGCGTTTGTCTGCTGAGCAGATTTGCCATGGTGTATTGGACTCATGGGACATGTTGGGCTAGGAGAAAGATTGTGTGGAATTGCCCATCTCCATATGCTCTGTGCTAGTTGAGAGAGCTGTGGAGAGTGTGTGCCGCCTTGTTTTTGAATGTAGTACATGGCCGTCATGTTGTTTGTGCGAATAAGGACTGCTTTGCCTAAAATGTGAGTGTGAAAGGATTTTAGGGCTAGAAAGAGAGCGATGGGTACGACCGTCTACCAACATCAGATCTGTCAGTTGCCCCTGGGCCTGGTTCCATTGGCACGCTAAGCACTCTTGGAGTGGACGCATCTGGAGTCTTGCATGAGGCACTATGAAAACGCAAGAGGCCATCATCCCCATCAGTTGCATAAACACTCTTGCTGGGAGGGAGTGTTGAAGTATGAATTTTTGACGCAAAGCCTGAATGCTTGCAATCCTGACCGGATTGGGGTAGGCTATGGCTTTTGAAGTGTCTATGGTGGCACCGAGGTATTGCTTTATGTGGGATGGTGTTAGCTGGGACTTTTGGTGGTTCACCGTGAAGCCTAGTTGGTTAAGTAGTTGGATTGTAGTGGCTGTGTGGTGTACACATTGGTTGTAGGACGCGGCTGTTATCAGCCAGTTGTCCAAATATGGGAAGACGTGAATGTGCTGTCTTCTGAGATGAGCCACCACTACCGCTAGGCACTTGGTGAAGGCACTTGGTGAATACCCTTGGTGCTGTTGTGACCCCGAATGGGAGCACCTTGAACTGGTAGTGTTGCCCGTCCACTACACATTTGAGGTACTTTGTGGGCATGGTGTACCGGAATGTGAAAGTATGCGTCTTTCAAGTCCAGTGTGGTGAGAAAGTCGTTTTGGGAGAGGAGCGGAGGTACCTGCTGAAGTGTTACCATGTGAAAATGGTCTGATTGTATGTATGTGTTTAGAGGCCGGAGATCTAAGATAGGTCGTAGAGTCTCGTCTCTTTTTGGTATCAGAAAATATAGGGAGTAGACCCTAAATTTTGCTGATTGGCGGGGACCTGTTCTATCGCCTCTTTTTGTAGGAGGGAGATTACCTCCTGTTTTAGTAACGTGGAATATGGGGGGGGGGGGGGGGGGTAGATGTCAATTCTAGGCAGTACCCTGAACGAATAATTTGGGTCACCCATCTGTCTGATGTGATGGACTCCCAGACGTGAAGGAAATTTTGTAGTCTGCCCCCGACCGGAGTGGGATGGTCTGGAGGGAGCAGGGGAAAGTCATTGGGTAGGCGGTGTGGCAGAGCAGGCGGTATTTGTTTTGCCTCTGCCTTTATTGTTATTGCCTCTATAGCTGCCTCTTAGATAACCCCTTGTGAAGGTGGATTGAGCAGGGGATTTGTAGGACGTGGACACGCTGAGGAATAGCCTCTGCCCGTGCCCCGAAAGGAAGAGCGGCGAAAGGAGCGCCTAGGAGGGTGTGACTGTAGGGCTCCCATAGATTTCGCCGTATCTGTGTCTTTCTTCATCCTCGAGTGCCTCATCTACCTTTGGACCGAATAGATGTTCTTGATCAAATGGATGATTTAATATGGAGGCTTGTACCTCAGGTTTAAAGCCTGAAACGCTCAGCCAAGCATGGGGACGGAGGAGGACACTAGTGTTAATGGCCCTGGAGGCTGTGTCTGCTGCGTCTAAGGCACAGCATATAGAAGGGTTAGTTATGGTCTTAGCCTCTTGAATTAATTCATTGGCCCCATTTCTGTATTTTTCTGGGAGATGGTGCATAATGGTTTCTAGTTCATCATAATGCGCTCTGTCGTATCTGGCCAATAGCGCTTGAGTGTTGGCGATAGGCCATATATTGGCTGCCTGTGACGCAGTGCGTTTTCCTGATGCGTCCAGGAGCTTTGACTTTGTCAGGCGGTGGTGCTTCGCCTGACGCCTGGGAATTTGACCTCTTCCGTGCAGTGGATACTACTAGGGAATCCAGTGGCGCTGGCTCTTTGATGTAGGCAGGATCTGTGGGGGCAGCTTTACACTCTCTATGCGTGGGTTTAGGACCCTAGCCCTGACTGGGTCTTCAAAAACCTCTGGCGCATGTTTTTACCCCTTTGAGCATAGGTAGTATAGAAGTAGACCTATGTGCAGTATCAAAGGTGTCTAGGAGGAAATCTTCCTCTACTGGGTCAGTGTGTAGCTCTACCCCGTGATAACGTGCCGCCCTCTGAAGTAGGTGGTAAAAACCTAATGAGTCTTCTGGTGGAGATGGCCTGGATGGATAAAGGTCATCTTGTGGGACATCTGGAATGTCTGGATTATTATAATCGTCCCATGGGTCTGGTGATCCTGTAGGGGTGGGGTCTTGTGGCACATCTACTGGATCGTAGTATGGGTCCCCCTGATCATCATGGTCTGGAGACTGGGTCGGAGAGCGATGAGGCAGGGGTGGAGAAGGCGGAGGGAGTGGAGGAGGTGGGGAAGGCACTCTGAAAGGGGAGGTAGCACAGTCTTTCCTCGGTGGAGGCGGAGCTGGTTTGTCCAAATGTCTCTTTTTAGAAGAAAGTGCCAAATGTCCAGTTTTTGGATCCTTGGTAAGTGTCTTTTGCAAAGGATCTGGTGTAAACAGTTCTTGAGACAATGGCTGTTCGGTCGGCGCCAAAGGTTTCGGGGCCGATGGCTTTTTAGGCTTGTCCGTGCCGTGCTTTTTTGGAACCTCCGATTTTTTGGTCGGTGCAGAGGCAGGCTTCGGCGCAGGAGTGTCGGTGCAGAGGGCCTTATGATGTTTGGTCGGTACCGAGAGGCTGGGTTTCGACACCAAGGGCTTTGGTGTGGAGCTCGGTGTCGAAGTAGAGGCCGATCTCTTCTTCGGTGCCAAAGTGTGTTCATCGGCACCGCTGGCAGGCTGGCTCCAGCCCGAGCCGCCAGAAGGCTTATTAGGCTTCTTCACCGGGCCCGAAGGTGGGGCGTTCGAAGCAGTGTCTTTGGTCTTGCCTAGGCCCGGAGGCGAAGGCGTGATCGAAGCCTTTTTGGGTGTCGGCACGAGTGTGGGAGGGGGTATTTTACTCACAACCCTCTGCGCCGGGGTGATGTCCTCCACATCCAAGTCGTCGGCTTCAGAAGCACGGACGAGGTCCTCTCCGGTGTGCTGCTGTCCTGGAGCTTCGACGTAGTCCCCGAAGATGTCGACTGGAACGGAGGTCGAGGAGTGTGCCATGTTTCGTCTGGCCCTTCGATCGCGAATAGTCTTTTTGGATCTAAAAGACTAGCAGGCGGGACAGTCTCGAGCCTCGTGTTCAGGGGAGAGGCAGAGGTTGCACACCTCATAAAGATCGGTGTGGAGGAATTTGGACCCACATCGAGGGCACTTCTTGAATGGAGTTCTTTCCATCAGCCGGGACCGGAGCTTGGATAGGCGTGAAGGCCGCCGTTGATGACTGGAATCGAAGGTGTGTCGAAGAAAAGGTGATTGGGGAGATCAGGATCTGAATACCACGAAGAGCGAGGATTCCGCTTCGATCGTCGAACTGGAAATGTTCGGAACCGGAGCGCGAAGTATTACATCCGAGCCCGATGGCGGAAAAAAACAATCTGAGGATGGAGCCGAAGCCCATGCGCAATACGGACCAAGGGAGGAGTCACCGACCTCGTGACTCCCAAAGACTTTCCAAGAGGAAAAACAAACTGCAAACATCCGGGCCCAACACCAGATGGCGATCTATGCAAAAGTGTGTAATCTGCAGCTCATGTGCCTCGAACAAAGGTTTCCGAAAGGGTTTTCTTGTAAGCGGCCAACATTGCAATGAGTAATCTTAGAAGAAAACTATACCCTGGTTTTGCTAAATCACAAATTGTTTTTAGCATTTGTTAGAAATGTATTTTGTAGACACCAAGTACAACTGTTTCATTTGGTGAATAAGACGTTTTAGTGGAAAGACCTCTTTGGCCTTAAGATGTTCATACAACCTTTTTGCAGTGTTAAATGCCGATATTTCAACAGTTGAGGAGACAAGCTGCCAAGCTCAGCAATGGAACACTGGTGTGCACGATCTGGCCCCTGAACTTGAATAGGCGATCTTGGCTGCAAGTCAGTCTTTAGTGTGCACATTCAAACTGGTGTAGAATGTCCAAGAACTACCACTGCAGTTACTACTCTGCAGCAGTGAGAACCATTCTTATTCTGTCCTTCATTGTCCTTCTCTGCTAGAAGGGTAGCAATCTTTGTGGATTGGTGCAAGTATTGCCAGTGAATCTTCTAGGTAGGGGAAGATGTGTGTGCCTCCACTACTGAGGTGGGTAGCTACTACGGCAAAACATTTAGCGAATACCCTTGACACTGTAGTGTCCCTGAAGGGTAGTCCCTTAAACTGGCAGTGTGGTCCATTTACCACGAAGTGAAGGTGGTGCCAATGAGCTGGATGTATGGGTATGTGAAAGTGTGCATCCTTCAGATCGAGAGTGGTCAAAAAAAAAAATTACTTTATTCGGCTGATTATAGCCATAAAAGTACAAATAACAAAACAGGACAGATCAGTCTACAAACCTAACACATAGATGTAAAGTCAGTTAAGATCCCCCGTTTTGTAATCCATAAAGACATAAAAAGTAAAAAGAATCGTAGGATAATTAATGATCTTTGTAGAGTCCTACTCAACACAAAATTCATTATCTGCCGCTCCCATAAGTAACAATAGAATAAAATACACGCCATCGAGTAATATGACAATTCATGCAAAAATGAGCACACCTCAGGAATCCATAACAGGGAAAAAGACAACATAAATGAGAATATAGCCCACCATCACATAATTAGGCCTGGGAGTAAATAAATAAAATTAGCCCAACTTACACTTGTTCGTATTTACATTTAAAAACAAGAAATTCATATCAAATAAAACTAACATACCAAAATAAAGATTTTTACATATTATTCAAAACAGTGTCCACAGAACAGCTCATAAGTGACCTATTCCTATAACTAATTGCTCCCGTTAGGAAACTTGCTACCCCAAAGCAGACCATAGGTGACGCTAGCATTTATAAGTACACCAGCGCCGGCCTAACTTGTTCAAAATTACAACCTTTAAGCAAAAGGGGGATACATTTTCTGCGCAATGAATTGTAATATGCACAGAAAAATATTGCAGAGATTTAATGTTCCTTTTTTAAAATAACCTTTAGGGAAAGCAAGAAGCCAGGGAACCATATTAAACCTAAATCTCATCAAAACGAAGAGATACTGTTTATTTATGTAAAGTAAATAAGGTTGCATCTGTTGACCCAGGCTCAGTGTGGCAAATCTTCTCACCATAGGTTTTTTGAAATTTGTTCTCCTCCCTTACTACTCTTCGTCTATCTAAAAACTGCTGCTTGAAGTCTCTAATGGCCAGTCTGCCCAATGCTGTAGGGCTCAAGAATAAATTGGGGCAGTCCAGGGTTTCCCTCTGATCCTTAATACATCTTATACACTGAATGTCTAACACCTTTTCCAAGGTGAGACAGTCTTGGATGATCAATAGGTTTAGGTTTGGAGTTGGTTGTGCCCAAATTCTCAACCAACGCAGTAAAGGGGCAACCACAATCTGATCAGAAATAAAACCCGCCCCTAATTCCTAGTGTATGTTAAAAATTGGCGTGGATGCAGGGACCGAGAGCAGTTTACGCATAAAAATGTTTGACCCCTTGGATTTTTCTGACATCTGTATAAACCCAGATGTCGCTCCCATAAGTCGCCATAGGAAGACATTTGGCATTGTAAATCTTCATAAGTGCAGGGAGTGGGTTTGATCCTATTCTTTTTGCAAAGTCTAAAGTGGCCCCCGATGCTCTAGCGAATACATTTTTAATGTGCACGCTGCGTGCACCATGAGCGATGGTCATCAAAAAGAACCCCTAAATAGGGAAAGGCGGGGACTTTTACCAACTCAACTCCCCTGCAATAAATTTAACCTTCGCTGCCCTCCTTTAACATATGGACATGGCATGCGACTTTTTAAAATTGGTGATTAAGTCCAATGACTCCATAAAATCTATAAAACAATATGAATGTCAGCAGCCCTACATGCCAAGAACAGATGCATACTGGTAAGTAGCATATTCAGTTCGAGGCATGTGGGCTGCTGAATTCATATCTGTGCATAGAATACATAGCAGTACCTCCCATTAGCGGCGGCTACCAGTGCCAGCTGCAGCGGTCTGAAAAAGAGTTTTGAGAACAGCCTGTCCTACAGCTGCCTGCTGTTTTGAGTGTACATCTACACAATAGTGTTTGGTAAATGTATGTATAGTGGACCATGTGGCTGCTCTACATATATCATGTAAAGGAATGTTTCCCAGGAAAGCCATGGAGGCCCCTAACTTACGTGTTGAGTGGGCTCGTGGGGGAATCGTTAATGTGCGTTTAGCCTTTGGATAGCAAATTTGAATACATTTAACGATCCATCTGGCTATACCTGCTTTGGAGATGGCGTTGCCTTTGTGTTGTGGGGAAAAGGCAACGAAAAGTTGTTTTGTCTTTCTAAAGCTTTTAGTTCTGTCTATATAGTACATGAGGGCTCTTTTGACGTCTAGTGTATGGAGCATTCTTTCAGCGACATTTTGTGGATTCTGAAAGAAAACAGGCAGTTCAATTGTTTGATTCATGTGGAACTGCGATATTACTTTAGGCATGAATTTGGGGTTGGTACGTAGTACGACCCTGTTTGCGTGAACCTATATGAATGGCTCTTGAATGGTTAGTGCCAGGAGTTCACTAACTCTTCTCAACGAAGTGATTGCCACTAGGAAAGCTACTTTCCAGGTGAGGAATTGAATCTCACATGAGTGGAGAGGTTCGAAGGGTGAACCCATCAGTCGGGTGAGGACCAAGTTGAGGTTCCACACTGGTGCTGGTGGGTGTCTTGGGGGAATTACTCGTTTCAGTCCCTCCAAGAAGGCTTTGATGGCAGGCACTCTGAATAAAGAGAGGTGCTGCCTGTTTTGGAGATAGGCTGCTATTGCGGTTAAATGGATACGTATTGAGGTGTATGCCAGGTTGCATCGGTATAGGTGTAAGAGGTAACAGATTATGTTTTGAATGGATGCGTCTAGCGGGTTAATGTCATTGTTATTGCAATAAATGACAAACCTCTTCCATTTGGCTGCATAGCAAGCTCTGGTAGTGGGTCTCCTAGCTTCCTTAATGATCTCCATACAGTCGGGTGGCAGGTTTAGGTAGCCAAACTCTAGGACTTCAGGAGCCAGATCGCCAGGTTCAGCTGTTGCGGATCTGGGTGCTGAATTTCTCAATGGTTTTGCGTCAAATGCGCGGGTTTGATCCGCAGCCTTTGATGCGGCACCACGGAAAGTTCCAGAAAGGTGGTGTACCATGGCTGGCGTGCCCATGTTGGAGCAACCAGGATGTGTGTCAGTGAGTGTTGTCGCAGTTTGCGTGCCACCAGCGGTATCAACGGCGCTGGGGGAAAAGCGTACGAAAATCTGCCGGACCAGTTCATCCATATCGCATTGCCCTGCGACTGTGGATGTGGGAACCTGGCAGCAAAGCTTTGGCATTTTGCGTTTTTGCTTGTGGCGAATAGGTCTATCTCTGGATGACCCCACTGTTGGAAGTACGGTTGGAGTACTGACGGGTGTAGCTCCCACTCGTGCATCTGGTGGCTGTGTCTGCTGAGCAGATCCGCCATCTGGTTGTCCTTGCCGGGGAGGTGCTCCGCCATGAGGAATATGTTCCTCTGAATGGCCCACTTCCACATGCTCTGAGCCAGACGAGACAACTGTGGAGAGTGCGTTCCTCCCTGCTTCTGTATGTAGTACATGGCAGTCATGTTGTCCGTCCGGATAAACACGACTTTGTTGCACAAGTGTACCTTGAAGGCTTTCATTGCCAGGAAGATTGCCATCAGTTCTAGAAGGTTGATGTGCATCTTTTGTTGTATTGTCCATAGTCCCTGCACTGTGTAATGGAGTACATGAGCTCCCCATCCCTGGAGAGACGCGTCCGCTGTAAGTATGATTTGTGGAACAGGCTCTTGGAACGGTCGGCCTTAGCAAAGGTTTTTGTGGATTCCACCAATGCAGAGAGTTGTATGCCCGACCGCTCACCAACACTAGGTCTTTTAATTGCCCGTGAGCCTGATTCCATTGACGTGCTAAGCACTCCTGAAGCGGGCGCATATGTAGTCTTGCGTGCGGGACTATGAAAATGCAGGAGGCCATCATGCCTATCAACTGCATGAACACTCGCGCAGGAAGGGAGTGTTGGGGTTTGAACTTGGAAATCAGCATTTGCATGCCGTTGATCCTCACCAAATTTGGCTGAGCTGTGGCTGCCAGAGTATCTATGGTCGCACCTAGGTACTGATGTACGTGTGCGGGTTGGAGATGTGATTTTGGGTAATTTAGTGAGAATCCCAGACTGTGAAGAAGGTGAATGGTGCGGGACATGTGGCTGGCACATTGCTGGGCTGACTTTGCCTGAACAAGCCAGTCGTCCAGGTAAGGGTAGACGTGAATGTGTTGCCTCCGTAGATGTGCAGCCACAGTAGCTAGGCACTTTGTGAAAACTCTGGGTGCTGTTGTCACGCCGAAGGGAAGGACTTTGAATTGGTAGTGCTGCCCCTGAATAGTGAACCTGAGATATTTTCTGTGTGACGGGTGTATGGGTATGTGGAAATACGCATCTTTGAGGTCTAGCGTGGCTAGGAAGTCTCCCTGTCTGAGCAGCGGGAGAACCTGCTGTAGGGTGAGCATGTGGAAATGTTCTGAGAATGTAGTGGTTGAGGGGTCTCAGGTCTAGTATAGGTCTGAGTGACCCGTCCTTTTTTGGTATTAAGAAGTACAGAGAGTACACCCCTGTCCCCTGCTGGTGGACGGGCACGACCTCTATTGCGCCTTTTTGCAGCATACTTAGCACTTCCTGCTATAATAATGCTAAGTGCTCTGAGGACATAGGACGGTGCTTTGGCGGTATTGTGGGTGGAGTGGAGGTTAATCCGAGGCAGTAACCGTGTTGGATAACATCTTTGACCCACCTGTCCGTGGTGATGGTATTCCACGTGGACAGGAACCGCTGGAGTCTTCCCCCGACAGGTGTTATGTGGTCGGGGGGAAGGGAGAGGGCGTCACTGTTTGTTTTTGGGGGAGGACCTGGTATTGCCGTAACCGCGTCCTCTGCCCTTTGTACTGAAGCCACGATATCCACCTCGGGTGTTTATCGTAGGTACTTTGTGTGCCTCCTTTATTGTAGGTTTGCTGTGACCCCTGTCCTCTACCCGCTCCTCTATTTCCAGGGCGACGAAAGGAGCCACTACGAAATGCCTGCGTTTGCAGAGCCCCCATTGACTTTGCAGTGTCTGTCTTTTTTTAATCTTTTCTAGGGTGGTGTCAACCTCTGGTCCGAATATGTAGTCGGGATTGACTGGCTGATTGAGATTGTTATTTTGAACCTCAGGTTTGAATCCGGAGATTCGTAACTAGGCGTGTCGTCGTAGCAGGACGCTGGTGTTTAGTGCTCTCGCAGCTGTGTCGGCGGCATCCAATGCACACTTAATGGATGCGTTTGTGAGAAGTTGTCCCTCCCTGATGAGGAGCTCCGCTGCCTCTTTGTACTCGTCTGGTAGATGTTGGAGTAGGGACTCTAACGTGTCATAGTGTGAGCAATCGTAGCGAGCTAGGAGCGCCTGTGTATTGGCAATGCGCAATATGTTTGCCGCCTGGGCTGCAATCCTTTTGCCGGAGGTCTCTAGCACCTTGGACTCTTTGTCCGGGGGAGGAGCATCACCAGTTGTCTGCGAGTGTGCCCGTTTGCGAGCATTAGCAACCACGATGGAGTCCAGAGGTAACTGGCCTCTAATGTACGTAGGGTCCCCAGGTGCCGGCTTGTATTTTTTCTCGATCCTGGGGTTTATTACCCGTGCCCTGGTGGTTTCTTTGAAAATGTCCTTTGCTGGCTTGAGGACACCTTTCAACATGGGCAGAGTCCTTACAGTCCTCTCTGAGGATGCGAAAGTGTCCACCAAGAAATCGTCCTTGATTGTGTCCGAGTGGAGTTGCACTCCATGATTGGCTGCGGCACGTTCAATGAGGGCGTTTAATGCAGCAGTGTCCTCTGTGGGAGACGTTTTTGCGCCATAAAGCTGCGTGTCCTGTGTATCCATAGCGGCACCTGGGTCTACAGGGTCATCCCAAGCTTGATCAGGGTCCTGCTGGCCTTCAGGGTCCATATCCCTGGGGTAGGTGGTGTCGTCACCCATGTAGTCCTCTATTGCGTCCGTGTCGGAGTGCGTCGGAGAGAAGGACTGTGGATCTGGGTGAGAGGTGTGGAGGCGTTCATAAAGAACCGGTTCCGATTCCGCCGGCAGTTTTTGCTTTAGCGGGATCCTGTAAGAGTCCAAAGCCTGCTCGGAAGTGATCTTCCGCTTTCGGAGCATGAGCCTGCCGGTGTCGGCGTCGATGAAGTGAGACGGTGATGTCCCGGTAGGAGATTGTGCAGTAGATGGGGACCTTGTCTGGGTGACACGAGTTCGGATCTCGAATAGTTTTGGCGCCGTGGATGGCGGCAAACCAAAGGTGATGTTGGATGGTGCCTTTTGAGCCTTTTTCGGCTCGGAGCCAGACGTGGGCTGGAGGGCTGCCTTTTCTCTGATACGTTGCAAGGACGCTGCAACTTGTCGCACCGAGAACTCCGACGGTTGTTTGGCGCCGAGTTGTTCTGTAGAGGTAGGAGTGGACTGCTTTGGAGCCACAGGGTCATCGAGTCGAGGAGAGGTAGTAGCTGTCGACGGCGTCGATGATTGGACCGTAGTCGCTGCTTTCGAGGTGGATTGCGATGCAGCGGCCATTTTAACCTTGGTGGTCGGTGCCGATTGTTTCGGTGCCGGGGGCCGAGGCGCTTTGGCGGTACCGATGGCTTTTCTCTTTGGGTCGGCGCCGACATCGGCTGCAGCGAGTTCGGCACCGAAGTCCCTTTTGGTGCGGTCGGAGCCGACGGTTTTGGTCGTCGAAGGTGTGGTGGTCCTCGAGCCGACCAGTGGTAGTTTCACTTTCGGTTTCTGTTGAACCGGTGCGACGATTGGTTTCGGTTTCGTGGAAGGGAAACCAGTCTTTTTGGGTAATAATGGCTCTCGCTGGATGTCCGAGGCCGGGCCAGAGGGCGGGGCCGAAGAACTGCAGGATTGATCTTGGGTAAGGCCTGAAGGCGATCCCTCGACCGGAGCCGTAGACTGACGCACTGTGATATCCTCCGTTTGGAGGGGTAGGCCCTGCTCGTCACCAGAGCTACCTTCTTCGGCCCCTAAGGCCTCATCGTAGTCTCCTACCTCATCGACGGCTTCTTCCCTGTGAAAAAGCTCTTCATCTAAGTCTTCCGATCTGGAACCGTGTTCGGAAGCGGGGCTGGAGGGTATGTTTTCCACGCTTTCAACATCTTCGTCCTCGGTGCTGAAGATGTTGGTCGGGGCCGGTGCCGCTTGCTGCGCTTCAAGTCTCGCGGCTCGTCGATTCCGGAGAGTCTTCTTGGATCTGAATCGGGCACAGGCCATACATTTCGATTCGTCGTGATCCGGTGAGAGGCATTTGTTGCACACTGGGTGGACGTCGATATGTGGATATTTCGCGTGGCAAACAGGACACCGCTTGAATGGGGTCCTCGATTCCATCGTCGATGTAGGGTCGATGGTCGGATATAATGGATCCGAAAAAGTTAAGGTCGCTAAACTAGCAAGTAAACTGTCGATACCGATCGGGAACAGTACCGACGAAAACTAAAGGCCTTTTGGCCTGAAAACTAAATTCCTAACTTGAGTCAAGATAAGCACATCCGAACCCAATGGCGGGAAAAAACAATCTGAGGATGGAGAGGATGCCCATGCGCACTGTGGTCCAGGGGAGGAGTCACCTATCTCAGGATACTTCGAAGACTCTTCCAGGACAACGTGCAAACATCCGGACCCAACACTAGGCGGCGATCTATGCACAGATATGAATTCAGCAGCCCACATGCCTCGAACAAAGTTACAAAAAGCTATTTTGTTTCATGAAAATCTTTTGTTTTCTACATTATATAGTACAGCTCTAACATCTAGCGTGTGTGTGTGTAGAGCTTGTTCTGCTACAGAATCAGGTTGAGGAAAGAACACACGTAGCGCAACAAATAGATTGATGTGAAAAGAAGAAGCCACTTTAGGTAGAAATTTGGATTGGGTCAAAGAACCAACACTTGCCTTTGTGAAGTTGAAAGAAAGGTTCTTGGATAGTTAGTGCCTGGAGTTCGTCAACTCTCCTTAGACAAGTGATTGCAATAAGAAAAGCAACCTTCCATGAGAGGAATTTTAATTGACACCTGTGCATCGGTTTAAAAGGTGGACCCATTAGCCTTGTAAGGACTATGTTCAAGTTCCATACTGGTGCAGATGGAGCTCTTGGTGGTATTACTCTTTAGTCCTTCCATAAAGGCTTCAATCACTGGTACTCTGAACAGAGATACGTGTTGTCTACTTTGTAGTTATGCAGCTACTGCTACTAAATGCAATCTAATGGATGTGTAAACTAATCCAGATTGCTGCAAGTGATGTGTTTTGTACTGAAGCATAAAGGGGGTTGATATTGTTATTATAACAGTATATAACAAAACTTTTCCACTTTGTTGCACAACACGCGTTAGTAGTAGGTCTCCTAGCCTCCTTTAGGATGTTCATACAGTCTGGTGGGGATTGTAAATAACCAAACTGACTTCAGGAGCCAAATCACCAGGTTGAGTTCCTTGGGATTTGGATGCCTGATTTCGCCATGGCTATGGAGTGAGGAGACTGGAGTCCAGACGCAGCTTTTGGTGTGGAACTACTGAGAGCTCTAACAGGGTGGTGAACCAAGGTTGACATGCCCATGTGGGAGTTATGAGAATGAGTATAAGGGAGGATTGTCTGAGCTTTCGAACTACCAGCGGAATGAGTAGGAGAGGCGGAAAAGCGTATTGTAATTGCATTTATATAGCGCTTACTACCCCCGACCAGGCATCAAAACAGTTTCAGCGAGTAGCACCCTACGCCGGGACCCATTAACGATAAGTGTTGAATTAGATTAGTGAAATATGAAAGTAATTTAAAGTGATGGACAGGTTAGTCAGTTATTTGGATTCGGAAGGATAGCGCTTGTTACCCCGGAAGGCGTGGAAGGTACATAGATGCACAATGGAAGCAAGTACATGTAGACCAAAGATGCACCAGATAAACTCCGGTTTTCAAGTGTTATTGTACTTTAATGTATTTAATATTTTTAAACAACTATTCTACATGTTTATACAAAGCAATACACAAAGATAGCTACATATCTATAGTGAAAATAAATGCTTATATACAGAGGCATATGCTGTAAATTTCTGTTAGCGTAAGGTGCTTATGTGGGGAAGAGCCAATTCTGGAGTAGTTTCCTGAAGATAAGGTGGCAGTCGGTGGATCTTCTGTGTGGGGGGGGGGGGGGGGGGGGGGGGTAAAGAGTTCTATAGTTTTGCTGCTTGAACAGAGATGTGCACCCATGGTTTTTTTTCTTGTATCTTGGGATTGAGGCGAGGTGCCCCTTTAGAGTGGAGGTTCCTTTGTTGAATGTGTTTGGTGATTTTATTCCTGCTAAAAAAGCAGTCCCATTCCATGTATTGCTTTGTGGGCGATACAAAGCAGCTTGATCGTGGATCTTCTGGAAACCGGTAACCACTGCAGGGCTTTCAAGGCTGGCGAGATGTGGTCTCGCGGTTTGATATGCAAGAGTAGTCTGGCAGCAGAGTTCTGAATCCTTTGTAGTCTTTTCATGGTCGTTAAAGGTGATCCGTGGTAGAGGCTATTGGCCTAATCGAGTTTGGACAGAACAAGGGAGATGGTAGGATGAAACTTGTGTGGAAATTCCAAATGAGGGAAAATGTGTTGCAGTGTTTTATAGTGATCCCAGTTCATCAGGCCAGGCGGCAAGAGGGCCATAATGTTTCCACACACAAGTATTTGTTTTGGAAGCATTCAATTTGAGATGGCTCCAAGTCATCCACGGCTCTGAGAACTAAAAATTGGGGATTTTCCAGTCTCTTTGGGGCATTCCAGTTGAAGGAGTATCTGCGTGTCATCTGCATAGTTCTATCAAGTGAGGTGAAATTGATTGATCAGTACCGGCAATTACTTCATGTAGATGTGGAAAAGCATGGGTGAGATGATAGAGCCTTGAGGGACCCCTGCTTTTGTGGAGTATGGTTTGGACGAGAAAGGTGGGGTATGGATGACATTAGTTCTGTTTCGAAGGTAGGACGCGATCCAGTCTAGAGCAGTCCCCTCTATGCAGGCTTCATAGAGTCTTTGTTTCAGAGTGACATGGCCAACCGTGTCAAAGGCAGCCGAGAGGTCCAAGAGGAGTAGCGCAGCAACCCCGTTGCAGTCTACTGTATTCATCAGGTCATCCTAGATGGCAAGGAGGGCAGATTCAGTGCCTCTTCCTGGACGGAATCCTGTTTGGAAGTCAAACTATGTCATTCTCTTCTATGAATTGTGACATTTGGGCGAACGCTGCGCTCATCAGTTTTCCCAGGAAAGGTCCATTTGTAATGGGTCTGTAGTGGTCAGGGTTCAGCGGGTCCAAGCTTTCAGTAAAGGGCATCTGTGTGACAGTTCTTCTGGAAATATCCCGGTAGTTAAGGAATCGTTGATTCTTCTTACTGGAGTGGCAGCAGAGGTTGTTAAAAGAATTGTCTTTTAAGTTTGTGGTGGACACGGGTCAGAAGGGCTGCCAGCAGGCCTACTTGCTTTGACCAGGTCCATAAATTCATTGTGTGAGATGTGTTGGAAGGAACGGAGAGGCTGGGTTAGAGTACTCTTGGATTGTTGTTTTGTACAAGGGTTAGTGCAGGTGCTTTAAGTACGAGTCCAATCTGTCTGCTTTGTCCGTGTAATGATTTGCCAGTTTGTCTGAAATCTTGATTAACAGGAGGAGTTCCTTCGAGGCAATTTGGTTGGCGAAATTCATTGAGTATTATAGAATTCTTTATTTGCACATTTAGCATTTTGAATTCTGTCTGAATAGCACCTTTTTTGATAGCGGACTTGTATAATCTTATTTTTCTGAAGGTGAAGTTGGTCTTGATTGCCAGGTTCAGCTGTTGCGGATCTGGTTGCTGAATCTCTCCATGGTTCTGCGTTAAATGCGCGGGTTTGATCCGCAGTCTTGGATGCGGCACCACGGAAAGTTCGAGAAAGGTGGTGTACCATGGCTGGCGTGCCCACGTTGGAGCAACCAGGACGAGTGTCAGTGAGTGTTGTCTGAGTTTGCGAGCCACCAGTGGTATCAATGGTGCTGGGGGAAAAGCGTACGCAAATCTGCCGGACCAGTTCATCCATATCGCATTGCCCTGCGACTGCGGATGTGGGAACCTGGCAGCAAAGCTTGGGCATTTTGCTTTTTCGCTTGTGGCGAATAGGTCTATCTCTGGATGACCCCACTGCTGGAAGTACGGTTGGAGTACTGATGGGTGTAACTCCCACTCGTGCATCTGGTGGCTGTGTCTGCTGAGCAGATCCGCCATCTGGTTGTCCTTGCCGGGGAGGTGTTCCGCCATGAGGAACATGTTCCTCTGAATGGCCCACTTCCACATGCTCTGAGCCAGATGAGAACTGTGGAGAGTATGTTCCTCCCTGCTTCTGTATGTAGTACATGGCAGTCATGTTGTCCGTCCGGATCAACACGACTTTGTTGCATAAGTGTACTTTGAATGCTTTCATAGCCAGGAAGATCGCCATCAGTTCTAGAAGGTTGATGTGCATCTTCTTTTGTTGTATTGTCCATAGTCCCTGCACTGTGTAGTGGAGTGCATGAGCTCCCCATCCCTGGAGAGACGCGTCCGCTGTCAGTATTATTTGTGGAACAGGCTCTTGGAACGGTCGGCCCTTGCAAAGGTTTTGTGGATTCCACCAATGCAGAGAGTTGTATGCCCGACCGCTCACCAACACTAGGTCTTTTAGTTGCCCATGAGCCTGAGTCCATTGACGTGCTAAGCACTCCTGAAGCGGGCGCATATGTAGTCTCGCGTGTGGGACTATGAAAATGCAGGAGGCCATCATGCCTATCAACTGCATGAACACTCGCGCAGGAAGGGAGTGTTGGGGTTTGAACTTGGAAATCAGCATTTGCATGGTTGATCCTCACTAAATTTGGCTGAGCTGTGGCTGCCAGAGTGTCTATGGTCGCACCTAGGTACTGATGTACGTGTGCGGGTTGGAGATGTGATTTTGGGTAATTTAGTGAGAACCCCAGGCTGTGAAGAAGGTGAATGGTGCGGGACATGTGGCTGGCGCATTGCTGGGCTGACTTTGCCTGAACAAGCCAGTCGTCCAGGTAAGGGTAGACATGAATGTGTTGCCTCCGTAAATGTGCAGCCACAGTGGCTAGGCACTTTGTGAAAACCCTGGGCGCTGTTGTCACGCCGAAGGGAAGAACCTTGAATTGGTAGTGCTGCCCTTGAATAGTGAACCTGAGATATTTTCTGTGTGATGGGTGAATGGGTATGTGGAAATACGCATCTTTGAGGTCTAGCGTGGCTAGGAAGTCTCCCCGTTTGAGCAGTGGGAGGACTTGTTGTAGGGTGAGCATGTGGAAATGCTCTGAGAGAATGTAGCGGTTGAGGGGTCTGAGGTCTAGTCTGGGTCTGAGTGACCCGTCCTTCTTTGGTATTAAAAAGTACAGGGAGTACACCCCCGTACCTTGCTCGTGGACGGGTACGACCTCTATTGCGCCTTTTTGCAGCATACTTAGCACTTCCTGCTGTAATAGCGCTAAGTGCTCTGAGGACATAGGACGGTGTTTTGGCGGTATTGTGGGTGGAGTTGAGGTTAATTCTAGGCAGTAACCGTGTTTGATAATATCTTTGACCCACCTGTCCGTGGTGATTGAGTTCCACGTGGACAGGAACCGTTGTAGCCTTCCCGACAGGTGTTATGTGGTCGGGAGGAAGGGAGAGGGCGTCACTGTTTGTTCTTGGGAGAGGACCTGGTATTGCCGTATCCGCGTCCTCTGCCCTTTGTGCTTGAGCCACGATATCCACCCCGGGTGTTTTTATCGTAGGTACTTTGTGTGTTGCCCTTGTTGTAGATTTGCTGTGACCCCTGTCCTCTACCTGCTCCTCTATTTCCGGGACGACGAAAGGAGCCACTCCGAAAGGTCTGCGTTTGGAGAGCCCCCATGGACTTTGCAGTGTCTGTGTCCTTTTTTATTTTCTCTAGGGTGGTGTCAACCTCTGGTCCGAATAAGTAGTCGGGGTTGACCGGCTGATTGAGGATGTTATTTTGAACCTCCGGTTTGAATCCGGAGATTCGCAACCAGGCGCGTCGTCGTAACATGACGCTAGTGTTTATTGCTCTGGCAGCTGTATCTGCGGCATCCAGTGCACACTTAATGGATGCGTTAGTGAGGAGTTGTCCCTACCTGATGAGGATCTCTGCTCCCTCTTTGTATTGGTCAGGGAGATGTTGGAGTAGGGACTCTAAGGTGTCATAGTGTGCGCGATCGTATCGAGCTAGGAGCGCCAGAGTATTGGCAATACGCCATATGTTAGCTGCCTGGGCTGCAACCCGTTTGCCGGAGGTCTCTAGCACCTTGGACTCTTTGTCCGGGGGAGGAGCATCCCCAGTTGTCTGCGAGTGCGCCCGTTTGCGAGCGTTAGCGACTACGATGGAATCCAGAGGCAACTGGCCTCTAATGTAGGTAGGGTCCCCAGGCGCCGACCTATATTTCTTGTCGATCCTGGGGTTTATTACTCTTGCCCTGGTGGGTTCTTTGAAAATGTCCTTTGCTGGTTTGAGGACACCTTTCAACATGGGTAGAGTTTTGATATTCCTTTCTGAGGATGCGAAAGTATCCATTAGAAAATCGTCCGACGGTGTCAGAGTGGAGTTGCACACCATGATTGGCCGCAGCACGTTCAATAAGGGCGTTGAATGCGGCAGTGTCCTCTGTGGGAGGCGTTTTCGCGCCATATAGCTGCGTGTCCTGTGTATCCATAGGTGCACCCGGGTCTACAGGGTCATCCCAAGCCTGGTCAGGGTCCTGTTGGCCTTCAGGGTCCATCTCTCCGAGGTACGGGACGTGGTCACCCATGTAGTCCTCCAAAACGTCAGTTTCGGAGTGTGTCGGAGAGAAGGACTGTGGATCTTGGTAAGAGGTATGGAGAGGTTCGTAAAGAACTGGTTCCGAATCCACTGGCAGCTTTTTCTTTAGCGGGATCCGGTAGGAGTCCAAAGCTGGCTCGGAAGATATTCTCCGCTTGTGGAGCATCATTCTGCCGTGTCGGCATCGATGATGTGGGATGGTGACGTCTCCGTAGGAGAGCGTTCGGCAGGCGTGATCCTAGTGTGGGTGACACGTGTTCTGATTTCGAACAGTTTGGGCGCCGTGGATGGCGGCAGGCCAAAAGTGATGTTGGCCGGTGCCAGAGAAGCTTGTCGAGCTTTTTTCGGCTCGGAGCCTGACGTGTCCTGGAGGGCTGCCTTTTCTTTGATGCGTTGCAAGGACGCTGCAACTTGCCGCACCTGGAATGCCGACGGTTCTTTGGCGCCGACCGGTTCTGTAGAGGCAGGCGTGGACTTCTTCGGTGCCACGGGGTCATCGAGTCGAGGAGAGGTAGTAGCTGTCGACGGCGTCGATGATTGTGCCTTTGGTGCTGCTTTCGAAGTGGTGTGAGACGCAGCAGCCATTTTGACCTTTGTGGCCGGAGCCGATTGTTTCGGTGCCGGGAGCCGAGGCGGTTTGGCGGTACCGATGGCCTTTTTCCGTGTGTCGGCGCCGACGTCGGCTGCTGCGAGCTCGGCACCGAAGTCCCGTTTGGTGCGGTCGGTGCCGACTGGTTTGGCTGGCGTCGAAGGTGTGGTGGGCTTCGATCCGACCAGTGTCACTTTCAGTTTTGGTTTCTGTGGAACCGATACGGCTTTCGGTTTCGATGGAGGGATACCAGTCGTTTTGGGTAGTAATGGCTGCCGCTGAATGTCCGAGGCCGGGCCAGAGGGCGGGGCCGAAGAACTGCGGGAGAGGTCTTGGGTAAGGCCCGAAGGCGATCCTTCGACCGGAGCCATAGACTGACGCACTGGGATATCCTCCGTCTGTACGGGTAGGCCTTGCTCGTCACCGGAGCTACTCTCTTCGGCCCCTAAGGCCTCATCGTAGTCTCCTACCTCGGTGTCGGCTTAGTCTCTGTGAAAGAGTCGTTCTTCGATGTCTTCCGATCCGGAGTTGTGTTCGGAATCGGGGCTGGAGGGTAGGTTCTCCACGTCTTCCACATCTTCATCCTCGGCGCTGAAGATGTTGGTCGGGGCCGGTGCCGGTGACGCTTGCTGCGCTTCAAGGCTCGATGCTAGTCGATTCCGGAGAGTCTTTTTGGATCGGAATCGGGCACAGGCCATACATGTGGACTCGTCGTGATCCGGTGAAAGGCATTTGTTGCACACCGGGTGGACGTCGACATGGGGATATTTCGCATTGCATACAGGACACCGCTTGAATGGTGTCCTCGATTCCATCGTCGATGTCGGGTCGATGGTCGGATATGATGCGAAAAAGTTGTTCTTGAAGTCAGTAAACTAACAAATAACTATCGATACCGATCGGGAACAGTACCGACGCGAACTAAAGGCCTTTTGGCCTGAAAGTTTTTCCTAACTTGAGTCAAGATAAGCACATCCGAACCCAATGGCAGAAAAAAACAATCTGAGGATGGAGAGGATGCCCATGCGCACTGTGGTCCAGGGGAGGAGTCACCTATCCCAGGATACTTCGAAGACTCTTCCAGGACAACAACGTGCAAACATCCGGACCCAACACTAGGCGGCGATCTATGCACAGATATGAATTCAGCAGCCCACATGCCTCGAACACATGCATATATTTCCCTTGCAAAAGTGTTCGCACTTATTCACAAAGGTTACAAGATTGTACGTTCAGGAGCATGATTCGGATAATGATTGAAGGGCTCACGATTAAAATTGGTCCACAAATCGCCTCCATATTCCCAAGTAATTGCTAAAATCGATTCTTGCATTCATAAGTCACCATGATCTTCTGGGTCTCACATGACAGGCTGTTTAAAACTAACTGCTACAGCTAGATTACACCAGGCCGAAACTAAGTTTTTGAACGGCAGTTGTATCAAGTGACGTTATTACATTGAGACTTTACACAATACCACCCGCATAAGCATTCAAATAGGATTCTAGTAAACGCTTTCATTGTTCTAAGAAATGTGTAGTCCACAGTAAGCCAAGTAAAAGGATCGTACAACAACCAACCTCCTTCATGGTTTTCTCAAGAAGGCTGTAGAACATGGGACTTGCAGAAACTTTGAAATCTCCAGCACCTACAAAAAGCAAGGTTATACAGTTAGTGTACAAATCTGACAACCACATAGCAGTCTTTTATGGCGATTGTTACTCCTAGTGTCAAGGCGCTCCGTCACTTTATGGCAGGAACAAAAACAGATCCAAAGTATTCAATAAAGCGTTCTGGTCCAAATAGCACACATGCAGGAGCAGGGCTCTCTTCTACTCTCCGCCCCCCATAAGCCATTAGTCAGACATGCAATATCACAAGCTCCTGTCATAAGGAGTCATTCAATGTTGCCATTCATCAGAGAACGACCGGATGGGCAAAAGTGCCCAGCTAAAGAGCCTCTGGGGAAGAGCTATCAGTCACTATAAGGGTAATTTTTTATTTGAGGGGGACACACACACTTTTCCTAACCAATATGCCTCCGATTAAGTGGAGTCAAGGACACCAGATGCGGTTGTCCTATGCAGGGTGTAGCAAAGCAAGGACATCCAGATGTACAACTGCATGCATCTGGAGTTTTGGTTACAGATATGTGGATAGCTAGGTGCTCCTGGCCACTACTATAGAGTTCCTAATTATAGGTTCATAGGAGAGGGTGTACACCACCCCAATCTCCAGATCATGGTCTCGACTAACCGATCCATCTTTTGGAGGAGCAGGTCTTAAGGTTGGGAACATGGTCCTTGTATTCAAAATGCACATGAGATGGTTAAACAGAAACAGCCTGAATCAGCGAAGCTCCAGCAGTGAGTCTGGCATTCGGAGTACTCTTTAAAGAATCCAAAACAGTCTGGCAAGGGGATGCACTTGGGCATGAGGACTAACCCAAAGCATTAATCTTATTTTGCTCTATTCTTTATAGAGCCTTCATGAGAAACCAAAAACAAAGTTTGAAGTATCAGATATGAGGACATATGGTAATTGCAGTTGTGAACTGATAGCTTTCGTCCCATTTCCCTGTTACCTTGGATCGCGAAGATCACTGAGGCTTATATCTACTCCCTTCTGACAGACTTTTACTGTTAATCAGAGGCTCGATCCTTCTCAAAATGGTTTGACCTGGCCACAGCACTGAATCAGCGCTTCTGGCCGTGACTGAACATCTGTGGACAGCCTTGGACGCAGGGCAAACGTCGGCACTGATCCTCTTGGATCTCAGCGCCGCGTTTGACACTGTGTCTTATGCCATTCTCCTGAATAGTCTATCTAAGGCTGGAGTTACTGGCCTGGCTTTTGGGTGGCTGTCCTCCTTTCTCGCAGATAGGACGTTTCAGGTGGTTGCTCCCCCTTTTGCTTCTGGTGTCTTTTCTATTGGCCAGGGGGCCCCACAGGGCTAGTCCTTGAGCCACCTGCTCTTTAACCTTTATGTTCAGCCTCTAGCGGATGTAGCCAGGAGCAGAGGGCTAACCATGGTTTCCTATGCAGACGACACTCAGTTGGTGGTGGCTCGAGTGACCCAAAGCAGGAGGTCAGGAAATTTCAGGGCGACCTCTCGTTGATCGCCAAGTGGATGTCCACCAACTGCCTTCAACTGAATACCAACAAGTCTGAGGTGCTGCTGGTGGGAGGGAACCATGACTGATGGAGTGAACTGTGGTGGCCTAAGAGTTTGGGGGTGGCTCCTACACCTAAACCTGTAGTAAATAACCTGGGGGTCTGGATGGACAGCTCACTTAGCTTCCAGACTCAGACAAGAAGGGTGGCAGGAACTTGTTTCGGTCTGCTGTGCGGGCTCAAGCCTATTTTGGCCTTCTTTGATGCCTCGACCAGACAGACTATTATTCAGGCCCTGATTTTGTCCACGCTGGATTATGCCTGCTCGCTGTACCTGGGAGCAAACAAATCCGAAGTTCAGAGGCTACAGAGAGTCCAGAACGCGGCCGTAAGATCGCTTTTGGGCTTGCGCAGAACTTGCTCAGTGACCAGTGCAATTCACCACCTTCACTGGTTGCCTGTGCTAGGCGAATGGAGTTTAAGGCACTGTGTATTGCCTTTAAAATCCAGAAATTGGCATCTCCACAAATTGTCTGACCTTCTTCTACCTTACACTCCTACACGATCACTTCGATATATGGGACAATGCTTGGTGGTGGTTCCCCGGGTGAGAAGAGCAAGAGCTGGTGGGCGCTCTTTTTGTAACAGAGCTGCTATTCTGTGGAACTCTGTGCCGGCTCGTATTCGTGGGCTCACCAACTACTTTGATTTTAGGAAAGCCATAAAGATATTTTTGTTCCCCTCCTTGTAGGTCTTTAGTGTTACTTGCGTATGGCTCTTTTGTTGCTTAGTGCCGGGACGCCTTAGCCGAGGCAGCTGTCGCGCTCCATAAAACCAGTTAACATAACATTAGATTGTAAAGTGTACAAGTTTTAGAGTGAGGAAACAGGCTTGCCCAAATTACCACTATAATGGCTGTGAAACGCTCTGAACCCAGCTAATAAGGACTCCGTGCATGGGCTCTGACCCTTAAAAAAAAGGTATGTTTAATTGGCTTGATCGGAAATTGGCATAGTTTAACTTGCAAGTCTGTTGCAGGGATTCTGCTCATGCACAGAACTATGCGCAGGCAACTAGGACCTCAGTGAATTGTGGTGTATCAAAAACTCACCTCAGTACCCAGAACCCCTATCCGACTAGCATCAGTGTATCATTCGTTCTCCGTATCATCTCGAAGCTACCAATGATTAGACAACCCAGAACAAGCGACTTAGAGTACTCTCAGGAATGGTGGGAATCAGAAACACCTTTGTTATTATTCTCATATCAGTCCACAACAAGAGTAATCAGAGACATGGTAAAGTTTAAAATATTGATTTTTAACTACGTGCTCCAAGGTGCAGTACTTTGGCTAACATAAGCAGACAAATTATTAAAAACAAAATCAGCATTGTTACAATACCATATAAAACGAAGGGAGAAATGTTAAAAATGATAAGTGGAAAACAACTACCCTCCCAACGCTAGTAAGCTAGTTTTATGAAACTAATAGACTGTCTCTAGGCTTGAATGGGGAACCCCATACCGTAAATATCAGCTTAGGTGAATCACATCACAGGATCAGCTCTGCTCTGTCTGGAAAAGGTTTTCTCCAAGTGCCTGAATTATGCATGCAAATACAATATTAAAGGCACCAGAGTTTGATATTTGCAGCTGTGTGCGTGTTATGGCTAGAGCGTGGGCTGATGAACCTGATTTCAAAAGCATACATGGTTATTTGACCTTGACTGCTTCTGCACACAGTGTTCAGACTAAGGTCGAGGTGCACGTCTAGGGATGTGAACAGACTGTTCTCATGTGAAGAAAAAGCAAGCAGTTTCTTGTAATAACAGCTACCTGCAGTGTCGTGTGCAAAAGCAGCGAAGTGGCAAGATGGCGTTTTACATCTAAAGCGCTTATGCCAACATAGCAATGTGTGCACATAGAACCCCGTCTCCACTACATACTCCCTTGATCGGACCACGAACAAAATAGGGAAGCAAAGTAGGAGTTCAAGTTCAATTGAGACAGAACCAAGTTCATGTATTGCCAATCCATATAATTGGTGGTGACAGTTCAAAAAGCTAGTTCGAAAAAAGTAACAAATTAAAACATCTCACAGAGGCGTGACAGAGCCTAATGTGGAGCAAAAAATAAATAAATAAATTTAAAAATCTGGGTTTGGACTTGCAGAACAGGGACCACTTCCAAGTTAATCCGTCAACGTGTAGGCCCAATAAGTGGCAACTCCCTCCAAGAGGAAGTCATTATAATGTTCTGTAAAAGATTCTGCCATTCAGTCAAGTAAAGTAAATGAACATATATGTTGTTCGATAACCGGAGCATCTAGCACAGAGGACAACTTGCGTGTTCTTCAAGATAACTTCTTGCCAAGAAGTCATATGCTGCCGCATATATATCCCAATTCCCTAGGACTCCATGTGCCGCTCCACAGGCCATAATCCCGATGCCAGAACAGTCCAACTCATGAGCCACCAAGGGACTCATTAGTCGATCATAATCCGGGTCAAGAGACAGTGTTCGAGAGGCACAAACCCAGAGCCCATTCGAATGGACAATCTAGGCAATGGAAAACAGGTTGCACTCAAGTAAAGTAAGAGAACCGGCAGGATAATCCATAGGCCACTCAAAGTGGCCAGCGGTAATGTCCCATAGTATTCAAGCATCCGGTCGCACAGCTGAAACAGCCGCGGCGGGTTGTCTTGTGATACAGATCGTGCAGCCATTGCGGAGCAAACAAACCAACAGGAGCACACCAGCAGTCAGGGCGAGAATCAATGGTAGCCCACCGAAGACGTTGGAAAAAATAGAATGAAAAAATGCCAGTATCACACCAAATATTGTTTGGAAGGAGGTCACGAGGCCGGAGCCCACAACTTTAAAAAAATGCACCAAGCCAGTTGTTGACGAGGCATTGAATATAGTATGATTCAGAGCACCAAAATAAATGGGGAGATCAGTATTTAGAAGCGCGTGCACCTCGGTGCGGGTGTTAGCCATGTGAAGGACGAATGTTTCACGGGAGAAAGTCAGAGCGACTTCTTTTTGAGACACAGCCCTTATTCTGCTCATCTTGTTGAACTCTGCTTTCAAGGTTGGGATGGAAGGCCAGATGGATACATCCAGTCTCCCATGCGGGGGCGGGAAAAAGACATTTTTACTGCAGACTACACGTTGAGACAGTTACAATGTACGGAATCCCCACTAGCATCCCGCAGAATGCCTCACTTAATAGCAAATAGCTACAGTTGGCTAATAATGTAAAAGTGGGTGTAATTGCTGGCACAGGATTTCCCTTCAGAATGCAAGCTAAATTCATGCCTGAACGTTCCAGGCGCCATGCAATTGGATGTGCCTACAGACTACTGAGTGATCAGGTGTGGAAGTGCATTCCTCTCCTTTTAAATAAACTTCTTTACCCTCTCATGCAACTAAGTAAATGGGAGTGACCAAACTTCATGCAGGAAAGGAGTACCCAACGGTTCATATCTGCCTAGGGCATAAGGTTTCATACATGAACTGAACTTAAACAATGGAAACGGCAAGGTGATTAAACCGTGGATAAGCCACACCGCTGAGTTCAAGTTGGCCACAGAGAAAGGTAAAAGGTTCCAACATTTCAATATGCAATAATGAGTATGTTGCATCTTTCATGGACATGAACTGTTTTGGAGTCAGATTAAACGGCAGGAATAAAGATGATGTATTCATGTAGTCCCAGGGAACTTTCCCAGCCTACAATGTTTGTAAAGTCCATGCAAACTGCATTATAGAACGCAATTGATTTTGACCATGGTATAAAACAGACATATCATCATATCCTGTACAGTATCCACAGATAACAGATGAAACAATATTATCTAATGTGTAAATTCTGGAAGAAAGGGTGTTAATGCTATTATCGATGACAGCTAGCACTTTTTCCAAATTTGCTTGATCAATGGCCCTTAATGCAGCTTCAATTTGAGATGCAGCTTCAATTTGAGATAATTTCCAAACTGTTATAAACAGCATACACTCATCTTTTGGACCTGCCACCCACAGGACCCTTAAAATCATTTAAATCCACTTTGTCGTTCAATTTTGATAAATTAAGTTTAACAGATGCCAAGGTGGAATGTTGCAGCCAGTTCAGACATAATTTCCCTACAGAATAGGTAGCAACGGAATGGGAAGATTCAAATTGGGGGTCCACTCTAACCTGTGTATAGACCCAGTAAACTATGTTGACAGGAATCTGAGCTCTTCTGCCATATCAACCACCCCTCAGGGTCCAAGTTGGAAATGTTGAAGGATGCATTAGTAATAAATGACTGTAAAGCATCAAGGGATAGATCTCCGTGATTAGCCCATCTTGGATAAGCGCCCAGATCAGGAATAGAGGGGGAATTCATCTTTTTAGAAGTAGCCAATCCAAAGCAGGTGGTTTGAAAAATGGTAGCATTCAAAAACATGTGGTTTGGGATAAGGCAAGCACGATGCAGAGCTTCTGTACCTTGTACCTGCCATGCTTTAGAACCCCAAACATATTTAAGATCAATGGTATCTTTTTTTCCACAGCTCATAGCCCCCCAATAGCCAATTCATCCATAAAGGGCTTGGAATACAATAATTTAGAGTGGGTCAGTCTAACTTTGGAAGCTGACTCAGCCGCCATTTTAAAATAAAAGGCTTCAGGTTCAGACACTGAAATCAGTAAAATATGTAAATTTATTCACTACAGTTTGAGCTGCCTTCAACGGGCGCTGGGCAATGTTCCCATTGTGTATAATTAACAAAATTTCTAAATGTATTTGCTTTATGCAGGAAATGATTGCCATAGTGTTGGTAGCAAAACAACTCCCCATAATTAGCCATGTCTAAATACAAATCTTCAGCATCAAAAGCAGCATAATATTTCAAATCAGAAAAGAGCCTCTACGGCTTGGACATCCCAATCATCAGAGCAGATGTTTTGTTTAACATCCCCCATGGAAACACGAAGTACATTGGGGACATTAATAAACTCTGTGGGACCATGAATTTGAAATTTAACAGCATCCCATCTAATACAGGCCAGGCAGTAATATTCAAAAGTCTGGTCCAGTTTCATGATGTACGATGAGTCGGGGGCCAAAGTTCCATCAATTAATCTAACTGTAGATCTTTCGGTGAGATAGTGTCTATTTACTAGACGAAAAAAATACAACCACAAATCCAATGGACAAACAAAAAAATACTTACGAGCACCAGCCAAATGTAAGTCCAAGGGGGAATCAAAAAATGTCTTTTAAACCAAGCAGCAAAAATAGAAATTTCCGATTGGGCACTGGAAGTCAGAATTAGTGTCAAATGAAAATCATGACTCGTCAACTGCACTTGATTGTAAGCCAGGCAACGACACATCTGTGGGATAAGTATACTCAGTATCTTCAGTTGGACCACCAGCCGGTGGAGGCAATAAAGGATTAGTAACTGTATGCATCTCGATGGCAATGTCAGGCCTGTTGGCAGTTGCCGGAGCCAAAACAGAATCTCAGCATTGCTGGACAAGAGACCGCTGGAGTCGTACTAAGAAGAATCGGCCACTCGTAGTTTGACATTGTCAATGGAGATGTACCCGTTATCCTTGCGGCCAGGAAGTGGAGGTAAAATGACTGTTTTTGTACCCTGCACGCCAAGCACTGGTACTGGAGCACGATAAGAGGGGCCGAACGCCTTGTTCTCCACCTTCTCTCGAACCAGGTCACCAACTCAAGGTAGCCAGCCAACTACTGGAATCTGAAGCGCAGCATCAGTTGTGGAGGGAAAGTGTTCTTTGCGAGACGGTCTCTGGTCTCTTGTAGATTCTGTAATACAGCAGAGTGATAATCTACGTCAAAGGATGCGGCTGACGCCGCCATGTCTAGACCATCAAGGTCCGGGACAAACATGGTTATGCCAAAGAGCATTTCGTATGGGGTCCGCCCACCCAGAGACCTTCTAGGGAGATTATTAAGTGCACGTTGAACGCTATACAGATGGGCCAACCAGTTCCTAAAACCCTAGCTGTCAGGGATTGCTTTAAGTCACGGTTCATTCGCTCCACAACACTATTGCCCTCAGGCCGGTATGGAGACGAAAATTTGACTTGGACCCCCAAAGAACTAATGGCTTCTTTGTACGCCTTAGAGGCGAACACAGGACCTTGGTCAGAATGAAGGGTACCACATGCAAACATTCCCACAAAGACACGCAAATCCCCGATGACCGTTAGAGCATCAGCACTCTGTTGTGGCCAGAACCAAAGAAAACGTGTGCAAGAATCCACTGCAACTAAGATATACGTATACGCAGTATCAGAGGAGAAAGGACCGCAGTAATCTAAATAAATGCACCCAAGTGGTTTATTAGATATGTACAATTGTTTCAGGGGGCGCGCAGCAGTCAAATGTTTTTCAAAGGTTTTATCTGCTGGCAGATGTCACAATTAAGAACATAAGCACAAGTCTGTTTATACAATCCACGCCACCAGTAACGTCGTAAGACAGTAACAGTCGCCGAAACGCCGGCATGGGCAGAAGCCATACCTTCGTGAGCTGCTGTTATCAAGGAAAGTCTGCAGTCCGCGTTGGGACTCAATCTGTCACCAACGTCGTTAATTCTCATAGGGAACTTTATCAGGACTTAAATGATAAGAGTATTTAGCAGGGAAACCTCTTGGATAATCACTTCCCTTCTCTGTTGCAGAAATAGCTGCCAAGATGTCATCAATCTTTTGGATCTTGTAACTACTGCTACTAGATATGTTGCCACTGCTGTTTTCGCTGCTTCGTCAGCTAAGCTGTTTCCGACAGCGTGGACACCTACTCGCTGGTGCCCAAGAGTATGAATAACATTCACAAGCAGCAGACGTTGTTTAAGGTCTGCGACTCTAACCCAAAGCATTTTATGCTGGATTGTGCTACCTTCGGAATCACGATACTCATTTTGAGACCAAAAGAATAAATTGTCGTTGAGACTGAACACAGTAAAAAGTCACTCACTATAAGAGTAGTAACTCGAGGATCAGCAAACTCCAGTGCAAGCACCAGAGCACGTAGCTTTGCCAACTGGGCGGTACAGTCACCCAATGTCTGCGTGTGCACATCAGATTTAAATTCACCATTCACGAAAGTACCAGCCACTATTACGCAGGCCGCTGAATAAGAATGCTTAGATTCCATCGCCGGTTGCGCCGAACCGTCAGTGTAAATTACACCATGGTAATCCTCAAGCGGGCGCAAGGACAGAGGAGCTGGATGAACAAATTCATACTGCAAGTACTCCTGAGTCTGCAATGAGGCAAAGATGTAAGTGACATCCGGTGATGTCAAAGAAGTGGCCCATTGTATCCAACGTGGATGCAAAGCTTTAGAATTAGGTACACTGGCTTTCGTTACTGCCTCTAGGCAGGATACGGTGTGACAACCAACATGCGGTTCCCTTGCAACAGCGCGCTCTCCTTCAGAATCGCTATCTGCACTGCAGTCAAAACTTTTGACAATGGAAAAAAGCATTTCAGCCGATGTGTACAAGTGCGATTTGTAAGCAATGGGGGACTGTCGTCCTCATTAAATGTTAAGTACGTGACCCCCACTGCGCGAGGCACAATTCTTATTACCAGGTTAGTGTGGCTGTCACGCGTCAGTAAGTATTTCGAAGCAATAATATCAGCCTGCGAAGATTGCAGGATAGCTGAATGTTCTGGCAGCCAGCTCGATTTGGAAAAAGTAGGTTGTACCTAGGCATATAGTGGCTTGATACGCATAATCAGGAATTTAAGTATGCCCGAAATTTTAAAAAACCAGCAATGACTAGTTTTAGTGTTGTCTGAGCACGCAAACATTCGCACCTCCCGGAAATGAGGTGCTAATCCTCGACCTTAGTTGTTGAGTTCATAGCCCAAAAACAAAACTGTATACTCTGCAATGTGTGACTTTGCAAAGTTGAATTGTAACCGAAGTCCACAAACATGACAATGATGCGGTCAACGAGACACAGATGCGGCCATAATTAGTCTGGGAGATAGATAAACATACGAGTACGCATCAGGGTCAATGCTCTCTAACAGAGACAACACGACGCCTGGACTGTTTTTGTAGCCCACGGCTAATCCTTTAAACTGTTTTTGCTTGCCGCCGGAAGTAAAGGCTGTCCATGGACTACTAATCGAGGACAGATTATGGCTATAAAAGCCATTGGATATGTCAAGTGTGGTCTTAAACCTTTCTCACGAGACTATCAACGAGGTCAGAACTGTAGGTATTCTGTACGGCACAGGTCCGACAATAAGAGTTCAAATGCCGGTAATCCAAAACTAGGCAGTACGACCCATCAGGTTTAGTTACAGTAAATAACACTTTGATATTCCAATTGTTCAAGGATTTCTGCGACGTGAGATCTGGAATCTCATGGCTTGGCGACAACTTGTCCCACCCAACCTGAACGGTACAACGCCGGAGCAAGTTCCTGAGCCCACTCTTCTGCAAAGGCCTGATCCTTCGGCACAGTGCGCGAAAGATGGAAGGATTACCTCCTCCCCTCTAGGAGCGGCCAAAACAAAGGCGGGGGGCCAGTCTGCCTCTGCCAACAGAATGTTATATGTAGAGGTTAGATTTTCCCAAAAAAATCCCTTTTATGGTACGTTGTATGTCACCTTCTATTAAAAGGACTATGTCAGATAGTCTGTCAGGGGGAGCCACTCTACTATCAGCAGTTTCTACAGTATTGAATGTGTCCGTTGCAGTCGCCTTCAGATTTGGACGCAGTGCTTGCCGCACTACTGTAAGCTCCGCTGTCTAGCAGCGTTAGTGCCCATGTCCGGTTCCGAAGCTGCGTTCTCACTATCTGTGGCATACCTTGCTGTTAGTGCAGCAACTTTCTTTTGAAACGGGGGTCGCAGTCGTGCAAATTCGTCCTGCTTGCCTTTACAGTCAGTCTGGCGAGGCTGCTCACATCCTTGTTGGGCACCCCGACCTTTGCCACGTTCTCCTCCACTGGACTGTGAGACGGATGTTTCCTGTGAAGAACGAGGAGAACGTTGTTCGGGAACCTGAAATCTATCAGGAGACCTAATCCTAGTGCGATCGCAGAAATCATATGTGCGTTCAGTAGTCGTTTGGACTGGCGACACGTGACGAGACCCCTGTTTATGTTGCTGCTTCCCCTGGTTTTTTTGCTTTCCAATTTTGTTTAGGAAAAGCTGGACGGTCGTCTTTAGAAGACGACCCGGTCTTAGTTTGCGGATGCGTAGTTGTCTAAACAAAAGGCTTAACCCCTAAACTATTGCGGCCAATGGTTTTATAAGCCTCCGCAATGATCTTTGGTAACTGCCGGGGTTTATTGAAATCTGCGATGAGGCGCAGCTCATTTGACACTTGAAAGTTAACCACATCTTCCTTGACGTTAGCAAGGATGAGCGTGGCAACTACATCGAACACACCGACAAGCCTCATCCCGAACACGACCGCTGCCTCCAGACAGTCTTGATCTTGAACACGTTTGATCACAGAGAGCAGTACAGTCAGACGGGGTGCCGAAGCATTTCGAGTAGACTGCTGCAAACACTTTACCCCAGTTATCACAATCAGCTACCTCTGGGACCAAGTCTTTCTGCAAACTAATGGTGAAAATCCTGTGTTTTTCCACAGGAGTAGAATTTGGAAAAACTGCTTCCAGCTGGTCAAATTTCTCAGCAAGCCAATAAGGCACATCGTCCTTACTTTGGGGGGCGCTTGCCCATAACCGAATTAACCATGACGGGACGAATAGTAATCCCAGCCGGGCCAGCTGGTTGTGCCGCAACCCCTGGTGCCCCCACCTGTACATTGCATGAAACGTATTGCACTAAAGCAATTTGTACGGTAATTAGGGCAGTATGGAGTAGACATAACTCATCTACCGGGGCTTGCAAATAACGTGGATATGGTGTAAACCTGGCCAAGACTAGCCAAGTGGCCCCTTGAATGGACAAGGGACCCAAACGAACCAGTGTAACCATATGGGGGAGGGCGCCATTGAACCAAATACGATGCTGCCAAGCAGAAATTGGAATTTTCGGTGTCCTATATGGCATGTAATTAGCCAGGACTTCCATAGGAGCGTATGAGTGAAACGTATTATCATCCGCATTCACTGCCGGCAAAGTAACCGAAGAGTAAAACAGCTCATAGTGATGTGATGCATCGGCACTCACTACAAAGATAGACATCCCATCGTCAGGCACCCCGAACTGTGTCAAATGACGCCGGAGAGGTGAGCGACTATGCGCTGCAATAGCGACTTCAGCCATAAGGACACAGAAGAAAAAATCTATATGAACAGTAGCACAAAAAGGGTACAAGATAAAACAAAACCTTTAATTGTCAAGCTTGAGAGAACCTATACATTAACTATTTAGGTAGGTTTAAACAGTCACTCCCGTTAACCAGAAACAAGAGTGAGGGTATTGTGGACTAATAACCACTACTAACGCGTATCAATCATAAGACCAAACATTAGGTGCGCCATGTTGCAGGGATTCTGCTCATGCACAGAACTATGCGCAGGAAACCAGGACCTCTGAATTGTGGTGTGCCAAAAACTGACCTCAGTACCCAGAACCCTTATCGGACTAGCATCAGTGTCTCATTCGTTCTCCGTATAATCTCGAAGCTACCAATGATTAGACAACCCAGAACAAGCGACTTAGAGTACTCTCAGGAATGGTGGGAATCAGAAGGCATATGCCACTTACCAGTATGCATCTGTTCTTGGCATGTAGAGCTGCAGATATACACTGTGCATAGATCGCCACCTGGTGTTGGGCCCGGATGTTTGCAGTTTTTCTTCTTGGAAAGTCTTTGGAAGTCACGAGGTATGTGACTCCTCCTTTGGATCGTATTGCGCATGGGCTTCGGCTCCATCCTCAGATTGCTTTTCGCCAGCAGGGAAATGGAGCGTAGTAAGCAGCGAAGATGCCGATGTGTGCTGTATCTAAATAAGATAAACTGGAACAGATAAAGGTAGCCGGGGAGGCGGGTGGGTGTGTGTAGATCTGCAGCTCTACATGCCAAGAACAGATGCATACTGGTAAGTAGCATTTGCCGTTCGATGCATATGAGCTGCAGATTACACACTGCATAGATTACATAGCAGTACTCGCTCCTAGCGGCGAGCACCAGTATCTGTTGCAGTGGTTTGAAACAATGTTTTGAGTACAGCCTGGCCCACACTAGCTTGTTGCTTAGTTTGCACATCTACACAATAGTGTTGAGTGAAAGTGTGCGGTGTAGACCATGTAGCTGCTTTGCAGATATCATCTAAGGGGATGTTCCCTAAGAATGCCATGGAAGCCCCTCTCTTACATCTAGAGTGGGCTTTAGGGGGAACACATAGCGTGCGTTTTGCTTTGTGGTAGCAAATCTGTATGCATTTAATCCACCTAGCTATCCCAGATTTGGAGATGGGGTTGCCTTTGTGTGGTGGTGAGAAAGACACAAACAGCTGTTTGGTCTTACGAAAGGGTTGTGTTCTCTCGATGTAGTAGAGTAAGGCTCGTTTGACATCTAGTGTGTGGAGAGCTCTTTCTGCAATGGTTTGTGGCTGCGAGAAGAATACGGGCAGTTCCACAGATTGGTTTAGGTGAAAGGGAGAAATTACTTTAGGGAGGAATTTTTGATTAGTGCGGAGAACAATCTTGTTATGGTGCATTTGCAGAAAGGGTTCTTGAATGGTGAGTGCTTGTATCTCACTGACCCTTCTGAGGGAAGTAAGGGCTACAAGAAAAGCAGTTTTCCATGTTAGGAATTGAAGTTCACATTTGTGTAGAGGTTCACAGGGAGGCCCCATTAGTCTTGTGAGAACGATGTTTAGGTTCCACACAGGTGAGGGTGGCACTCTGGGGGAGAATTATTCTTTTGAGACCTTCCATGAAGGCTTTTATGGCAGGTACTCTAAAGAGTGATAGATGTTGCCTGTTTTGTAGATAAGCTGCTATGGTCGCCAGGTGCAGTCTAATAGACGTGTAGGCTAGTTTGCATCTTTGTAGGTGAAGTAAATGGCCTATGATGTGTTGAATGGACACATCTAGGGGATTGAGGTTATTGTTGTGACAATAGATCACGAAACGTTTCCATTGGGCTGCGTAGCAAGCTCTAGTGGTATGTCGTCTAGCTTCTCTAATGACGTTCATACAGTCAGGGGGAAGATTAGGATAACCGAATTCTAGGATTTCAGGAGCCAGATCACAAGGTTGAGCTGCGCTGGGTGCCTGATCTCTCCATGGTTCTGGGTTAGGAGGCGTGGTGAGAGGTGTAACTTGGTGTGGTACTACAGAGAGTTCCAGCAGTGTGGTGTACCACGGTTGTCTGGCCCAAGTTGGAGCTACTAGGATGAGAGTGAGGGAGTGTTGCTGTAGTTTGCGCACCACTAATGGAATGAGCGGTAGAGGCAGAAAATCGTACGCAAATCTGCCTGACCAGTTCATCCATATCGCATTGCTTTTGGACAATGGGTGTGGATACCTGGCTGCGAAGTTTGGGCATTTCGCGTTTGTGGGTGGCGATGAGGTCTATCTGTGGATGCCCCCACATTTGAAAGTAGGGCTGAAGAACTTGTGGGTGGAGTTCCCACTCGATGATCTGTTGTGTTTGTCTGCTCAGCAGATCGGCCATAGTGTTTGACTCCTGGGATATGTTTGGCTAGAAGAAAGATGTTTTGGGGTATGGCCCATCTCCATATGCTTTGGCCCATCTCCATATGCTCTGCTAGCTGAGAGAGCTGCGGAGATTGTGTGCCGCCTTGTTTCTGTATATAGTGCATGGCTGTCATGTCTGTGCGGACTAGGACGGTCTTGCCTGACATGTGGTTGAAAAGCCTTTAGGGCTAAGAATATGGCTAGTAACTTCAGATGGTTAATGTGGAGAAGCTTTTGTTGTGTCCACCTGCCCTGCATGGTGTGATGTAGTAGGTGAGCTCCCCAGCCAGAGAGCGATGCGTCCGCTGTCAGTCCTGAGGAATCAGGTCCAGGAACGGTCGCCCTTTGGAAAGGTTTTTGGTGGTCCACCACTGCAGAGAGCGATGGGCACGACCATCTACCAACACCAGATCTGTCAATTGATCCTGAGCCTGGTTCCATTGTCGTGCTAAGCACTGTTGGAGGACGCATCTGGAGTCTTGCGTGAGGTACTATGACTATGCAAGAGGCCATCATTCCTATAAGTTGCATGAACACTCGAGCTAGAAGTGTTCGGGTTGAAATTTGGCGCGTAGGGCCTGAATGCTTGCTATTCTGGCAGGACTGGGATAGGCTAGGGATTTGGAGGTGTTTATGGTGGCACCGAGGTATTGTTTTAAGTGGGACGTTTGCAGATGGGACTTTGCATGGTTTACTGTGAAGCCCAGTTTGTGAAGAAGTTAGAATGTGGTGTGAGTGTGCTGTACACACTGGTTGTGTGAGCTGGCATTTATGAGCCAGTCTAGGTATGGGGAAGACATGGACGTGTTGTCTTCGTAGGTGTGCTGCCACTACCGCTAGGCACTTGGTAAACACCCGTGATGCTGTTGTGACGTCGAATGGGAGCACTTTGAATTGATGGCGTTGACTGTCCACTACAAATTTGAGAAATTTCCTGTGAGCCTTGTGAACAGGAATGTGGAAATAGGCGTCCTTGAGGTCTAGGGTGGCAAGGAAGTCGTTTTGGGAGAGCAGGGGAAGCATCTGCTGGAGTGTGACCATGTGGAAATGGTCTGAGTGTATATAGTGATTCAGGGGTCTGAGGTCCAGGATGGGCCTTAGAGTATCATCCCTTTTTGGTATGAGAAAATATAGGGAGTAAACTTCCATATTTTGTTGGTGGGCAGGAACTAGTTCTATCGCACTCTTGTTTAGGAGGGAGATTACCTCCTGCTTTAGAAGTGACAAATGTTCCTGTGACATTGGGCGTTGTTTGGGTGGAATGTTTTGGGGGGGGGGGGGGGGGGGGGGGGGGAGTAATGTTAGTTCGAGGCAGTAGCCTGACCGAATTATTTGTGTTACCCATTTGTCTGAGGTGATAGTAGTCCAGACAGGAAGGAAATTGTGGAGTCTGCCCCCAACTGGAGTGGGATGGTCTGGGGGGAGTGGAGGGAAGTCATTGGGCAGGGGTGGAGGTAGAGCAGGAGGTGTTAATTTTGCCTCTGCCTTTATTGTTACCACCCCCTGTAGCCGCTTCTCTGGTAACCCCTAGTGAAGGTGGATTGGGTAGGGAAGTGGAGGCGCTGTCGGAGTAGCCTCTGGAGGTGCTTCGAAAGGAAGAGCGGCGAAAGGAGCGCCTGGGAGGGTGCGACTGCAAGGCTCCCATAGACTTCGCCGCATCAGTGTCCTTTTTCATTTTTTCCCGGGCAACGTCAACGTTTGAGCCAAACAGATGCTCCTGGTCAAACAGGTGGTTGAGAATAGAAGCCTGCACCTCTGGTTTGAAACCAGAAATTCGTAGCCAGGCATGCCTACGGAGGAGGACGCTGGTGTTAATTGCCCTGGAGGATGGTGTCAGCTACATCAAGGGCGCAGTGAATGGAGGTGTTGGGGATGGTTTTACCCTCCTGGATTAGTTTGTTGACTCTATTGTATTTGTCAGGGAGGTGTTGCATTATGGCTTCTAGTTAGTCATAATGTGCCATGTCATATCGTGCCAAATATGTTGGCAGCCTGAGATGCAGTTCGCTTGCCAGAGGTGTCGAGGAGTTTGGACTCCTTAGCAGGTGGTGGTGTGTCGCCTGATGCCTGGGAGTTTGCGCGCTTCCTTGCGGTGGAGACTACTAAAGAGTCCAGTGGCGCGGGCCCTCTGATGTAGGTGGGGCTGTAGGGGCAGCCTTATACCTCGATTCGTCCGGGTCTTTTAAGACCTCTGGTGCGTGCTCGATAACCCCTTTAAGCACGGGCAGAATGGAAGGGGCCCTGTAGTGTCAAAGGTATCGAGGAGGAAGTCCTCTACCACGGGGTCTGTATGGAGAGCAACTCCGTGGTAGTGTGTGGCCCTATGGAGCAGTTGGTTAACCCCCATGGTGTCTACAGGGGGGAGGGGGCAGTCTTGAAGGGTAAATGTCGTCCTACGGGACGTTAGGGACGTCTGGGATGTTGTAGTCGTCCCATGGGTGTGGGGAGCCTGCAGGAGTGGGGTCCCCTGTGGGTTGGTCATGGGGTCCGTCCCCTGTGTCATCAGACATCATCCTCATCAAATGTCCAGTTTTAGGGTCTTTTCCAAGTGTTTTTTGTAGTGGATCGGGCCGAAATAATTAGCCTGTGAGGGGCCAACGCGTCGGCTCGGTTCCGGGGATGGTGTCGGTACCGAGGAGCTAGTGCTCGTCTTCGATGCTTCGGTGTGGAGCTCGGTGCGGAGGCGGCCATTTTCTTTTTCAGTGTCGGTGCGGGGGTGTGTTTCTCTGCACCGATGGCAGGCTGGCTCGAGCCCGAGCTGCCAGAAGGAATGATGGGCTTCTTTACCGGGCCCAAAAGCAGGGTATGTGAAGCAGTGTCTTTGGTCGTGCCTAGGCCCGAGGTCGAAGGCGTGACCGAAGGCTTTTTCGATGCCGTCTAGGGTGGGGGGTGGAGATCGATGTTCGTACTCGCGCTCCTCTGTGCCGGAGTGATGTCCTCGACATCTGATTCTTCGGCGGCAGAGGCGCTGACGAGGCCCTCTTCGGTGTGCTGGTCTTCGGGAACATCGACGCCTTCTCCGAAGAGGTCATTGGGGATTGCCGTCGACGAGTGTGCCATGGTTCTCCTCGCCCTTCGTTCCTGAATCGTCTTTTTCGACCATAAGGACTTGCAAGCCGGACAGTCTTGTGCCTCGTGTTCTGGAGAGAGGTAGAGGTTTACACACCTCATGGAGATCGGTGTGGGGAAACTTTGACCCACCGAGGACACTTCTTGAATGGAGTCCTTTCCATCAGCCCGGACCGGAGCTCAGGTAGGCTCGAAGGCCTTAGTCGACGACCGGAATCGAAGACTTCGAACGGTGAGAGTCAAGTGGAGATCGCGATCAAAAAAATACCGCGGAAGGGGAAGGATTGCGCACCGATCCGAACCGTCTTCAGTTCTTCTGAACCGGAGCAGGAAGATCACATCCGAGCCCTATGGCGGAAAAAAAACAATCTGAAAATGGAGCCGAAGCCCATGCGCAATATGATCCAAAGGAGAAGTCACATACCTCGTGACTTCCAAAGACTTTTCAAGAAGAAAAACTGCAAACATTCCGGGCGCAACACCAGATGGCGATCTATGCACAGTGTGTAATCTGCAGCTCATATGCCTCAAACACACCTTATCGTTATTATTCTCATATCAGTCCACAAGAGTAATCAGAGACACTGTAAAGTTTAAAATGTGGATTTTTAACTACGTGCCCCAAGGTGCAGTACTTTGGCTAACATAAGCAGACAAATGATTAAAATCAAAACCATCAGCATTGTTACAATACCATAGAAAATGAAGGGAGAAATTATAATAAAAATAGAAAATAAAAAACTAGTTACTTACCTGTACACTATGGTTCTCCAGTATTATCTTTCATAGATTCACATGCTTGTATCTTCCCAGTCGTCATGGTGGGAGTCTCACGGTAACAGAATGACCACAGCAGTAGAAGAAAAACTGCATAGCAAAATCCCATAGGGAATCATCTTATTTGGTAACCAAATCTCATCATTATGTGGTCCAAGACTCAGCCAATCTGCTGCTAGCCCTGCCCTCACACTCCCCAGCAGAGCCTTCCTGCCTCAGATTTCCAGCCCAGAGTGCGAGACTAAAATACATCTAGAGACAATGAGGTTCTGCCTAAGAAATGGGGAGGTGGCCGGGCCGCATGTGAATCTATGAAAGATAATACTGGAGAACCATAGTGTACAGGTAAGTAACTATTTTTTTCTCCAGTATTGCATCTTTCATAGATTCACATGCTTGTATCAGAATAGTAAGCAGTACTTATCCCAAACTGCATTTCCAGGCTAGAACCACAATAACCGCGGGCTCTGCTCATTTGTATAGATTGTTAACATACATTGCAGTATTTGAAACATTCGTGTCAATAGACATATATTTGTACATTCAATCATCAATCATCGTCATAATACATGATAAATACCTTAATGAAATAGGTGCCGTAGAACTGCTTGTCCCACTGCTGCATCCTTTCTCCACGCTGCGTCCAGACAATGTCTAGTAAAGGCGTGCGCATTCTTCCATGTCGCAGCTCTACAAATGTCTGGCAGTGGCACCCCTGCAAATAGAGCCGTAGAAGTTGCCATCATCCTTGTGGAGTGCGCACGTACTTTAGATTGTAAAGGTTTACCAGCTTTGGTATGACACAAGGATATTGCTGACTATATCCACCTAGAGATACTAGACCTAGAAAGTGCCACCCCTTTCCTGGGACCGGCAAAGGCGACGAAAAGCCGATTTGTCTTTCTGAATGATTGGGTCTTGTCGATATAGAATTTGAGACATCGTTTGATGTCTAAAGAGTGCAACGCTCTTTCTGCCGCTGTTGACGGGTCTTTAAAAAATGTAGGCAAAACTACTGGTTCATTCAGATGAAAGCTGGAGGGGACTTTAGGAATAAATTTGGGATTCGTCCTGAGAATCACTCTGTCCTGCCTGAATTGTAGTAATGGTTCTGCAATTGAGAAAGCTTGAATCTCGCTGACCCTTCTTGCCGATGTGAGCGCTAACAATAACGCTGTCTTCCATGAGACAAATTGTAATTCCGCCTTATGGATTGGCTCAAAGGGCGGTTTCATCAATTGTGTAAGAACTGTATTCAGCTGCCAAGGAACAACTGGTCTTTGAACAGGAGGGAACATTCTGAAGAGCCCTCTGAGGAATTCCTTAACTCTTTGGGACCAAAGAGAGGGTCGGTCAGGCACTCGTACCTTGAAATCGCGGCTAGGTGTACTTTTATGGACATATGAGAGAGTCCAGATTTTGCTAATGTCAGTAGATATGGGAGAATCTGATCAGAAGAGACCCGAAATGGATGCAAGTCGTTAGATGCACACCACTGACTGAACCTTTTCCATTTCGCCGCATACGTTTTGTTTGTGGAGACTGCCCGGGATCGTGATAGAATGTCTCTGCAGTAATGAGGGATCTTTAACAGGTGGAATTCATGCTCGTGAGGTTCCATGCTGACAAGCTGAGCGATTTCAAATTTGGATGCAGTATCTGTCCGTTGTTCATAGTTATCAGATCCTGCACTAATGGGAACTGTATCCTGGGTGTCATTGAGAGTCTGAGCAGTTCGGAGAACCACGCTTGTCTCGGCCACGCTGGTGCAATCAGAATCAGATGGCACGGCTCTGATGTCATTTTCCTTAAGACTTTCAATATTAGAGGAAAGGGGGGAAAGGCATAGGCAAACATGCCAGTCCAGCACATCTGTAGCGCATTGCCCCACGATCCCTTCTGCGGAAACCTGCTTGCAAAGTTTTTGCATTTCGAATTGTGGCGGTCCGCGAATAAGTCTAGCTTTGGCGTGCCCCATACCTTGAAAACTCTGGAAAGGTGCTTCCCATGTAGTTCCCACTTGTGAGAGATTTCGGGAGATCTGCTCAGAATATCCGCTCGTGTTGTCCACTCCTGCAACATGTTGCACTTTAAGCGAGATGTTGTGAGCTAGAAGCCATTTCCAAATGTCTTGTGCTTCCTTTGACAGAAGTTTCGACCTTGTGCCCCCTTGTTTTAGCAGGTAAAACAGACGTTGAGCTGTCAGTTTTCACCAGAACCGTAGATCCGCGAATTCTGGGTAGAAAAGCCTTTAGTCCCAAGAACACGGCCCTCAGCTCTAGCAAGTTGATGTGGCGCTGCGTTTCGGACTTTGACCAGTGGCCATGAATTTCGAGCTCCTGGAGATGCGCTCCCCAACCTTGAAGAGAAGCATCCGTCATCATCACGAAATTGTAGGTCTGTGATTCGAAAGTCAGTCCTTCTGCCAAATGATCCCTGATCTTCCACCATGACAGGGCGTCTGATCTGAGGAGTGATTACTATTCGATCCTCGAAGGATCCCTGCGACTGAAGCCATTGCTCGTCTAGCAGTTCTTGTATAGGCCTCATGCGGAACCTGCAATTTGGGAGTAGGGGGATACAAGAGGACATCATTCGCAACAATAACTTGTAGATCCTTACTGAAACGGACTTTATTTGCAATTGTGTTGACAACCGTATGATCTTTCGAATACGCTCCTCTGACGGGTAAGCCTTGGCCTCCTCCGTGCACATTAGAGCACCCAGAAATTGAAGGGACTGCACTGGTCTGAGATGAGACTTCTCTAGGTTGACTCTGAGACCTAGCCGATTGAAAAGCTCCATGCAAATGTGAAGGGAGCGGTGGGTGTCTCTGAACGAACTTCCTTTGATAAGCCAATCGTCCAGATAAGGGAAAATCTGGTGACCTTGTAGTCTTAGGTGGGCCGCAATTGGCGCCATACACTTTGTAAAGATTCTCGGTGCGGACTTTAGTCCGAAAAGGTAAGACTTTGAATTGGTAATGACGCCCCGCCACCATGAAGCGTAGAAATTCTGTGTTTTACGTGGATTGGGACGTGAAAATAAGCATCTAAGAGTTCCAGGGATGCCAAATAATCTCTTCTGCCAATCAGGAGAAGAATTTCCTGCAGGGATAACATTCGAAATGATTTCTTTTGAATGAATTTGTTTAGACCTCTCAGGTCCATTACCTGCCTCCATTTTGATGTGTCTTTCTTTTTTATGAGAAAGAAATGAGTGTAATAGCCTTTCCCGCGTTGAAGCCGCGGAACTTCTTCTATTGCCTCCTTTTGTAATAACGCTATCACTTCTGCCTTGAGGGCTGATAGATGTTCTTGTCTCCTGTGTATAGGAGGCTGAATTGGAGGCTTTTCTACGAACTCCAGTGTATGGCCATGTTGTATTACATCTAAAACCCATCTGTCCGTTGTTATTGACAGCCAAGCTGGGTAAAATGAAGTCAGGTAATGCGTGCTGCTTCTCAGACAAGTGGCGGATGTGTTGAAGAAGTCTTTGTCGTCGATTGGATTGCTGCGACTTCCCTCTCGCAGATGATCTTCCCCTGGACTGTTGATAGTTATTTGAGGATCGAAATTGTTGATTGCTCGAGTATTGACGATATCCCTGCTGCTGGTATGGCTGATATCTGTTCGATTAGAACGAGGATCTTTATGTAAATTGTCCTCGGGATCCTCTCCTCCGAAAGGACTGAAACCTGCCCTGTTGAAGAGATCCCAGCGCCCGCGCTGTATCGGTGTTTGTTTTGATGCTTTGGAGGGCCTCATCAACATGCTTTCCGAACAGGTTCTCTCCATCAAATGGCATGTCCACTATTTTGGCCTGTACCTCCGGTCTGAACGAGGTGGCCTTCAACCATCCTGGTCTTCGCAGAGCTACTGCACCTGCCATTTGTCGAAAAGCCACTGAGGACAAATCCATAGCGATGTCTATGGATTCCGATGCAGCCCTAGCCCCATCCTGTAGAATAGCAGCCGCCGCTTCTTTTTTATCCTCTGGAAGATGGGAGAGCAAGGGTGCTATATCGCTCCACATCTGCCTGTTGAATCTGCTGATAAGGGCTAATGCATTAGAAGCCTTTATGGAAGACGCTGCCATCACCGCAAAGCGCTTCCCTGCGCCATCCATTCGTCTTCCGTCTTTGTCCGGTGGAACCATGGTTGTTGAAACCGGATTTTTTTTAGTTTCTTTGGGCGGCCTGCGTCACCACAGATTCTGGTCGAGGATGACCAATCAATCAAACAGGCCGGAGACTATTCTGGAGCTCTATATTTGTCTATTCGAGGAACTGAAGCAGCCACTGAAGCCGGGTTCCTCATTATCTTCAAGCCTTCCTCCCAAATATGGCCGATTATCGGGATGGATCGCATAGACTTGCGTGACTCCTCTTTAAAGTCAGAGAAAACATTCGGCTTCCTGAACTGGAAGCGGCAGGTCAAAGCGCTTTGATGCTTTCTCCATGATATCATGGAACCCTCCTATATCTTGCGGCGGAGAGTGCGCGGGTGTTGGAGATGTCGACGGTGTAGTTGGGAGAATATATTGGTCCCATTCATCAACAACCTGCTTATCTTGAAGGAGTTCTTCTTCCAGTTGATCGGCGTCACTGTCTTCCAAGTCATCTCGGATTGTCATAATCGGTGGAGATCGGATCTTCTGAGTGGAAGTTTTGGGAGAAGAATGAGGTGGTCGTACCTGTGTCAGCTTCTCCACCGTCTGTGGCGCTTGAGTTAGCGTCCGGGAAGCGCCAATAGTAGTCGTTTATCATCAGCCGCAAGTCAGTCACCAAGGAAACCGGCATGGAAATAGAGTCCTCTCTAGAAGTATGTTGAGGCTCTTCCTCGTAGTCATAAGACTGCTGAAAAGATTCATATCTCCGTGAATCTCGGAGGGCGATCCTGAAATGAGAAGACTTCTTGAACCTCATGAAACTCTTCCTCATCCGTTTCCTGACTCTTAATGCGAAGTTGGGAGGGACTATAAGCCACTCCTTAAGACTCCTCATCATCTGACTAAGTCTAGTAGATTTGAAGGCGGAAGCGGAGAAATTTTTGTCCATGTTGTAAAATCTGTAGACTTCGTCTGCTTAGTCGCCGAGCCCGTCGACGACGCCATAGACTTCAATGTTATTTTCTTTACTTTAGGAGATTTAAAAGTTCCCGTCGACGGGGCTTCCGTCGGCGGAGATCTCGTCGACGGGGAAAGCTGTATTATCGTCGGCACCGTAGTCGTCGACGAAGGTAATGTGGCAGTCAACGGGCTTATCTTCGACGATTAAGTTTTAGTCTCCGTCGATGCCGCTGTCGATATGGTGGTCGTCGACGGAGTCGTCGTCGACGGTTTCAAAGCAATAACAGCCGGCGACGGTCCAATTTTCGTCGACCGGGCTGAGGAAACTTTTCTTAACTCTTTAGATTTTTTTTAAGAGGAGTATGAGGGAATGAAGACGCAGGGGCCCCTTTGTCTTTTGCTTCTTCAGCTCTGAAATATCTTCCGAAGTTGAAGATTCTCTTCTTTGAAGACTTAGATACCTCCTCAGAGTCAGATTCTGAAGTGACCTTTTTCTGAAGCCACAGCAGAAGACATGCCTCCCTGTCACGTAGGGTTTTGGCAGAAAAGGTTCTGCAATGTTTACAGTCTTTAGGCACATGTTTTGGGTGCAAGCAATATAAGCAGTCCTTATGTGGGTCCTCCGAAAACAATCTAGGCTTTCCACAGGATCTGCAGGGCCTGAAAAGCCTCTTAGAGCTTTCAGCCATACTGAACAAGAAAAAAATGAAGCATAGTACCTTAAACCAGCAAAGAGAACTACATTTTAGCTGAACCAGAGGTCAAAAGTTCACACAGGAACAAAACTGAGCAAGGCTCAGAGAGACTCCTCCTCACACGAAGGCGGTTGGAAATCTGAGGCAGGAAGGCTCTGCTGGGGAGTGTGAGGGCAGGGCTAGCAGCCGATTGGCTGAGTCTTGGACCACATAATGATGAGATTTGGTTACCAAATATGATTATTCCCTATGGGATTTTGCTATGCAGTTTTTCTTCTACTGCTGTGGTCATTCTGTTACCGTGAGACTCCCACCATGACGACGGGGAAGATACAAGCATATGAATCTATGAAAGATGCAATACTGGAGAACCACCCTCCCTTCGCTAGTAAGCTAGTTTTATGAAACTAATAGAAGGTCTCTAGGCTTGAATGGGGAACCCCATACCGTAAATATATCAGCTTAGGTGAATCACATCACAGGATCAGCTCTGCTCTGTCTGGAAAAGGTTTTCTCCAAGTGCCTGAATCATGCATGCAAATACAATATTAAAGGCACCCTGAGTTTGATATTTGCAGCTGTGTGCGTGTTATGGCTAGAGCGTGGGCCGATCAAAAGCATACATTGTTATTTGACCTTGACGGCTTATGCACAGTGTTCAGACTAAGGTCGCGGTGCACGTCTAGGGATGTGAATAGACCGTTCATGTGAAGAAAACCAAGCAGTTTTTCTTGTAATAACAGCTACCTGCAGTGTCGTGTGCAAAAGCAGCAAAGTGGCAAGATGGCGTTTTACATCTAAAGCGCTTATGCTAACATAGCAATGTGTGCACCTAGAACCCAGTCTCCACTACAAGTCCCTAGTATATAGTAACAGGGCTACCTAGGGCCTGTAAGTTAAAAGTGTCATCGTGGACTCCAGCACTAGTTGCGCCACCATGAGCTTGACAAAGTAGAACACGTCTCCCAGACTGCCACTGCGGACTGGTGGAGTAGTTTAAAACTGCTAACTCAACTTTGTCATTTCAAGTGATGCCAAAGCCACAAACTCCTTAATAGGCTTCCTGTAAGGGCGACTCACACCTATGAAGATCGAAAGGCAGGGTGACGCATATGAAAAATTAGAACATGTGTTTTACATGTTCTACCAGTAAAAACTCAAAATTATTTTTACTGCAAGACCGATCTCTTCATTAGAGTACAGGGTTACACACTGGCAACTGAGCTGGGCTAACATCTGAATGGGACCATCAAAGATGTTATCCAACTACCCATATTAAACCAAACCAGATGCCCACGTTTTAATTAACATAAGTTGTTGCCACATGCAACATTTAGAAAGTTGCCACTCTGTTGCCCAAGTTTCTAGTAGTCATTTGCTGCGGCTGGCCATGACTGGCTGGCTGACTTCCAGGGGAGACTTGTCAACGACTCCCAGGAAAGGACAATATGGGCCTGCCGTTACCTCTCTCAGGCAGGAAACCACACAGGGCGTTAGCCAAAAGACGAGCTTCAAAAAGGGGAAACTGTCTGATGGGCAGATGGTGAGCATACATGGGACCGGCTACTCTATTGTCTGGGTAGACAGGCTGTCAGCAGGAACAGACGGGAAATCAGTTGCCAAATCAGTTTTTCTGTGGGCAAGTGGCATAAAAGGGGAAGCGCTGGCCCCCAGAACTCAGATTCCGTTGGACTGTAAAAGAGGACTGAAGGAAGACTGTCCGACTGCCCCAAGTAACCAGCAAAGGAGAGGCTGTACATATGACTGCACCTGCTGCACCTTGGTCTACGGAATGAGGACTGTACCTGCGGTGTCCTGCTCAAGGAGAAGACATTCCCAGGCCCCAGCCAGGAGACTCCTAGAGTCAGTTGGCTGACTTCCTGTTCACAGCAGAGGGCCACAAAAGCTGAAGTAGCATGCCTTGCGAGTTGGTAGCCGAGACCATCGGATTATCGCTCCTCGCCCCCGTACAGCCCAAGAGACTAGGACCTGTCACTCAAACGTACCAGAGTCTGCTGGATCCGGGAGAGTTGAATTGCAGTGTGTTCGCCCAGAAGGAGGGTTCACTCCAAAATAAGGAATATACATTTAATTTTTCCCTGAAAAAAACCATAGGTTTCAGGCACGTTGTATCAGAAATTAGCATTTAAAAAACCTTAGAAACACTGAAAAACCATAGATTTTAGGGAAAGTTATAGTTAGTTGGACATTTCACTTGAACAAAACCAGTGAAATTCCCCCGTTATAGTTATTTCAGCCAACTAGAAAGTGCGCGCCCCCGCGATGCACTGCTGTCACATATTACATCACTCATGACCTGGTCAGTGACATCACTGTCATTTGAGATGTCCTCACTGACATCATCCGATAAATTGATGCATCTCAAATGACAGTGATGTCACTGACCAGGTCATGAGTGATGTAATATGGGACGTTATCAGCAGTGCATTGCGGGGGTGCGAGTTACAGTTAGCTGAACTAACTATAACGGGGGAATTTCACTGGTTTTGTACAAGTGAAATGTCCAACTAACTAACTTTCCCTAAAACCTATGTTTTTTTTCAGTGAATTTCTACGGTTTTTTAAATGCTAAATCCCCACTATAACATATCTGAAACCTATGGCTTTCAGTGAATTTCAAAGGTTTTCTAAATGATAAATTTTAAATCTATCAATTGTTATAATTGTTTTTTGATACTGTTTTTCTACATTTTTTAAACTATTTACATTTTATAAATTACATAACATATTTTTAATATAAATTGAAAAAAATGTTTAAAAATATTGAAACTAAGTTTTATTTTATATTTTTTAAAAATATTGATAATATTTATTGCTCTTTTCAATTTTTGTTTTTGGAATCGCGCACCCAACGTGTTAGAAGTTGCACACCAAGCAGGCCGTGCTGAGCGCCGCGCGACTTTTGCCCGTAAAAAATAAGTAAGTTAGCACCGATCACTAATTTCTTTTCTCCCTGGGGCCTATATACAACATTAAGGACCGTGGGGGGGAGCCCCAATACCCCCACGGTCCCAGCTGGCTCCCCACGTCCTTCGTGAGCCGGCATTGCTTTTCTACACGGGGAGCTGCTAACATCATGCAGCTCCCCGTGTGGAAAAGCAATATGGTTTGCATTTTGAAAGAGCAGATTTCCCGGCTCCCTCTTTCAAAATCCAAACCAAGTTTGCTATGACAGGGCGGGAGTCTCGGCTGGTCCACGGGGTTGGGGGGGCCTTTGAGTCCCCCCCTCCCTCATTTTTTTGTAACCCCCGGGGGTGGCGGTCCCTGGGGCTGGAGCCCCCCCCCCCCCCATCAAATTTAATATTTTTGCCCCCGGGATTTGGCCCCCGCTAATTATTAAAGAAGCGCCCATTTTGCTGCTTTTCAACAAAAACAAAAATTTGGGGCCCTGGGGGTCCTTGTGGGACCCCCTAAGCAGGTCTAAAGGGTCAGGGTATTTCTACCCTGCCGCCCTTCATAAGTTTTGCAAACTTGGTCCACTGATTTGAGCCTCGCTTCTACTGAGGCACTAAATGGCTGCCAACACTTCCTGGTTTGGAGTGTTGACAGCCAATTAGCAAGCAGCTCGTGATCAGGAGGGTGCGCGCTGGGTGTGCATAGGGTGCGCGGATCCTCCGAGGCCATAGATCTATAAGTGATTTTAGTTTCGATTTTCTCAGCAACTACTGAACGGATTTACACCATTTAACCAAAAGGCACGAGTGTGAACCAAGGGCTACCTCTTTGCCAAATTTGGTGTAATTGCGTTCAGCAGTTCGGACTGTAGCTGCGATTAAAGGTTTCTATGGAATATTTCATGGGGAAAACACGTTTTGGAAACCCCCTTTTTTCTCGGCCCCCGCTTGAGAAATCACCCGGAGACTTTCAGGATGGGAGCGGACCGGAGCGCCCCACCAGTTTTGAAAATTTCACGAAGATTCGTCAACCGGCGCCAAAGTTATTCCAAATAGAATGTTGCAGATTCCCTATGGATAATATGTCCTAACTTTAACTACCTACTGGCGACTGCCAGTAGGATGGAGACACACACACACACACTTCGCTGTGCTGGGTGACTGGTAGCCCAGTGGCGACTAGACTTCTGCTGAACCAGTGAGAACTTAGAGCTCTGTGGTCAGAATCATCTCACCTGGACCATTAACAGAGGAGCCCAAGGAATACCCCTACTGACTGTACAGCATACTCTGCATCTTCAACATCCTTTATCCCTTGGATCAGGTACACCCAACAGGTCAATGGGAAAGGAATCACTGACACAAACTGGACTGTAAGCCACATTTCTTGGCGAATTAGCGGTTTCTTCACACCTTGTTGGTCCCCGTGACTGGCTCCGTGTCAGAGTGGTTCAGTCAAAGTAACTAAATAAACCGATTCCATCTTGACAAAAATTCTCTGAAAGGTTCTAAGTGCTGAATTTGCCAATTATTGTTCTAGATTAAGTGAAAAGTCTTGATTTATGGTCCCTTGTGAAATCTGTATCTCCGGAACCCTCCAATGGATTTTCTTTTGGTTTCCAAAAACTCATAAAAATACACTATTTTTATAGGTTGGTGGCTAATTTATTGAGAGTTGTGTAATTGTTTTGGTGCTATTTAAATGCTTTACACTGGTTCCTTTGAGACAGCCCGACTGTTCAAAAGGTACTCCAAGTTGAGGTAAGGTTTAAAATACAAGGCTCGACTGGTCCTAAAGGGGTTGGTAGTGTATTACATGGGGAGGTCTCACAGCCACACCAATTAATATACCACATTTTCACACATCGATGTACAGCAGTATTGGCACTATTTCACGTCAGGGGAGAGTACATGTGGGACACCCCCGCGCCGCACGGCCACCAGCTGCTGCGTGTGCCCCTTGCCTGCCCTCTGCCTCGCTGCTGCCTCGTTTTGCCGATTGCCGGCGGGCGCCGCTGCGGTTGTTTTTGCCCTCGTTTTGTCCAACATTTGTGCCCGTTTGATATAACTTTGGTTTTTTCCTTGTTTTTCCTTGTTTTGCTGAGAATTTGTGCCCGTTCTGTATAATTTTTATTTCCCCCGTGTTGTGGTTTCCTTCCTTGTTGTCCGCCCTCCCTTCCCGCCACCGCCGCTTTTCCCCGCCCCTTTTCTATTCTGTACCCTCCCCGCTCCCGCCTCCCAGCTGCTCCGCCCACCCGCGCACTTGGCCTTAAATGGCGACCGTGCGACGCAGGTGAGTGTGACCCACTTGTGGGACACCCCCGCGCCGCACGGCCACCAGCTGCTGCGTGTGCCCCTTGCCTGCCCTCTGCCTCGCTGCTGCCTCGTTTTGCCGATTGCCGGCGGGCGCCGCTGCGGTTGTTTTTGCCCTTGTTTTGTCCAACATTTGTGCCTGTTTGATATAACTTTGGTTTTTTCCTTGTTTTTCCTTGTTTTGCTGAGAATTTGTGCCCGTTCTGTATAATTTTTATTTCCCCCGTGTTGTGGTTTCCTTCCTTGTTGTCCGCCCTCCGCCCTCCCTTCCCGCCACCGCCGCTTTTCCCCGCCCCTTTTCTATTCTGTACCCTCCCCGCTCCCGCCTCCCAGCTGCTCCGCCCACCCGCGCACTTCGCCTTATATGGCGACCGTGCGAACGCGCAGCGGTCACGCGCAGCGGGCGCGCCGATTGTGCGCCGAAGGCGCGCCAAAGGAAAGCCCGTCTACGCCCGTCCGCGCCTGGACCGCGCCCAGTGCCAGGACCCCTGGACCTCGAAGACCCCGACCGACCCGCCTGACGTACTCCGCCGCCACCCTCACCGCTCTCAACACCGGCCGACTCCCAGAATGCCATCAAGCCTCTCCACGACGTACCCACGGACCCTTCAGCTGCCACGCCTGCAAGTTCACCTGCATCCGGACCTGCCTCGCACCAGCACCCACCAAGCCGAACACCAGCAGCACCCACCTCAAGTGCATCCTGATCAACACACGCTCCGTCCACAGACATGCCATCGAACTCTGGAACCTCCTCGACACCACAGCTCCAGACGTTGCCTTCCTCACGGAGACCTGGATGAACGCCTCCTCAGCTCCCGACATCGCCATCGCCATCCCAGAGGGCTACAAGATCGTCCGGAGGGACCGAAACGCCAACCAGATGGGAGGAGGCATCGCCATCATCCACAGGAGCACCATCCGTCTCACGACCAGCACCGACAACTCCCTGACCACCGCCGAACACCTGCATTTCCAGATCCACACCAACCCGAACACCACCCTCAGAGGCACCCTGATCTACCGACCCCCTGGACCACGCACACAATTCAGCGAGGACATCGCCGACTTTGTCAGCCCGCATGCCCTCCCCTCCGCTGACTACATCCTCCTGGGAGACCTCAACTTCCATCTGGAGAACAACAACGACCGCAACACCAGCACCCTGCTCGACAACCTCGCCAACCTGGGACTCAAGCAACTGGTGTCCACCCCCACCCACCTCGCCGGACACACACTCGACGCTGTCTTCTCATCCAGCAAGGACATCGACTTCAGCCACGCCACAGCTTCAATGGACGGACCACAGCTGCGTCCACTTCACCTTCAAGAAAACAACGACCCACCACCACCACCAGCAACAGGCCGCCCGCAGAAGCTGGAACAAGATCACAGCAGACCAGCTCGCCACCTCCCTGAGCCAGCACCCTCCTGCCAGCTCAGCGAACCCCAGCCAGGCCGCCGACAACCTCACGAAGTGGATCAGCAACTGCGCGGACGAACTCGCCCCACTGAGGACCCGCCCAGCAGACCCGGCAGCAAGAAAGCCCCATGGTTCACCGACGAACTCAAGAGCTCCAAGAAGAACTGCCGAGCCCTCGAGAAAGTCTGGAGAAGGGAACCGACACCGGACAACAGGACCTCCTTCAAACTTGCCACCCGGAAACACCACCAGCTGATCCGCGCCGCCAAGAAAACAGCATTCAAGGACCGGTTGGACAACAACGCACACAACTGCAAGGAACTCTTCAACATCGTCAAAGAGCTTTCCAACCCCAGCGCAGGAAACAACGACATCACCCCATCGCAAGACCTCTGCAACTCCCTGGCTTCATACTTCCACAACAAGATCGCGGACATACACAACAGCTTCAACAACCAACCAACGCACACCATGACCGAACAACCACCCCCCACCACCACCCTCCACGCCTGGACCCCGATCAGCACCGAAGACACCATCCGCACGATGAACTCCATCCACTCCGGATCACCGACCGACCCCTGCCCTCACCACGTCTTCAACAAGGCCGACGCTGTCATCGCACCCCACCTGCGTGACATCATCGACACATCCTTCGACACCACCATCTTCCCCGAGAGCTGGAAACACGCCGAACTCAGCGCTCTACTCAAGAAACCAACAGCGGACCCCACCGACCTCAAGAATTACCGCCCCATCTCGCTCCTCCCGTTTCCAGCCAAAGTCATCGAGAAGACCGTCAACAAGCAGATGGCCGCTTTCCTCGAGACGAACGGATCGCTCGACCCCTCACAGTCCGGCTTCCGAGCCAACCACAGCACCGAGACCGCCCTCATCGCCGCCACCGATGACATCCGAGCCCTGATGGACAAAGTAGAAACAGCGGCCCTCATCCTCCTGGACCTCTCCGCGGCATTCGACACGGTCTGCCACCGCACCCTAGTACAGCGCCTCAGCAACGTCGGAATCCAGGACAAGGCGCTGGAATGGATCATCTCCTTCCTCGACGGGAGAACACAGAGAGTCCGCCTACCACCGTACAAGTCAGAGGCCACCGAAGTCATCTGCGGCGTCCCCCAAGGATCATCTGAGCCCCACCCTCTTCAACGTCTACATGAGCCCCCTCGCGGCCATCGTACGCAAACACAACCTCAGCATAATCTCCTACGCCGACGACACCCAGCTGATCCTCTCCCTGACCAACGACCCCGCCGCCGCCAGAGCCAACCTGCACGAAGGGATGAAAGAGGTAGCAGAGTGGATGACGACCAGCCGCCTGAAACTGAACTCGGACAAGACGGAGGTCCTCATCCTGGGCTCCTCTCCCTCCGCCTGGGACGACTCCTGGTGGCCTCCCGCCCTGGGCACCGCACCCAAACCGACAGACCATGCACGCAACCTGGGCTTCATCCTGGACTCCTCCCTCTCCATGACCAGGCAAGTCAACAACGTCTCCTCGGCATGCTTCAACATCCTACGCATGCTACGGAAGATCTTCTGGTGGATCCCCACCGAGACTAGGAAGACCGTCACCCAGGCCCTCGTCACCAGCCGACTGGACTACGGCAACGCCCTCTACGCCGGTACCACCGCCAAACTCCAGAAGAGACTCCAGCGGATCCAGAACGCCTCAGCCAGACTCATCCTCGACATCCCACGAACCAGCCACATCTCCGGACATCTGAGAGACCTTCACTGGCTCCCCGTCAACAAAAGAATCACCTTCCGCCTCCTCACCCACGCACACAAAGCCCTACACGACCAAGGCCCGAGCTACCTCAACAGCCGGATCAACTTCTACGCTCCCAAACGCCACCTCCGATCAGCCAACCACGCCCTCGCCGCCGTCCCCCGCATCCGAAGAGCGACTACAGGAGGAAGGTCCTTCTCCTACCTGGCCGCCAAGACCTGGAACTCCCTCCCGACCGACCTGCGCCTGACCCAAGACCACCTCTCCTTCAGGAAGAAGCTGAAGACCTGGCTGTTCGAGCAGTAGCGGCTCCCCCCCCCAGCGCCTTGAGACCCTACGGGTATGTAGCGCGCTTTATAAGTGTCACTGATTGATTGTGTTGTCTTATCCTGGTCATTGCTATATGTCAAACCGTTCTGTTACTCTTCTTTAGTAGTAGAAATGGGAATCGGAAAGAAAAGTAGAAAGGACTTTTGACTTCGACAAGATCCGGGGCAAGTTTGCAACATATGCTAGGAGTACATTACACCCTTGTGGGAAAGGGGAAAAAAGAACTTAGGTTTTCAAATAAACCATGCAGGTGAACAGGGGCAATAATCCTGCAGAAAGAAGTCTAAATTGTCACCAACATTTTTTTTTTGATAATGCTAGTGCAGTTTAGTTCAAAATGTTTTCCACCCTTCTAGGAAATCATTGACCCACACAGTGTATGAAATTACATGTCTTGTTTCCCATTCCGATAGACATCTTCTTGGTGCTGGAGATGAATCTGTACTATTAAAATCTGTGAGGTTACCTCAATGGTGTTAGAGGGCCTGCAGCAAAGATTCCTTTTGTTATCATTCAGAGTCCAAGATGAGTACTAGTGGGTATACAGTACTTGTTTTATGAAATCATTTATGCCTTCCCGAAGGGACGGACACATTTACAAAGGAAAAAATATACGTGCCAGTGGCTGGTGTTCACTTTACAGTTCCAGCATCGATTTGAGTCAATTGGTCCCAAATAGTGTAAACTGGAGTCTAAAGTATTCTGTGATCCTTCCAGATTGTGCATTAGGCTAATGCAGGAGTAGTGTTAAAAGGCCAGCGGATTTGAAGATGCTTGCACAGGTAGATTCCTGGAGCAGCATTAGATTAAGCCAATCTATTCCTCCTTTTCTCATTGATTATGAGATGTACTGTTGCGTCGTAGGGCAAGAGTAGTTTGTAGGTATCTCCTGCAATAGGACCATCTGATACTAGTTTTGCGAGTAGTTTGGGTAAGTGTCTCATGAGGCCTCCCCATCTGGTTTACTGCCACATTCAAATGAGAAATTCATAGAAGCCCGCATTTGGCAGGTTATATTTCTTTCAGAGGAGCATATGACAGAGGTCTGTCCTTGGTGGCTAAATCTAGAGTAAGGTACTACGATAGTCCAGCCCAGCCACAATAAAGTTACGCCTTCTTGTTACATAGATTAATTGTGCCATAGGGAGGACCTTTATCTGCCTTTAATAATAGATTATAATTACGTACTCGTCCCTCTTTCTTATCAAAGGTAGCGTCTGATTTTCACATCAATCAATAATTACCTACATTCTTTCCTTACCGTTCCACGGCAGCGGAAAGATCTCTACCTTTAGACATTTAAAGGGTTCTCAGTTTTCATTTAGACAAATCAAAAGATATTTGAAAAACTCTACTCGGTTAACTATGACAATTTACGTCAAGGTTTAGCTATTTCAAAACCAGACCATTGCAAAATGGATTGTTTCAGGTATTTCCTTCCCCTACCAAATAGACAACAAGCCTCTCCCAGGTAAACCTAGGGCTCAGGCAACAAGAGTTAAAGTAGCAACCACAGCATGGTTTAGATGTGTTCCAATTCTGGAATTTTGTAAAGCAGCCTATCAGGAAATACATACGTACTTTTACAAGACACTACTCTTTAGGCACAGATACAAAAGCTGAAGCAAGAGTTGGCCAAGAAGCACTTAAGATTTAAGTAATTCTGTTACCACGCTTTGGGAACTAAGCATTTTCTCTGAATTGTTAATTTCATTATTGAATATGCTTTTTATTCTCAGATCATGTGAATGACAGCGGCAAAACTGATTATCTTGCTACTCTAGTCAGCGTTTATGACTGTCAATGAAAATATTTCTACGATGCAAAAGGAAAGGTGAAACCTGCGGTTCTAGTTCTGCATCACAGGAATCTTCATTGAAGTCATAAGGAACCCACCCTTCTTCCCGGCTGTCTTCATACAACAGACATTATCCGCAAAAACAGAACTGACGCACAAGTGTAGGAGAGTAGGATCAGATTCACATGGGTACCCCCACTGTTTGCTGGTGTTTCACTGTTTTGACCTTAGTCTGGCTGTGGCCCTGCTAATCAGAACCACAGCCTAGCTGCTTCCTCTTTAAAATGGTTTGCATGTACATTAGGAACATCTCTCATTGGATTCTGGAGTGCCTTATAAGCCCCTAGTATATGGTATACTATGTAAAAGCCAAAGGAAATGATGGACGGAGTGTTGAACATTGCAAGCACTCACCCCCAGTCAACTGATCTGGGTTTAATCCATCACCGTTCTTTAGCCCACTCTGCCACCCCAGTTTAGACATGGCCATATGCAAATCAGTCTGACCCTGTGCCTCATGGGAACAGTCCAGCCCGAACTGCCAAGCCATGTCTTCCCTGGACCGGAAACAAGCTTCCTAGGACCGGTTTCTGGCATTTCAGCAGTCTTCAGCCAGGCTTGCTTGAATCCAGTGGCAAAGTGAGCAAGGGACTCCCGTCTGAGCATACCCTGCCAACTTCTGGCAAACAAAGCAAAAACTAAAGGAAATGATGGACGGAGTGTTGAACATTGCAAACACTCACCCCCAGTCAACTGATCGGAGTTTAATCCATCACCGTTCTTTAGCCCACTCTGCCACCCCAGTTTAGACATGGCCATATGCAAATCAGTCTGACCCTGTGCCTAATGGGAAAAGTCCTTTGGTTTTTGCTTTATGGTATACTATGTACCTAGGGCATAGGTACCTCAGTGGCCTACCAGGGGCTGAAGCATGCATTATGCCACCCCTGGGAAGCACTCCAAAATGGCACCACAGGTCTGCTACTGCAGCCTGGGTAAGGGTGTGCTTGCACCCCTTACTGTGGTATAGGCTACCTATATCACTATCATTGCGCACACACATAAAACCTATAAGTCACTCCTATGGCAGGTCTTAACAATCCTGAAGGCAGAGTGCTTGGTTTTTATGTGAGAGGGTGCCCCTGCATAAGCAGAGCCCCTCTGCAGCGTTTGGAGTACCTCTGATGCGGTTTGTGGTGCAGCCTGACCATATACTCTTAAGTGCATTATAACCTCGCAGTAAATGCTAACTTTGGGGATGGCTGCACGGAAACATGTCGTGTTTGGTGTCAAACGCTTTGGAATACTACCCCCCGCCAGTTCTGGTGGCGGGGGTAGCATTCCACCCTTCTAGAGGGAGAGCCATGTTCACACTGGTCTAACCCGGTAGGACTTTGAGCCCTGGCATCACAAAGTGGATGCCTCTGCCACAGACACGGGTCTGGCCTCCTGCTGCTGACAAACTCCGGCAGGGGAGGCCGGACAATAGGTTTCCTGTCGAAGGGAAGGGAGGTGTAACCACCTCCCCAGACAGGCAGATGTGTATTGGGGCTGGGTGGGAGCACTCTGGTGCTTTGAAGTCCTACACTGGGAGCACACTTGGTGTCCCGGTGCATAGTCCAGTTCAAACCGGTTGCAGGGGCTACCTGCCCCTGCTCTGGCACGAAACTGGACAAAGGAAATGGGTGTAACCACCCCTCGTTCCAATCCCCCAAACTTAGTATAAGTATGGGAACCCAGTCCTCGTGACTTTAGATTACCCTGGACGAAATTCTGCAACATATATCCTGGACCTTCAACTTTCTATTTCGACTAGAAGATGGAAGAAATCTCCCTTGGGGTCAAAGAGTGACTCCCCTGCTTGGCAGGCACCAAAGACGCAACTGATCGGTCTGCATCGCTGAAGCTCCCAGACGCCGAAGTCTTTGCATCACCAGAGGTGGATTTCCAGACTTCCCGGAGGCTACCCTAAGTCCACAGCAAAGCTGAGGCCCGTGGCTATCGTGGGTGACGTGGAACCGTGACCCCTGGACACCTTGAACTTTTGCAGCAACACCATCTTCCTGGTCCTCCTCGAAGTTGTGCTTTGGGCTCCGAGAAGCCCGCGCCTTGAGCACCTCCTGCACCGAAGATTGGTGGCCTCCACTCCACGAGGGACCCGTGCGCCAGTTTCAAGTGCGACCGCTCGAGGCTCCTTCACGATCACTAGCCCGTTGGCTAGCAGGTCCCCACAAGGGCAACTCCTAATTGGGCTTCCCTGGTTGCTCCAGATGTGCCCTGACTTACCCTCGCTGGTTGAGTCCCTCAGACCTTGCTGGTCTGCACCACAGTCCTTTCTCTGAATTCCAGTGACTTGCTGTTGCCAAGGCTGGTTGGGTCCATTCTGGTCGCCGACACCGCAGCACTCGACAGACTACAGCTCGAATCTGGCTCGTGGACTTAGTCGACGCCTCCTGGACCTCGTGGCTGAAGTCAAGATACCCATCAACTCACCTGAAGCACCAGACATCTGTGGGCATTGGTCCATCCTGCCCTCGGTCACTGGCTAGTGACCCAGACTGTCCTCTCTGCTTTCAGGTTCCTTCCATCCTAGATCCAGGCTTGGATCTCTTCGGACACTTCTCTTCACGGCAGCAGATCTTTGCCAGCTTCCATTGCAATCGACGACGCGACCCGACACCAAAAGACACCTATGCACCCAGCTTCTCTGGGTGAGGTAACAAGTACTCTGTGCTGCCGTGGGTGCTAGCCCTAGAACTTCTTAAGTCCAAAAGGGTTTGGTCCTGACTCGATTCCAAGTGTCCCTATTTCTTAAAATTCCAACCGGCACATTGCCCATAGAAGCTAACGGGAACCCGCGGTTGTGTTTACACACTGCATACCGTCCCCGTGGGACCCCCGGTGTCACTACCTTGGGTGGTTCCTTGGGGTCACAGCGATTCTACAGGCTCTAGGCCTTGTGTCTATCCCAGTCGTGGTTCTTATACAACTTTTTTGGTATATGGTTTGGTACGCCCCTAGGGCCCAAACGTGTATTTGTGCTATTACTGTTGATTGGTAACTTGTAAATTAAGTACTTCGAACTCCAGTCTCATAAAGAGACTAGAGGGGTGTGTTTTATCTTAAATACATATATTTTGAATATATACCTGGTGTGGTTGTCTTTTCATTTGATCATTCAAGAGATTATAGACAGGTAAAACAAGCTGCTTTACATTCCTTCAAGACTTAGCCTGAAGGCTGCTCTCCATAGCTACCACTAGGATAACTTTCAATAAAGGTCGTCTTTAACCTATCACCATAAGGGGTTGTTTGGACTGATACAAGGTGCCCACTAGAACTAGTGGACAGCATACATCAGGCCACCTTCTCACAACAGGCAACTGTCAGCACAAGACGTTGGGGGTAGTGGGGGTTCCTCCTAGGTTCCTAAAGGGACAGTCTTTTTTCTCCCATCTCAAGTGTCAACCTATACTTTCTCTTCTTGCTTTGCAGGTTAAAAGGTAGTCTTTTTCCATGGCAGATAATGTAAACTCAAGAAGATATCAAAGACGATTTAAACAGCTCAGCTTACCACCTGCGAGGGTATCCAGGCGCTGAGAACATAGCGGCTAAGGGGTTCAGTTCCTCTTGATTAAGACTTACCAGCATTCAGAAAGAAAATGACAACTTTGATTCAGAACATTCTGCAAAGTTCAAGCAGCTGGGCATTACTGAGTATTAAGGACTATCAATTAAGATCTTACAAGTATAGCTGCAATTTTTACACTGCTAAAGTCAGTCTACACTTGTACCATCCGCGACAGTGGTAGTGCATAACAAGCGCTGCAGACCACTAGTGACATTTTACTTCCAGACCCTTGGTACACCTTGAAGCACACAGGCAAGTTAAATAAACCAACTCAAAGTATGCCAATTGGATCATGTTTCACGAGGGAAGACGGGCACTTGACTGGTTAGAGGGGGTAAAGTGCACAGTTCTAAAGCCAACAAAAATATATGGTCCAGCAAAGGCAAAAAATCGGAGAGGACTGTACAGAAAAGGCAGATTTCCTACAGCTAGTATTCTGGGACTGTTATTGGGCATTTTAGAAGATAAACACATCAGCATAAAAAATATTTTATACATGCAGAGTTTGAACAGGATCAGTCCAGGTTACGGTTTACTCGAATAAGCACTAATGGTCATTTTGCTAGTAGTAATCCAAGTGGGCGAAAATACACTTGCCTAGTTTGTTTCAGGTAAAAAAAAAAAAAAAAAAACCTTTAAAGTAATTCCCCAGCGACCCTCATCCTGGCGGCAGGGTTAGATTACAAAGCGAACACCATAGTTTTAGTGCAGCGCAATCGAAAAATCTATGTAGTCTGTGTCCAGTGCCGCTACAGATTTGGGGTGGGGGGGAGGGGGGGGGGGGGCTCTGAGTTAGTAGTGTTCTCGTCCCTTTGAGTAAGTGTCCACATAGGCAGTCTAACCTACCCTGTTTAAGAGGGGTGAGTTGGGAGGTTTAAAATCATTCGTCTGGTCACAAAAATCTGGCCCTAGATCATGCAGTACATGTTTTAATTATGGATGTGAATTCGTAATTTAGGGTTTGGATTGTTTTTTTCCCCTTATGAATAACTACAACAGGGGTGTTCCTGGACAAAGCTTTAATTTCTCCATTCTTCCCATAATTTTCAAATAAGGCTCTAAGGGAGTTTAGAACGGAGGTCAGATATTCTTCATAAACAAAGCCATTCGTACCAACAGCCTTCCTGATTCTCAGGTTTATAGCTTTAGGGATTTCAGAGCTCCATATAGGTTTATTCAAAGCCTCTCTATTCATTGCTTTTAGAGATGGAAGTTGTTTTTCCAGGTATGATTTACAACCAGTTAGGGGAAATTGCTTTATCCGACAGAGAAATACAATTTACAGCATCTGTCTAGAATTGTCCCAGTACTTTTGTGTTTTCCCTTCTCTGTCTTAATTGGTAGTAAGCAGTTTTATCACAATTAAATGTCGGACTGGGACATTTAATATGGCTGTGAAGCATTTGTTAAAGTCTTTGGTTTATTGTTGATGGCACAAGGGTGAGATCTTGTACTACGGATATTATCTGAATTTCAAGGTCATCAACTCGTTCAGGTCAGCCGCGCATTTTGTTGGGGCTAGGGTGTCTAACGGTTCTCTTTTTTTACAGGTTGTTTAATAGAAGATAGCTTCCTCGGTCTTTGGAGCAATTAACATTCAACACCACTCTACTCACAGTGGCTTTCATAGCATCCCAGACTATTTGTGGTGAGGTGATGCTTTAGTGTGTTATTTGATTAGTTTGCTAATGGAAGGGATAACTTGCTTCATATCTTCGTTATCCAAGAGGGTACGGATCTTCCCACATTTTCTCTGATTGGGGATTGTATTGCCCAGATTGTAGTTCAAGGATATGCATGCATGGTCTAAGGGCATAATTGTTTTTAATCTTGGATTTGATGCTTTGAGAGAAAAAAAAATGTAGGTTGTCCATAAGTAACCTATTCTTAAAAAAAGGATGGTATTCATTCAAGTAGGAGTTCCTTGCAGTTATGCTGACTAAGCAGCAAACATCAATTCGGGTCTTTCTTGGGTGTTACATCTGAGCAGGAGATCTATTAGGTCTATATTTGCAGGAGGATTTCTTTTGAAAAAGATCGATCCCATGGGAGGGTGGGGGTTGAAGTCAATCCAACAGTCCATCATTTGCATCACCTCTCCAATACCAATCTTGGTCTTCTGTAGTAGAATTAGGAAGTCTCCTTTGAGCTTACGCCAATAGTTTATCATTTACTCTTTAAGAATGGTTCATACAACTGCTTTTGAGGCCGAAATTTTAAATTATATGCTATCTGCCTAGTATTGGCATGAAGGTGCATAATGTATTGTACAGTTAGAATTGGTATGGGTAAACATAACGTTTTCCCTATCATGAGGGTCTTGATAGTGTAAAGCAGAAATTAGATATTCTCCCGTTTTGCGTTTTATCACAGTCTGAGTGCAGAGTGAATTTGGGGACTAAAGACGAAAGACATAAGTTGAAAGGAAAATGCTACTTACCAGTATGCATCTGTTCTTGGCATGTAGAGCTGCAGAGTTGTACACTATGCCTAGATCGGCATCTGGTGTTGGGCTCGGTTGCTTGCACTTTGTAGTGGTCTTGGAAGAGTTTTTTGTAGTCATGAGATAGGTGACTCCTCCCTTGAACGATAGTGCGCATGGGCATCGACTCCATTCTCAGATTGTTTTTCGCCATGATGGGAGATAGAGTCAGTAAGTAGTAAGAGATGTCCATGTGAATGTATCCAATTAAGATAATACTGGAACAGATACAGGTTTCAGGGAGGCGGATGGGCATGTACAACTATGCAGCTCTACATGCCAAGAACAGATTCATACTGGTAAGTAGCATTTTCCGTTTGAGGCATATGAGCTGCAGATTGTACACTATGCATAGACTGTACAGCAGTGTCTCCCCTAGCGGTGGTTACCTGTATCTGTTGCAGTAGTTTGAAAAAGTGTTTTAAGAACAGCTTGGCCTACAGAAGCTGGTTGTTTAGCCTGCACGTCAACACAATAGTGTTTGGTGAAGGTGTGTGGTGTAGACTATGTTGCTGCTTTACAGATGTCAAAGAACACTATGGGGCATACCCAAATGACCCTCCCATACCTGGGTAAAGACACATGTAATATATAGCAAAAAAGGGGTGGAGGGCTCGGGGGGATTAATCTGTTATTAAATTATACACAAGAAACAATAAATTATCTTAGTACAAAATATTTACTTATATCACCAATTTTTGGATAATTTTTCAGAAGCGAATCTCTCAATAGACATCCATGAAAAGTACACAAAATATATACAGATTATACATTTGGACATACAAAAAACAAAAATTCACCAAACACCTATATATACAACTTCATCAAACATATAACACATTTTATATACACAACATATACATTCCCCTAATTCTTGCTCAAAACGATGTATACTACTTTTTGCAGTAATACAATCCGAGGTCGTCCTCTTGGCGTCAGAGGTTCTACTCCTCTCTAAATCTTTTATGTAAGTGCCAGAACCATTAATTTCTAAATCTGTGGACTCCTCATGAATAAATGTGTCGACGCGTTCGCGTTTCAGCCTTCTATTATTTGGCTTCCTCAGGACGGGGGTTGCGAACTGGGTCTCCCGATGCGAAGCAGCAGCACCGAAGCTTGAAGCGGATTATAGCCGGGGAAACTACGAAAGAAATTATTGGATGAAACTGACGGAACTTACTGGACGAGAAATAATAAAAGTCCACGGACATTCAAAATACGGCGAGCAGCGTCTCATACGCGCGGAGGCGCTGAATTGAATAGCTGGCCTGGAGTTCCATATACAACGAAATATTTAAAAGCAGACAGTTTGCAACCCCAGTCCTGAGGAAGCCAAATAATAGAAGGCTGAAACGCGAACGCGTCGACACATTTATTCATGAGGAGTCCACAGATTTAGAAATTAATGGTTCTGGCACTTACATAAAAGATTTAGAGAGGAGTAGAACCTCTGACGCCAAGAGGACGACCTCGGATTGTATTACTGCAAAAAGTAGTATACATCGTTTTGAGCAAGAATTAGGGGAATGTATATGTTGTGTATATAAAATGTGTTATATGTTTGATGAAGTTGTATATATAGGTGTTTGGTGAATTTTTGTTTTTTGTATGTCCAAATGTATAATAATCTGTATATATTTTGTGTACTTTTCATGGATGTCTATTGAGAGATTCGCTTCTGAAAAATTATCCAAAAATTGGTGATATAAGTAAATATTTTGTACCAAGATAATTTATTGTTTCTTGTGTATAATTTAATAAGAGATTAATCCCCCCGAGCCCCCCACCCCTTTTTTGCTTTACAGATGTCATCCAAGGGTATGCCATGGAAGCCCCTAGATTGCGTGTTGATTGCGCTCTAGGGGGAATTGTTAATGTGAGTTTAGCCTTTTGGTAGCATATTTGATTGCATTTTACTATCCATCTCGCGATCCCAGCTTTGGAGATTGGGTTACCTTTATGAGGTGGTGAGAAGGCTACAAACAGTTTTGCTTTCTAAAGGGCTTAGCCCTGTCAATGTAATAAAGTAGGACATCTAGTGTGTGTGAAGAGCTCTCTCTGCTACAGAGTCTGGGTTTTGGAAAAACACAGGTAACTCAACTGATTGGTTAATATGAAAAGCAGAGATCACTTTGGGAAGGAATTTTGGATTTGTTCTAAGAACCACTTTGTTACGATGTATTTGTAAGAATAGTTCCTGTATGGTTAAAGCCTGGATCTCACTTACACTTCTGAGAGAAGTAATTGCGACAAGGAAAGCGACTTTCCATGTGAGGAACTGCAGTTCACATTTATGTAGAGGTTCAAATGGGGGACCCATGAGCCTGGTAAGAACAATGTCTAAATTCCACACCGGAGAGGGTGGCATTCTGGGGGGAATTATCCTTTTAAGGCCCTGCATAAAGGCTTTAATTGCAGGTACTTCACAGTACATTGTTGTCTGCTTTGTAAATAAGCAGCAAGTGCCGCTAGATTTAATCGTATAGATAAATATGCTAGATTACACCTTTGTAAGCGTAGCAAATAGCAAATGTCCTGAATTGAAGCATCCAGCGGATCAATTCTATTGTTATTGCAGTAGATGACAAATCTTTTCCATTTTGCTGCATAGCAAGCTCTAGTAGTAGGGTGTCTGGCTTCTTTAATGATGTTCATACTGTCCGGCGGAAGGTTAAGATAACCGAACTCTAGTACTTCAGGAGCCAGATAGCTAGATTCAGTGGACCTGGATTGAGGTGCCTTATCTCTCCATGGTTCTGCGTTAGCAATGCTGGGGAGAGGTGTAGTTTTTGGTGTGGAACTACTGAGTTCCAGTGGTGTTGTGAACCACGGTTGCCGTGCCCTTGTGGGAGCTACCAGGATCATCCTGAGAGACTGTTGTCTGAGCTTGTGTACTACCAGGGGAATCAGTGGGAGTGGCGGAAAAGCTTACGCAAATCTGCCTAACTAGTTCATATTGCATTGCCTTTGGACAACGGGTGTGGAAACCTGGCGGCGAAGGTTGGGCATTTGTGTGTGTGGCGAACAGATCTAGGTCTGGTTGATCCCACATTTAGAAAAATGGTTGAAGAACTTGGGGATGAAGTTCCCATTCGTGTATCTGCTGTGTCTGTCGACTTAGCAGATCCGCAATCTGATTGTGAGCTCCTGAAAGATGTTCTGCCAGAAGGTATATGTTTTGTGGAATGGCCCATCTCCATATGCTTTGTGCCAGCTGCAAAGAATGTGTGCCTCCTTGTTTTTGTATGTACTACATGGCCGTCATTGTCCGTTCGGACTAGGACAGTTTTGTGATGTAGATGTATTTGGAATGATTTTAATGCTAGAAATATTGCCAGTAATTCTAGGTGATTGATGTGGAGCACTCTGTCGAGTGGTCCACTTGCCTTGAACTGTGTGGTTTAGGAGATGGGCTCCCCAGCCAGTGAGTGATGCATCTGCTGTTAGCACTATCTGTGGAACCGGCTCTAGGAACGGCCGCCCTTTGGAAAGATTGTGTGTGTTCCACCAGTGCAGAGAGCGATTTGTGCAGCTGTCCACCAACACAAGATCTGTAAGTTGTCCTTGAGCCTGGTTCCACTGACGTGCTAGGCATTCCTGTAAGGGGTGCATCTGAAGTCTTGCATGAGGTAAGCTAAATATGCAAGAGGCCATCATTCCTAAGAGTTGCATGAATAACCTTGCTGGGAGGGAAGGAATGTGTTACTTACCTGTAACTGCGGTTATCCAGTATTGGTATCTTTAATAGATTCACATGCCTGAATCATTCCCAGTCGTCGGAATGGGAGTCCCCGGAACATAAAGTAATGTCTCACTAGACATTTAGAGTAATAGGCCAAGGGCCTCACCGTAGTAACATATCCACGTCCTTTTATAAAAAAAAAAAAGGACCAAACTTGAGAGGAACCAATCAGCTATCACCACCCTCTAGAACCTTCCTGGAAGGAGCTCTAGTCCCGCATTTTCATAAGCACAGTGCTAAGTAGTTGTATCACTGAGAGACCCAAGAGAATCCTTCCAGGGGAGGTGGGTGGGTTGCATGTGAATCTATGTAAGATACCAATACTGGATAACCGCAGTTACAGGCAAGTAACGCATTCCTTAGCCAGTATTAGGGTATCTTTCATAGATTCACATGCCTGAATCAGGAGTAAGCAATGATAAGCACATTTCGAAAGTTACAGTATATATGAATTCACCAGATAACGTGAAAATAGAAAGTACCAAAAGCAATGAAAAAGCATTGGAATAAAACACAATAGAGAAATGTGCGTATAGAAGAAAGGATGGTGGGATGAAAGGAAGGGCTCACCTCTAATGAAATAGATGACGGAGCACTGCTTGACCCACTGCAGCATCTTTCATGGGTTCCATATCCAGGCAGTAATTCTTGGTAAATGTATGCGGCGTCTTCCATGTTGCCGCTCTGCAAATGTCGGCAATGGGCACACCTGCAAAAAGTGCCATTGAAGTAGAGATTGCCCTGGTGGAATGGGCTCGAACTGTGGAGAGCAGGGGCTGCCCTGCTTGCTGGTTACAAAAAGTAATAGCTGCGGAGATCCAGCGAGAGATACTTTGTTTAGTGAGTGGGAGACCTTTCCTAGTTCGACTAAGCCACAAAGTTAGTTGGATTTGCGGAATGTCTGTCTTGTCAATGTAGAATTTCAGGCAGCGTTTAAGATCCAAAGACTGTAGAGTCTTTTCTGCCACTGTTTGAGGATTTGGAAAGAAGGATCGCAACACTATAGGCTAATTGAGATGGAGTAGTTTCTTTTCTGTAACTCCAGTTCTGTAGTAGGGGTATCTCTGTTATAGTCATAATCAAGTGAATAGTCCCGCCCATGTGCGTGGACCCCGGAGCAATAAAAAATAATCTCTAAAGGTGACAAATCATGCAGACCTGCATACACCTTTAAGAGAGAATTTAATTTAAAGACCGATAATGCAGCCTCTACCCACAGGCTACACTGTCCAGTACTTCAACTAGAATTCCACCAACATCCACAAACAGCACTGCCTGTCTAGTTTTTCTCCACATAGGAAAAAACCCTGCCTCTACCAGCAAAAGCCTCTGGAATGATAGAGAGGAAGGAATGGACAGACAAGCCCCATAGGCTGCCATTATGTGGCTGAGAACAGGATACTGTGCCTTTAAGAAAACTTTCCAGATCTCCAGAACTTTCCCCAGTATCCCAGAATGCCCAGCAGGTCCCATTTACTTTCAGTTCTTTTTGAAGGCGCAGCACGCCAGACCTGTAGCATTCTTCATATGAAAAAAAATCTCTCCACCGGGGAGGAGGGCGGGCGCTTATGACTATAACAGAGATACCCCTACTACAGAACTGGAGTTACAGAAAAGAAACGACTCCTTCTGTAGTAGGGGATCTCTGTGTATAGTCATAATCTAGTGAATAGAATGGCAAGCCCATCCCCACACAACAGCAGCGGTGGAGAACAAACAAGACAAACCCACTACTGTGCGAACAAATTTCGCAGCGAAGCCTGCCCAACCTGAGCATCTGCCCTGGCATCAGAGTCCAGACAGTAATGCGCAGCAAAGGTATGGACCGACTTCCAAGTGGCCGCCTTGCAGATTTCCGCAATCGGAACATTACGCAGCAAAGCTGTCGTGGCAGCTTTGCCCCTGGTGGATTGAGCCTTAGGTTTACCCCCTAAGGTCTTATTAGCCTTTTGATAACACAATTGTATGCAGGACACAATCCACCGAGAAATGGACTGCTTAGAGGTCGCAAGACCAGTCCTGACTGAGCCATAATTAACAAACAATTGGTCAGACCTACGAATATCCTTGGTCTTATCCAGATAAAATTTCAACACCCTCCGAACATCCAGGGAATGGAGAGACCTTTCCGCTGGCGAAGAGGGATTCTGAAAGAACGTAGGTAAAGTTATAGTCTGGTTGACATGAAAGTCAGAGATAACCTTAGGAAGAAATTTAGGGTGAGTACGCAGCACAACCTTAGCAGCATGAAATACAGTATAAGGTTCTTGACAACATAAAGCCTGAAGTTCACTCACCCTGCGGGCCGATGTAATGGCCACTAGGAACGCAGCCTTCCAGGATAGGTGCTGCAACGAAGCCTTGTGGATGGGTTCAAAAGGCTCCTTCATCAGTCTGGACAGCACCACATTCAAGTCCCAGGAAGGCGAGGGAAGTCTGACGGGAGGAAACACTTTCTTCAAGCCTTCCAAAAAATCCTTGACCACAGGGATCTGAAAGAAGGAAGTCTGTGAAGGGCATTTCCTGTAAGCAGTCAAAGCAGCCAGATGAACCTTAATGGAATGGAAATTAAGGCCAGACTGCGCCAGATGTAAAAGGTACGGAAGGATGACATCTTCCTTACATGTCGTCGGATCAAAGTTCTTGGACTTACACCAGATACAGATCCTCTTCCACTTGTAAGCATAGGACGTCCTAGTGGAAGGTCGTTTAGACTCCTTCAGTATGTCCATACAATCGTCTGGTAGATTCAGATGACCATATTGCACTATTTCAGGAGCCATGCCGCCAAACTCAAAGACGAGAGGTTGGGGTGCACCATCCGCCCCCCGAACTTCGTGAGAAGGTCCGGCCTGCACGGCAACCGCATGTGAGGAAGGAGAGACCGGTGAAGTAGGTCCGTGAACCACCACTGCCTGGGCCACTCCGGGGCGATCAGGATCATCCGCGCCCTGGACTGGGACAGCTTGATGAGCACTGCCGGAATCAGGGGAATGGGTGGAAAAGCGTACAGAAAGCTGTTCGACCAATCGATCCATAGCGCATTCCCCAGCGTCCCCCGCTGGTAGTACCTGGATGCGAAGTCTCGGCATTTGCTGTTTTCGGCGGTGGCGAACAGATCTACGTCTGGAGTCCCCCACCTTGCGAAGACTTCCTAGTACTTCGTCGTTTATGACCCATTCGTGGTTTTTCTGAATCAGCCTGCTCAAGGCGTCCGCCTGAGCATTCTGCACTCCTGGCAGATGCGTGGCCGTAATCGTCAGTCCTCTGGCCAGCAGCCAGCGCCAGATCGCCTGCGCCTCCTGCGACAGAGTGCGCGATCTCGACCCCCCCTGCTTGTTGAGATAATACATCGTGGTTGTATTGTCCGTCTGTATCAGCAGTGAGTTGGTCTGGAAGGACGGAAGGAAGGCCTTCAGTGCCAGGAAGACAGATCTGAGTTCCAGGAAATTGATGTGGTACGTCGATTCCAAAGCAGACCACTTTCCCTGAATCTGCAAGTCCCCGGAATGCGCTCCCCAGCCCTGGAGAGACGCATCCGTCACGACACTCGTCGTGGGAATGTCCTTGTGGAAGGGAACCCCCTTGAGGAGGTTTTCCGCCGAACACCACCACTTCAGAGACTGAAGAGCATGCAGCGACAGACGTATCTTGTCGTCCCAAGAGCCTGTCCTCTGATCCCACTGATCCTCCAAACACTCCTGCAGCGGTCTCATGTGTAGCCGAGCGTGAGGCGTGAGGAAGATACAGGAGGCCATCGATCCCAGTAGAGAAGACACCTTCCTCACTGTCGTCGATGGAGCAGTCCTGAGGTCCTGAGCCTTCCGAAGGAGTGATAACCGTCTCTCCTCCGAAGGAGACACGCTTGCTGACCGCGTATCGATGGAGGCCCCCAGGTAATGTATGCACTGGACCGGAGTCGTGACCGATTTGGACATGTTGACGTGTAACCCCAGCTTGTGCAAGAGCTCGCACGTCCATCGGAAGTGTTCTTGCGCTTCCGCGAAGAATGATGCCTTGATCAGCCAATCGTCCAGATACGGGTAGACAAACACCTTGTTCCTCCGCAGGTGTGCCGCCACCACCGCCATGCACTTCGAAAAGGTCCTGGGCGCAGATTTTAGCCCGAATGGCAGTACTGTGTATTGATAGTGATTGGCGCCGACTTGGAATCGCAGGAACTTCCTGTGCTTCCGTGCTATGGGCACATGGAAGTATGCATCCTGTAGATCTATGGCACAGAGCCAGTCTCCCCGTTGCAGCTGAGGGAAAATCTGGTGCAACGAGAGCATGCGAAACTTCTCTGCGAATCCATTTGTTTGCCTGTCGCAAATCCAGAATGGGCCTGAACTCGTTCTTGTCCTTCTTGCGAACGAGGAAGAACCGAGAGTACAGATCTCTTCCCCTTTGAGACAGAGGTACCTCTTCTACCGCCTTTTTTCTCAACAAGATGTCTGCCTCCGCCTGGAGCTCTCAGCTGGAATCGAGAGCTGACCGGCGGAATCGCTGGAGGCGGGCTGATAAACCGAAGACTGTATCCATTGCAAACAATATTCAGCACCCACTTGTCCTGAGTAATTTTTTCTCCACTCTGCCGGAAAAAATTGAATGCTTCCCCCCCACTGGAGTGGGTAACGGTTGAGGGGGAAGTAGCCGCTCAGGGCCGAGACCCGGCCGGGCCCTTGGTCGTGGTAGTAGCCTGCTGGCCTCCTCTACCCCTCTGGCACTTCTGGAAGGGCTTGCGGAACTGCTGCTGTTGCTGCTGTCCCGAGCCCTGCCCACGCCCTCTGCCCGAAGATCCGAACCTCCTCTGGAACGGGCGCTTCTTCTCGGCCTTCTCCAACCCGACGGCCGTCAGGGTTTCCGCCTCCGCCTTCATGCGGGCCATCTCATCGTCCGCATGCTTCCCGAACAGGGTTTCCCCCGAGAAGGGCAGGTTGGCCACTCTTTGCTGCGCCTCTGGCTTGAGGGACGTCAGGCGCAACCACGAATGACGCCGCTGGTGGACGCCATGACAGTAGGCGTGGGCGGCCAACAAGGATACATCCGCCGCTGCGCTGATCATTTGATTAGAAACCAGCATGCCTTCGCGCACTGTTTCCAAGAAGTCCTTCTTGTCCCGTGGCAGTAGGTCCGCATATTGCTGCAGGGACTCCCACAGGGCCCGGTCGTAACGGCCCAACAAAGCCCCTGCACTCGCCGCCTTCATGGTGGTGGCTGCGGTCCCACACACCTTCCTGCCCGCAGAATCCAGCCAGCGGCTTTCTTTGTCAGGCGGAACCGTGGATGACGGGGCGGTCGCATGTTGTTTTCTTGCCGCCGTCACGATCACCGAATCCGGCTTCGGGTCCACTCTCAAAAAGGAAGGATCCGACTCCGGGGCCCTATACTTTTTCATGAGCCTGGAGGGAGCGGCCTTCGTCGTCGCAGGAGTGAGGAACAGCTCCAACGCGGGTTCCACCAGTCCTGGTACAAGAGGCAGTAGGGGGCGAGACAGGTGTTTCTTATGAAGCGTCTCGAATATCACGGACGTCGTGGGTGTTGGAACCCTCACCGTGATACCCAACTTTGCAGCCCCTCGCAAAAGCACCTCTTGGAAGGAGACCAAGTCGTCCACCGGAGACACCCTAGTCCCCGGGGAGTCCGACAGCGTCGGGGAAAGGTCTCTGTCCGAGGAGCGCGTGTGCGACCTGGACCTATACCTCCTACGGCGTCGTCTTGAGTCCGACGAGGACCGTCCACGGCTCCGTGACCTTCTCCTCCTGTGAGAACGGGAGCGCAACCTCTTCGGCCTGTCCGCCGGTCTAGCCGGCCCAGGCGACCGCGGGCGTCGTGGCTTCGGGGTCCCCTGCGGCGGAGTCTGATACCTTGGAAGGGAAACCGACCGCAGGGGAACCGGCGGCGGTCCCACAGGAGTGCGTGGCAGCGACTGAGGTTGGGGCGGCGGAGGCAGCGTCCGCGTCTGAGGTGGCGGTGGTGGAGGTGGCGGAGGAGGGAGAGGATGCGGCGACGGAGGCATCCGAGGAGGCGTATACACCACCGAGTACACCGATTCCGGTGACTTCCTCGACGGCGACCTGCGCCTCGACGGCGACCTCAGGCGTCTCGACGGCGACCTCAGGCGTCTCGACGTCGATCTCCTCTTCGGCGACGTCGACCGTCTCCTCTTCATCGACGGCGAACGGCGATCCCTCGACGGCGAATGCAGACGCCGGGCCCCATCGACGTCGACCGCTGGAAGGGGCCGAAGACGGTGTCGTCGCAGACGACGCCGATGTAGTCGACGGCGGCCTATTCAGGTCCCTCTACGGCGATCGTCGACGCCGCTTCTCCCCAGAGCCCTGGGGAGACGGCGAACAGACGGTGGTCATCCTCCTCGACGTCGCCGACGCCCTTGACGTCGACGGGGAGTGGGAGCGCTTACTGGTCTTCCTGCCCCTGGGGAGCCCCCCAGGGGCCTCAGTATGGGCCAAATCAGCCCCTCCAGACCCACCTGGTGCCTTCAGTCTTCTCTCCTCCAGAACTTGAAGCCTGATTTTCATTCTGTCCCTCAGGGTCCTGGCTGAGAACGAGTGGCAGATGGTACAGCTTTCAGGCACGTGGGACTGGGGAAGGCAACCTATACACACCTCGTGTGGATCAGTTTTAGCCTTCTTTCGACCACATTCCGGGCACTTGTCGAACAAGCCAGGCATGTTGACAGTACCAGCTACTAAGCACAAGAAAAAGTGACAAAAATTGCCAAAATCTCCAATAAACCCTTGAAAAGGGGAGAGCTCAATGCTCCAGGGTCCTGCTAGCAGGAGCCGGAAAAAAGAACTGAAAGTAAATGGGACCTGCTGGGCATTCTGGGATACTGGGGAAAGTTCTGGAGATCTGGAAAGTTTTCTTAAAGGCACAGTATCCTGTTCTCAGCCACATAATGGCAGCCTATGGGGCTTGTCTGTCCATTCCTTCCTCTCCATCATTCCAGAGGCTTTTGCTGGTAGAGGCAGGGTTTTTTCCTATGTGGAGAAAAACTAGACAGGCAGTGCTGTTTGTGGATGTTGGTGGAATTCTAGTTGAAGTACTGGACAGTGTAGCCTGTGGGTAGAGGCTGCATTATCTGTCTTTAAATTAAATTCTCTCTTAAAGGTGTATGCAGGTCTGCATGATTTGTCACCTTTAGAGATTATTTTTTATTGCTCCGGGGTCCACGCACATGGGCGGGACTATTCACTAGATTATGACTATACACAGAGATCCCCTACTACAGAAGGAAGTTTGACGGAACCTTAGGGATAAACTTCGGATTCGTGCATAATATAACCCTGTCGTGTTTGAATTGAAGGAAAGTGTTGAATTGAAAAGCATGAAGTTCACTCACTCGCCGAGGTAAGGGCTATAAGGAGCGCCGTTTTCCAGGAGAGATACTTAAGATCAGCTTTGTGTATTGGCTCAAAAAGGTGTTTCATAAGCTGGGCCAGAACCGTGTTGAGTTGCCATGAAGGAGGTAAAGTCTTTACCGGAGGGAATGTTCTAAACAGGCCTTTAAGGAATTATTTGATTAACCGATGACACCACAGAGAAGGGCCTGCAAAGGATCTCCTGAAACGGGATATTGCTGCCAAATGGACTTTAATGGAGGCATGAGCGAGACCAAATTTCGCCAGATGAAGAAGGTAAGGCAGTATTTGCTCTGGAGAGGATGAAAGAGGGTGTACTTTGTTTGACTTGCTACATTTGGAAAACACACGGGGTCCCCTGCAAAAAGGATAAGCCTTGGCAGGGAAATACAATATATGGAAAAGACACAATGGCACCAGGCTCAGTGCAAGGATAAAGTGGCACAAAACGTGGTAACTTCAGAGACACAACAAAAATCAATACAATTGTGTGACAAATTAATTAGAATTAATATTTTTATTTAATAATCTTTATGTTCATTGCTTTGTTAATATTCATGATAAATGCTTGTATATACATGATTTGTTATTTAAATCAAAGAATAGATTTTGTTGTGAGAAACATTCATAGGATAATCAATGATCAACCATTAAAAACATCACAAAAATAAATGAATAATTCAATTGATAAATAATCTATTCAATAGCACGAAAACACTGAGTAAGTACACGAAATTGTAAGATTATAAAACACTGAAAAAGTTAAACTTGAATTTTAGGTTTTGATTGCAGAAGTAATCGTGATTGCCCTTTGAACCCCAGGATATCGACTGAGGTTTTAAACATATAACCATTGATCTTCAATACGCGACATGATTCCATAAGCATTAATTATTTTTGGGATGTGAAATTTGGAGTATTTCATCAAATATAACAGAGGATGTATAGATTATCAATTCTCATTGTCCAGTATACCGGGTAAGTATGACTAGCTAGGTGGTGTTTATAAAACGGATTCTGAATCTAAATACCCCATTGAGAATTCTTTGCTCTAGAAACACAAGGGTGACATCGTTAATGAGGACACTTATTTCATCATCTTTTTCAGGATTTATATGTACTGAATAAGAGTCACTTGCTAACTCACTCAGACTTACAACGGCCCTCGAGCTTTGTCGCAATCCACTTCAATCTGGTAAAAGCTTGCGACGCCCTTTTTACTTTGGACTCATGGGATCCCAGAGATTCTATATTATTTAGTATAGTTCAATCAGAATCATATATGCCTCTATTTTTCTTTGAAGATTATTTATGACCACTTGCTGGCTTCATGATCAAGGAATTTTCTGCTTCTTGAACGAATAATTTACCCCCCTATAGGTAGGATTCATACCATATCTCCCTTACATTGTTTTAGTATTCTTTATTTCCTTCCTTAATTTTTCCTTTTTCATAATGGATATTTGTGTTTGTTTTTTGTATTATCTATCAGTTATTCACTTGGATGTTTGAATCTCACGACATTACTTGGGTGTGGGTTCACAGACGTGTACAGTGGTTGTTACTGTTTTTAACATTTATAAATCCCTAGTTGGAATGGAGTCATTCGACTCATTTATTCATGGTCAACGAAACTCAGTAACTTCAGAGTGAAATTGTGTACATCAACAGATTAAGTAAATTGTGTTTCTCTGTATTGTTCTATAAAAAATTGTCTTTTGCTTTTTACAGTAATCACTGACAAGAATATTCTGAAGAAGGCTTTGCCGAAACGCGTCATTTCATATTTCTGTGAACTTGTTCAGTGTTTTATAATCTTACAATTTTGTGTACTTACTCAGTGTTTTCATGCTGTTGAATAGATTTATCAATTGAATTATTCATTCATTTTTGTGATGTGTTTAATGGTTGATCATTGATTATCCTATGAATGTGTTTCTCACAACAAAATCTATTCTTTGATTTAAATAACAATAATCATGTATATACAAGCATTTATCATGAATATTAAAGCAATGAACACACAAAAAGATTAAATAAAAATATTAATTCTAATTAATTTTTGTCACACAATTGTATTGATTTTTGTTGTGTCTCTGAAGTTACCACGTTTTGTGCCACTTTATCCTTGCACTGAGCCTGGTGCCATTGTGTCTTTTCCATACTTTGTTTGACTTGCACCAGATACAGATCCTCTTCCATTTTAAGGAATATGTTTTGTTAGTACTATCTGCTCGAGCCCGGGCCAGAACTGCTTACAGTCCGGAGGTATGTCTAGACCCTGGAACTCTGAACTCAGGAGCCATGCTGATAATCTGAGAGATGCTAGATCCGGATGCTGGACTTGTTGGTTGTTCATAGTGAGAAGAGTGGGAAACTGTTTCAACCGGATCGCTGGTTCCAGGGAGAGAAGGTGAAGCTCCATGAACCAGTGTTGGAGTGGCCAAGCTGGAGCTATCAGGATGAGCGTGCAAGGTTCCGCTTTCAATTTCCTGAGAACCCTGGGAATCAGGGGAATTGGTGGAAAAGCGTATGCAAAGACGTTGCACCATGCGACCGAAAACGCATTCCCTGGAGATCCCTTCTGGGGATGCCAGCGTGCGAAGTGTTGACATTTGACGTTCTGCTTGGTAGCTAAGAGGTCCAGAAGAGGGGTGCCCCATTGAGAAAACATGCGGTTGAGAGTACGCTGATTCAACTCCCATTCGTGACATGCTGTCTGTTGTCTGCTCAAAGAGTCAGCCAGAATGTTGTGTGTTCCTGGAACATACTCTGCTCGAAGAGAAATGTTGTGAAGTAGCAACCAGTTCCAGATTTTTGCGACTCGTGAGAGAGTCTTAGACAACGAGTCCCTCACTACTTGTTTAAATAGTGCATTGTCGTGGTATTGTCGGTCCGTACAAGCACTAGAGAACTCCTGATTCGTGGTAGGAATGCCAGAAGAGCGAGATAAACCGCTCGTAGCTCCAGGAGATTTATGTGGAGTTTCCTTTCATAAAGGGACCATTTCCCACTGATCTAGATTTCTTGGAGGAAAGCTCCCCAACCTTCCAGGGACGCATTCGTTGTGATGGTATGTGGAGAAGCAGGAAGCAAGAAAGGCAAGCCTTGAGAAAGGTTTAGAGGGCAAATCCACCACCGTAGAGCCTTTATCATTTGAGGGGTCACCTGGATGACATCGTCGAATGACCCGTACATTGGACCCATTGAGCTGCAAGTGCTTCTTGAAGAGGGCGCATGAGAGGGCGACAGTGTGCAACTAGTAGAATGCAGGACGACATCCTCCCGAGCAGGGATTTGAAAAGGCGCACAGTAAGAGACTTTGGATCGTATGCGAAGCGCCAAGGAAAGAAGCTTGTCTTTTCGCTCTTGTGATGGAAACGCTTTCTTCTGGAGCATGTCGAGAGTAGCACCCAGGAAAGTTACATGCTGGGAAGGCTGAAGGACGGACTTGTCCTGATTGAGAGTAAACCCTGAACAATCGAAAAGCCTAAGAAAGGCGTCGGAAGACCTGGACGCGCCTTCTAGAGATGGTGCTTTGACGAGCCAGTCGTCCAGATATGGAAAGACCTGATGGTGGTGTTGTCGGAGATAAGCGGCCACCGGAGAAAGGCATTGTGAAAAAGCGTGGTACCGATTTGAGTCCGAATGGCAGGACATGGAATTTGTAATGCCTGCCCGCAACTGCGAATCTCAAATCTTGTGGTTGCGGTGGATCGGGATGTGAAAATAGGCACCCTGAAGGTCTAAAGACACCATGTAGTAGTCTGCATTGAGTAGCTGTAGTACTTCCTGGATGGTAACCATACGAAACGACTGCTTTTTCAAGAATTTGTTGAGATTTCTCAAGTCTAATATCGGTCTCCATTTCTTCTCCTTTTTCCGTATTAGGAAAAAACAGGAGTAAAATCCCTTCCCCCTTTGTCGTAGAGGAACTCGTTCTATAGCTCCCTTCTGGAGCATAAGTGAAAGTTCCTGGAGCAGAGCACGTACATTTTTGTGAAGCATAGGTCGGGGAGGGGTTTGGGGAGGAATTTGAATGAATTCTAGTGAATGTCCGAATTGAACTAGTTGCAGGACCCAACAGTCCGTTATTTGCTTCCAATTTTTTAGAAAGTGGGAAATTCTTCCTCCAACCTTGGAGAGCAGAGAGGAGTTGGAGACCGGCGGTATTGGGAAGTCATTGTCGCCGAGCAGCGTCTTTGTCGACCTCCTTTGCCACGAAAGGAAGACTTGGTGTAGGTGGATTGCTGTTGACGTTGCTGGTATTGTGGCTGATATTGCTGAGTGGAAGAAAAGGAAGATCGTTGTTGGTAATCTCCTCTGGCAGATGTTTGACCTCTTCCCATTGAGCCACAAAAAGATGGGTTCTTGAATTGGAGGGTACCCAAAGCCCTAGCCAGGTCGGTATCCTTTTTTATACCCTGCAGAGCTTCATCGATGTGTGTTCCAAAGAGAAGCTGACCACCATAGGGCATGTCCAAAACTTTTGCTTGTACCTCCGGTCGGAACGAATTCGCCTTTAACCAACTCTGGCGCCGTAGGACAGCTGCGCCAGCCGGCGAAATCCAGTAGAGGCGATATCCATCGCACAGTGTATGATCTCTGATGCAGATCGTTCGCCCTCCAGCAAGATCTTTTTTGCTTCTTCCTGTGCGTCATCTGGCAAGACTGCAAGATATGGAGCAATATCTGACCACATCTGCCTGTTATAGTGTCCCAACAGTGCCAAAGAATTGGATGCACGCACTGTTCATGCGCACATGGACAAGAAACGCTTGCCAATATTATCAAGCCGTCTACCCTCTTTGTCCGGAGGAGCGGCCAGCAGAGCGAAAGGATTTTTTCATTTCCGCTGAGCAGCTTGTGTGATTACTGAGTCTGGTTTAGGATGGCCGGTTAGGCAAGCAGGAGCAGTATCAGGAGCCCTGTATTTCTTATCCTGACGAGGTAATACTGGTGGTACCGAGGAAGGCTTCTGCATCATCTTAACATCCTGATCCCATATGTGATCTATAATAGGGATAGATCTGACAGATTTCTTAAAAGGCTCTTTAAAAATCATAGAGGAAGCAATCCTGCTGGTGGGAAGGCATAGGTATTTGAAAACGCTGTGCTGCTCTTTCCACTATGTTGTGAAATCCCCCAATGTCCTCAGGAGGCGAGTCAGCTGGAGCAGGCACTGGAGAAGCTGGACAGGGGAGAAGATAATCGTCCATCACGAGTAGATTGGGAATCTTGAAGATCCCCTTCTTCATGTTGATCCTCCTCCTTGTCTGCAGAAAGCGGAGGTGGTGATGTGACAGGCTCAGACTGCAAACTTAATGATGGGAGGCCGCGGTCTTGGCGGTGGAGACACAACTGGAGGCAGAGACGTTGCAGAAGTGGGAATCCTCTGCTTATAGTCCGAAATGAGCAATTGCAGGTCAGAAACTAGAGATGCCGGTAAACAAACCATGGGAGGTGGATGGTATTCTTCAGGAGAAACTGCCTGATCTTCCTGCACTTGATCCTCAGTCTGAACTGTCCTGGTACTTAATGTTCAGTTGAGATGGGCTTGTCGCCGTTCGAAACATACTGCCATCATCAGAATCTTCTTCCTCCAAAAGATGTGCTGGAGGCAAGAGTTGGACCCTACTAGGTGAAGTCAGGGCCAGCGTCAGCGTACGTTTTGTGATTTTCAGATGTATGTACGTACTTTTTAGGTTGGAATCCGCTGTTGTCGACGGGCACCATGGTAGATTGAAGTCCTGTCGTCGGAGCAGTCGTCGACAGGGTCCTAGTCGACGAGGAAGTGGATGTCGACGGGACAGTCTTAGTCGATGGTGTAGTCGTCGACACAGTCGTCGGCGAGCGTAGCGTCGACAGCAATTTGGACTTCGACAATGTCTTTATCTTCAGCGTCGACGAGACCTACCGGCCAGATGATGATAGAGTTGTCGTCGACGTGGATAATGACAGACGCGACAGAGGTTGAAACTTGTAGACGAGGTCACACTCAATGCCGTAGATGGAGATTTCCTAGTCGAAGCCACCGTCGACGAGGTAGTCGACGGGGTGGAAGAAGGCTTTTTGAAGGCGGAAGAACCTCCTGAGGAGAAACCTTCGCTGGAAGAGCCTTAGGAGGAACCTCTGAAGGCTTTATGCGCCTTCTTTTGGAGGTGGCTGCGACGAAGGGCCTGGAGAAGCCACCCTTGGTCTTTTCTGAGAGGACTGCTAAGATATTGAAGAGCCCTCACTTTCCTCAGAAGACAGTACTGGATCTTTGTCTTTAAGCATCTGCAGCCAAATTAAGAGGCGTCCCTCACGATCTTTGAGGGTCTTGGAGGAAAAGGTACGACATACCCTACAGTCCTTAGAAGTGATTCGGATAAAGGCAGTAGAGACCGTCCTTGTGTTGATCGTCCACATGAAGTCTTTTTTCCACAGGAAGCACAAGACCTAAAAAGGCCTTTCTTAGGAGTATTTGCCATGACGAACTGACTTCACCTCGAAGTTGGAATTTCGAAGTAAGAAGCACTGGAAAGCCAAAAAGAAGGAATGCTGAGCAGAGCTCAGAGGAGACTCCCTTAGCATGACATGCGGTAGAAAATCTGAGGGACTAGAGCTCCTTCCAGGAAGGTTCTAGAGGGTGGTGATGGCGGATTGGTTCCTCTCCAAAGTTTGGTCCTTTTTAAAAAAAAAAAGGACGTGGATATGTTACTAAGGTGAGGCCCTTGAGGGGTGGGGGGACGGGGATGTTGGTGTCCGGACGGATAGTACGAGGTATGTGGGTGTGCGTGTTCTCGTCCCCACGTAGGAGTGTGACTGCATGGTCGCTGGGTGTTCATTCTAAGACACTTTGTTCTGGTGCTAGTTGCTCTCCTCTGTTACTTGATTGCAGCCACTGTTGTAGTTTGTGCAGTTAAGGTTTTTAATAACAGTAAAATGGGGAAAACCAAGATAACGTTGATGTTGGAACTTGGCTCAAGTGTACGACTTGGATCCGAGCTAGCGGCGAGGCGCTGCGTTCACAAGCTGCCTGCCTCCGGGTTGTTGGCTGAAAAGCAGTGTACACTTTGACGACACAATAAAGGTTTTCCAAAAAAAAAAAAAAAAGAGAGGCCCTTGGCCTATTACTCTGTCTAGTGAGACATTACTTTATTTATGTACCAGGGACTCCCATCCCGAAGACTGGGAATGATTCAGGCATGTGAATCTATGAAAGATACCCTAATACTGGATAATGCTGTGGCTGAAATTTGGTGATTAGTTTTTGCATACTGGTTATCCTAGCTGGATTGGGATATGCCAGCTCTGGAGGTGTCTAATGTGGCCCCTAGATACGGATGTATGTGGGAGGGCTGAAGATTTGACTTGGTGTAGTTTATTGTGAATCCCAAGTCGTGTAGCAGCTGGATGGTTTGATGTGTGGTGAACACACTGGTTGAATGACTTGGCTTTTATCATCTAGTCGTCGAGATATGGAAAGACATGGATTTGTCGTCCTCAAGTGTGCTACTAGTACTAAGGCATGGCACTTTGTGAACACCCTGGGTGCGGTGGTCATCCCGAATGGAAGGACTTTGAACTGATAGTGTTGTCTGTCCACTATGAACCTTAGATACTTCCTGTGAGCAGGGTGTATGGGAAAGTGGAAGTAGGCGTCCTTGAGATCTAGTGTGGCAAGGAAGTTGCCTTGAAGTAGTGGGAGGACCTGTTGAAGAGTGATCATATGAAAATGATCATATTGTATGCAGAGAATGAGGGGTCTGAGGTAGAGTATTGGCCTTAGGGTGCCTTTTTTTTGGGGGGATTAGGAAATTCAGCGAGTAAACCTCTGTTCCTTGATGCTACAAGGGAACTAGTTCTATTGCCTGCTTTTGAAGCAGTGAGAACCTCTTGTTTTAAGAGTGAGATGTTCCATGGACATTGGATGCTGTTTGGGTGGTGTGGGGTTGCTATAAGTTCCGGGCAGTAACCATACTGGATAATTTGTCTTACCCACTTGTCTGTAGTGCTGGAATTCCAGACAGGTAGGAACTGTGAGACTCCCTCCTACCGAGTGGAATGGTCTGGAGGGAAGTCACTGCTTATTAGTGGGGGAGGCGCGAGTTTGTTACCTCGTCCTCTCCCTTTGTTATTTCTCCTGTATCCGCCTCTGTTTGCGTGGGGGTTTTGTAGGAAGAGGAGGCGGTGTTTGTTCCAATGTTTTTGGATGTGCCTCTATAGAAGGAGCGATGAAAGGAACCACGTGTGGATGGAGACTAATGCCCCCATGGATTTAGCAGTCTCCGTGTCCTTTCATTTGCTCTAGAGTGGTGTCTACAACTGGTCCAAAAAGTTGTTCCTGATTGAACGGCTGATTGAGGATAGTTGTTTGTACCTCCTGTTTGAAGCCTGAGATGCGTAACCAGGCATGTCGTCTGAGTACCACACTAGCGTTAATGGACCTAGAGGCTGTGTCAGCTGCATCAAGGGCACACTTGATTGATGAGTTGGTGATTAATTTGCCCTCCTGAATCAAATCATTTGCCTGGGTTTTATATTGATCAGGTAAATGTTGTAATAGGGTTTCTAGTTTGTCATAGTGAGCCCCATCGTACCTAGCAAGTAATGCTTGTGTGTTGGCTATGCGCCAGTGATTTGCTGCTTGGGCAGCAACTCTTGCCAGAGGCATCTAACAACTTGGATTATTTATCCAGAAGTGGTGCATCACCGGAGGTTTGAGAGTTGACATGTTTCCTAGCATTAGTTATCACTACTGAGTCCAAGGGTAGTTGCCCCTTGATGTAGGCAGGATCATCGGGAGCGGGTTTATATTTTTTTGTCATTCCTGGGATTGAGAATTCTAGCACTCACAGGGTCCTTGAATGTGTTGGGGGCATGTGGGAGGGTTTGGACAGTCTTCTGTGACTGTTCGAAAGTGTCTAGAAGAAAGTCCTAGTCTGCAGGGTCAGAATGCATCTGAACACCATGTTGGAGCAGCTCTATTTATAAGGTGACCAAAGCCAATATTGTCATCTGGGGGATGGCCGTGTTGGGTATGCCTGGGGATCAGGGAGGTCTGGGGGTTCTATTGGGTCATCATAATCGTCCTGCGATACGTCCGTGTCGTCATCAGGGTCAGTGAAAGGGCCATTGTTGCCTCTCGCAGCCCCTAAATCATCATCATGTGTTGGTGGTGAGTGTGGTGGAAGTCGTGGAGGAGGGACAGGCTTAGGAGGAAGGACAGGAGAAGAGGGTCGTATAGGTGAAGTGGCACAGTATTTTTTCTTCACAGGCACTGCAGGAGTGTCTGGTGTGTCCAGCATCCCCTTGTGTGGAACGGCAGCCACATGTCCTGTTTTGGGGTCTATATGGAGAGATTCCCGTTTCGGATCTACAGGATCCGGTCAAAAAAGTTCCTCCTCAGTAACCACTTTGACGCCAACTTCGGGTCCGAGCGGGGTTTGAATTTCTGCTCCGAGGTCTTGGGAGGTGGTTTGGGGTCATTTGGTTTGGCTATGGAGACAAATCTTTCTGTTCCGAATGCTTTGGTTTCAGATACGATGTCTTTTCTTTCGGTGTCGAGATAGTCTGTGCCGACTTTATTGGGAGTAGGTTGCTCCCCAGTCTTCGGTGCCGAAGGCGCCTGCGGGACACAGATGGTTTTTGCTCGGTCCCGAGCTACCAGGAGTCTTGTCCCTCATCTTCGAAGCCGGGACCGAGGGCGGGGCTTCTGAAGCTTGCTTTCGGTCACGACTGGGGCCGGCAGGCGAAGTCTTGACCGAGCCTTCTTTTTTTCGGGTGGAGTTGGGGTAGGGGCAATTGTACTCACTCGTTGACCAGGAGTGATGTGGTCGTCTGAGTCGTCTGCTTCAGACACGATTTCCAGGTCCTCAAAATCCTCCTCCGGGACATCGGGGCCTTCATCGAAGATGTCCACTGGTGCCAGAGCAGCTCGCTACGCCATGATGTGTCGGCGGGCACGGTGATCACAGATGGTCTTTTTGGATCGAAAAGATGCACAGGCCTGGCATTTGTTCTAGTCGTATTCTGGCGAGAGACACAGGTTACAGACCTTGTGTAGGTCACTGAGTGGGAATTTCGAGCCACACTGAGGGCATTTTTTAAATTGAGTCCTTTCCATGAGCAGTAGGCCCAAATTATGTCGATCGGCCCAGCCGCCCGCGTCAACGACTGGAATAGAGTAGTTGAGATGCGCGCCGAAGATCATGCGATCGAAAACAATACCGTCTAGTTGTAAATAGTTTGCGCTTCAAAGGTTTGGAGAATATGGTGCCGAACCGTAGCACAGAAGTTACATCCGAACCAGATGGCGGAAAAAAAACGGAGGATGGAGTCGATGCCCATGCGCACTATCGTCCAAGGGAGGAGTCACCTATCTCGGCACTACAAAAGACTCTTCCAAGACAACAAAGTGCAAGCATCCGAGCCCAACACCAGATGGCGATCTATGCATATTGTACAATCTGCAGTTCATATGCCACGAACAGTAACTTTCTCACTTCCCACCACATAGCTATCCCCACATCACATGAAATGAGATACAGGACAGTAGTGGCCACAAGCTAGTGCTTGTGATCTAGCTGAACCCGGAATAGAGAATAAAGATTATTTAACACTACATTGGTGAAACATATTTTAGATTAAAAAACCGGATAGAATTAGAACATGGGCAAACAAACTAAAATACGACAGATCAGGTAACAAAAACGTCAGGTTATCGACCACGAAGGTTAATGATTTATTTACACTGTACCCAGATAAAACCTACTCCAACAAATCTTTCATCGTGTATCCATCTACGTTTGCCCCGGGTTCACTCAGTAGGATTATAGGTCTGCTGTTTTTGGGGAAATCAGTTTTCAGCTGCATACGATTTTAAACCTTGCGGTACCATCTACAAGTACAGCTTTTCTTTATCAAAAATCCTTTGTGGAGAGAGGTCTTTGGCATAATCCAAGGTGATGTAACTGTTTGATCTATTCCAGTGTATTTTGCAACTTCTGCATATGGTTCATGATCTGTTCCAGAAGGCAAAATTGCAGAGGTTTGACTATCGTAGATCTCGGAAATGTAGGTTTCTATTTTGCCAGATGACTTTGTGGGCTCTTTCACAGTCTTGACAAACTGCGAACTCCAGTACAATTGGAACCCATGACTCTAGAAATTCAGTGTATAACTAGGCATAGACTTCACTGCCCTCAGACAAGCTGTATATTTTTACATTCACCCATTGGTTACATACACTTCGAGGTCAGTGATTTACCTAGTTACTCACTGGCCCAATCTTGGTAGAAGGCAAGTATGCTTATCTGTAAAAATGTGATTCAGTGTCAGTTACTCTGGTATTTCAGGCAAATTCTTCAGTATGAAGATCTCAGCACACAGGAGGTCCGTATTTGTTTCTTTGCAACAAGTAATCAAGAGCTGATAGTCTTTGGAAGGATCCGGTTGAGCGTGTCGCCTAGTATCTTTGATTAGCGAATTATGCTTACATTGCTATGACTTTGCACCAATGGATTCCATGTTTGCCATCAATTGGTTAGAACTTCGTGTGAGGTCATGAAAATGAGAGCAAATGATGGTTGGTTGCTAGCATTGCATATTCATTCTTGGTTGACATCCTGCTTGGCCTTAACCTTCCTGCTATGTCTGGAATCTCAATTGTGCTGATAGTGCCATTTGCTTGTGACAAATTAGCAATTTGCTTGTGTGTTATGTGACACACGGGCACAGTTCTCAAGATGGTGTACATGAAGTATTATAGTTTTGTTTGAGGATAGAACACCGCTGGCCATTGATGCTTTCATTTGATATGAACGGTTGAGGTAATCTACATTCTGCTACCGGAGACATTTTATTTTTAGACATGTCAGGTGTTGGTAGTATCTCTGCCTGAAATCCCGAATCCGTGCAAAACAGTCAACAAATCTCTGCTTGCGCCTAATGACCACACTGGGAAGCTTTATGTGGATGGTGAATTTCTAATAGGCAAAGATTCTAATAGCCCGAGAACACAGTGGATTCTTCTTACTGAGTTACTTTTTAGGCCGAAGACCAAACTTTACTGCCACTCTTCCGTTACCCACCACTGCTATGTTACTCTCCTGTATACTGTAGTTCTCCGGTATTGAACTATTGCGTAGGTTTATGCGCTTAAAACTTCCACACCATTGAGGTGGGAGTACCACGGTACTCAGAACTACAAAGAAAAGCACTGCATAGTGAAACATTAAAATGACATTGGCAACCAAGTCACAATGTTAAAAAGTACCAAACTTAAGCCAATCAGAAAGCATACACTCCTCTTAGGACCCCATACTCTTGATTTCTAGCACACCCATGCCTCAGATTTCTAGCATGATAGTTGAGGAGGTACCCAATGCAGTTAGCTCCTGAAACGGTGAGGGAGTCACACTGGTACAGGTAAGCAACTGATTTTTTTCACCAGTATGGACTCTTAGATTCACATGCTTGAATTCCAATAGAGAGCAGTGTCAAACTTAATACAATATTTTACAATGCAATGTTGGGAAGTGTAGATCATGAGTCAAATAAACCAAATATATAGAAGACCGCTCACCTCATTGGAACAGATTAACTGCCGGTCCTAATGCAGCATCTTCCTGGATTGTGGCATCTAGGCAGTAACGCCTAGTAAAACGGTCTCTTTCCATGTAGCAGTACTGCATGTGTCAGGTTGAGTCACTTCGGCAAACAGGGTAGTTCAAGTCACTACACTCCGAAATGTGCTTACATTTTCCACTCCGGGGAAGTCCAGCTTGGTCATGACAAATCAATTGCTGCTGAAACAACAGGCTATACTACATCTAGAAAGGGCATGTCCTTTCTTTGGCGGGGCGAATGCCATCAGGAGTTGGTCAGATTTTCTAAATGGTTTAGTTCACTTGAGATAGAATTTGAAACAACTTTTGATCTTTATGGTATGAAGCTCTCTGTGGCATCAGTTGAATTCTTAAAGAAGTGTTTAAAATTGACTCATTAGGAGTCAGATGGAACTTCAAGATGAAATGAGGATTTGGTCTCAACAGGACAGGCGCCTTTAATTTTGAAAGCCTGTACTTTGCTCTACTTCCACCAGAACAATCTGCAAACAGCACAGCTCATTTCCAGGATAGAGGTTTCAAATCAGCCTTGTGAACGGACTCAAAATGACTTAGTTGAGCTAGGACTATATTAAAGTGCCAATTGAAGGGAAGTTTCTTAACTGGAGGGAAAGCTCTGAAGAGTTTGCTTCAAAACTTCATTCGTTTATACAACCTTAGTGCTTTATGATTCAAAGATCTGTGGAATCGCAATATTGCTGCTAGGTGGACCTTGACTGAGTTGCAAGATTATCCTAATCATGCCAGATAAAGTAGGTATGGTAGTAATCTATTCAGGAGTAAACCAGTAGGTCTTATTACTTGAATGTTTTGGCCCGGTCTAAAATTTCCCTACATTCTGAAGGACTAAAGATATTGAATTAGCTGTATTCAAGAGCCAGGTCACCATGTTGAGACACTCCAGAGTGCAATGCACAACTTTACTCTTGTACACCATCAACAACTCTTTCATGGGTCTTAGTGGGATATGATGTCTGACACACAGCTCTGTGTACGAGAATTTTCTCGGCCATGCCGGGCCCACCTAAATTACTGGATAAGGCTCCCTTTTCATTTAGTCGAGGAGTTTGTCGATCAACAGTAGGGGGAAGTAATACTTAGGCAAATATTCGGGTCCAAGATATCTGAAAGGAATTCCCACACAATCCCTTTATGGGGTATTTGCTGGCGTAAAATTGCCATTTGTGGTTGACCGTGGTCACGTACAAGTCTAGATTTAGAGCTCCTAGTTTCCGAAATATCTGTAACAACCTGAATCCAATTAATTTGGTTCTATTTCCATTTTATTTTTTATAACTTCCATGGATAGCAATTGTAATTCAGACCAATATTGTTTACTTCCTTCAGACGCAAGGCCTGGAGAAACTGGTGTCAGTTTTTCAAGGCTTAGATGCACTCTTTTCCTGGTAAGACCGCTTGCTGCAGACTTCCAGATTCCGTAAACACGCTCCCCATTCCCCCAGCGATGCATCTATATGCTCACTGCCTCATTCCATTATGACCATGTGTAGGTTGTTTCCTATATCCACCGGGTCATTGCGAACTTCATTTCTGAAGTGATTCTGAGGACATTGAAGGATCCTTGTTCCTGAATCCACTGTCCGTTTCCTCCTGCAGAAGTCTCATGCATTGGCAACATTTCGTTGTAAGTAGGGTGCAAGAAGACATCATCCCCAGTAAAAACTAGTTCTTCCGAACAGAAGTGGAAGTACTTCTTGAAAGGCAAGATGTCAGTTACTGAACACAGTCTCTTGAGGGAAAAGCCTTGTAAGATCGTGTCTAGGATTGCGCCAAAGGATATGTTCTTGTATTAGTTCGAGACAAGATTTTTCCTTGTCCAGTCGTAATCCTAGATCCTTGAAGATATGTATACCTGCTCTCGTGGACTGCTGAACTGCTTGATATGTGGATGCTATTATGAGCCAACCGTCCACGAAGATTGATGCTCCCGGGTGTGGTGGTGTTTTATCTAACACCAAACAATCCAAAAATATAGAATTTCAGTTGCTTTAGAGTTTGGAAAGTCTTTTTATGCCAAACTGGTGTATATTGGGGATGGTAACCAATGTCTTGGGTTTGTCACTGCTGCCTCATGGACTCCTGACCCTTTTCTGTGACAGAAGGTATTTTTCTAGGAGACTGCTTGAGAAGGAAGCAGCTGGCGGGGCTCTGTACTGTTGTATATATTGTAGGCGAATGCCTTGCACAAAACTGATAAAATGTCTGTTACCTTGTTAGTTGGAAGGCTCCTCTGTAACAGTATTGTCCTCATCTCCTGGCACCCCAGGAAAGGGCTTGCTATATACGCCGAGGTCTTTTTTAGTGTTTGTTTTCATCATTGCAGTATGTCCTCTACATGCTTCCCTAGTAGGGCTTCTCCATAAAAAGCCATGTCTAATAATTTAGCTTGAACTTCTGGCCTAAATTAAATTGCTTTCTGCTATCCCGGGGTCTCAAACGACCTGCCCTAGCAATCTGCCTAAAATTAGTCTATACTATGTCTAGAGAGATATTTATTATCGCAACTGAGGTCTTTTGCCCCTCTTGCAACAGGATTTTAGCCTGTTTTCGCTTTTCTTCTGGCAGTAAGTCAACTTATGGTCCAAAGCTAACCACACTTGTTAACTTTATGACAAGGACAGCCAAAGCATTAGAGGCTCCAATAGTTGTAGCATTCATAGCAGAGAACTTTTTTCTGACATTGTTGAATACCTACCTTCCCTGTCAAGCGGTGCAGAGTGAGAAACAGAGTGCCTCTTTGCTGCTTGCATGACCACAAAGTCTGGCTTTAGGTGACTGATTAGGCATGCTGGAGAATTCTCTGGGGTCAAATATTTCATGCTGAGGCTGGGTATCGCCACCGTAACAATAATTTTAACAATTCTGCCCATGCGAGATCCATTATAGCTATGGCCCTTACAACCTTTCCAGAGGATTGTTTAATGTTGTACAGGAAGCATTCTATCAGCTCACTCGTACCAGAAGATCAAACCTCTGATGATCACCTAAGACAGCATGAATACCTCCAATGATGTCAGGAGGGAATCCAGCAGTTGGCGGAGTAGCAAGGGCCGAAAGTGGCGCCACATTTATCCCATTCTATTCATGTAGCTACAGACAGGTCCTCCAGATCATCATCTTCCTGAATGTAGTCATCATGGATTGTGAAAAGATCCAACATCCTGGTTGGCACTCACTATTTTTCTGCGTATTTCACCTGGTGTGACAGACTAGATGAGGCAGACTAAGTGTGACAGGGGGGGGGGGGGGGGGGGAGGGGAGGGGGTGTAATGTAATGCCTTGATGAGCTTGAGTTGGTAGTGGCAGTGGAGGTGGATTACCAGTAGAAGGATACCTCTAATTAGAGCGCATGCAGCACGGAGCTGAAACCAAATGCATAGGTTCTGACATGGGTTCCCGATGTTCATGCTCTTCATTAACATAATATTCTTGGACGGCATCTTAAGATTTAGGTGGAGCCTGTGTTCTATTTTTAAAAAGAAATCTCCTAAATATTCACTGCCGTCCATCAATATCCTGGCATTTTTCATGCAGTTTAGATGGGTAATATACAGGACCAAAGGAAACATGTGCATCATCATCTGACACTTGCAACGCCAACAGGTGTGTCAGTGATAAGGGCAAAATCTGGTCCGAGTAGTTTATAGTCATAGTCGATGGACCAGTCTACAAAGTTAAAAGAATATAGGTGGCGATGCAGGTTCATGCTTAAAATACGTAGACTGCATAGATGTTAGCGGTATTACAATTCTTGTCAATGTGGTCATCGTCAAGGGTCTATTCGATGCAGACGTTGATGTAATTGTAGATGACAAGGTGGTCAAAGTCTGTTACTGCCGTTGTAGACAATGGTTTGGAGGGTTTATGTTGACATGCATTTAGACGATGGCGAGTCAGTTCACTACTTTCTACCTTCACAGGAAGACTGTTCCCTCACAGTTGGTGTTAAAAGTTCACACCTGGTCTTGGTCAGATTCCTGAAACACAAGGTGATCATTTGTATTTTTCCTGTGATGTTTCAGCCACCAAAAGGTGGGCTTTTTTCAGGGTGTTTTCTCCCTTTCATGCACCTTTTTGGAGGGTTCCACAGAAGGGTCTTTCTTCTAGTTGCTCTTTTCTAGGGTCTCTTCTGAGGAGATCGTTTTTGTACTTTCATCCTCAAATATTTTTTTTGTCTTCTTTTGGAGCTAAAGTAGAATGTCTGGCTTCTCCACCTCAAGAGTTTTGGTAGAAATGTTTGGCTAATAAGGTTGATGTAGGCAGTATAAGAATTCCTTACGTCAAAAAAAGCGTGAGTTTTCTACAGGATCTGCAAGTTCCGAAATTACCCTTTAAAAAAAAAAATCCTCCTGACCTGGTTATTCTGGTCAGGACCTACGTTACCTTGAAGGGTCAGCTGGAATTGAAAGAAAAGCCACAAAAATTAGAATTCTAAGTTAAACACTAAGACTCAGCAGAGCACATGGAGGCTCCCATCACACAACATGCAGTTAGAAATCAAAGGTATGGTGGCCTTTAAAGGGAGGAGTGGATTAGCAGATCCTTCCTGATTGGTTCTTTAAAATGATGTGAATTTGTTACCAAACATATGCCAATGTCACTTGTTTAAGGTTTCACTATGCAATGCTTTGCACTACTTCCGATTACTGCGAGACTTCAAATGTGAGGACGATTCAAGCACGTGGATTTATTAAAGATTCAAAACTGGGGGAAATAGCGGTAATTTCTGCAGGGGGAGCAGATCAATTAGAGACCAATGGTACCAAGAAGAGATTAAAAAACAATATTACTATGTAGAATTTGCCTAGGTCACTTTACTAGCTGCTGGGCAGCGTTTATGGCAACCAAGCAAACTGATTAACAGGAAGGCACCACCTTAAAGGAGCTGCACCAGAATATAGGAGGCTACTTTGGTAAGTCAGAACACGAACTGTGTGGGACACTAGTCTAAAGAAAAAACACAAGCACATACAAATATCAAAGAGCAGACAAATCCAGTCAAACAAGCAATTGGCAGAGGCTTTAAAAAATGTAGCTCTACATAAGTATTTTCTTTCTTCTCTATATTTCAAGCGGTACAAATTAAATCTATAAAAATGGTTATAAGGATGTTTTGAGATCACACCTATCTTGCAAAGAGGAAGCTGTTGCATCAATATGCTACATCAACTGTAAGCCATTAGCTGAGGCCCATAGTGTAATAACAGAGCACAAGCAAGTTACTCATATTCTTTCTGGTGGTTACTCGGACTAGATTCCTCACCATTAGAATAATTCTAGGCGCCAGACTATCTTGATTTCCAGCAGCAATTCTTCCGGCACACTGGTAGATGGCGCCGCTTGACTCAACAGCCTAACATTACCACAGCAGTGAAGCAGAGCTGTGTATAGGTGTCAGTGTGTTGATGGATTTGGTCTTGCAGGTTTTTGCGCTCTCAGACCACTCCATAACAAATTGGTGGGGACAGTGTACCAAAACGTAACTTGGGAACTCCCCCCCCCCCCAACAGAAACAAGTCCAGTGTCAATAAATCTGCCTTTGTTTCATACCTTGGTTATTTAAATCAAGAACTTCGGATAACCACCACAAAAATGGAACTTTTTTCTATGGGTGGACCGGATGTTGATACAAAATCAGTATAAGGAAAAATCTCAATGTGCTAGTTGTTCTCCTCCTCATGATCAAGTTGTACACTGAAGATTCAGTACAGTTCCTAAATCTGCACCCAGGGACTCAAGCCTCTTGTAGTATTCGTGTCAAGGGAGAGGCCGAGAAATCATTTAACACAGGAGGCCGCACTTTGGTGGTTTCCTAGGGTGACATAGGCCTCGTGTGGGCAGACATCTGCTCCGCGTCAGTGTTCAGCATCAATACCGGATACGGTACAGGAGTCTAGGTTGGCAAGGACCTTGGTAGCTGTGGGTCAGTGCAGGAAAGGATTTGTGGGATTAGTCTGCACCAACAAAGGAGCAGACAGCAGCAGTGTGACTGGGGGCCCCTGCAGCTCCATTGGCCCCCAAGGTGCTCCAAAAGGAGCCTGCGATGCCTTAATCTGCAGCATGGCCTCCTTGAAAGCTTCCATTCGCTGTAAGGTCAACCACAGCTTGTAAAGTCTGTGTGCTAGAATCAGCCCTAGAACAAGCCATGGAGTCTGGTTCTTGGAGAGAGAACTGCATGGCTTTGCGACAGTTAAGGAGTGGCAAAAGTAGGCCAAATCTTGCTTGGCTTTCTTAGAACCGCAACACTTCAACTTACCTGAAGACTCTTGCGAAATAAGGAGCACAACTGTTGTTTCAAGGGCCCCCTCTTATGTTCCACGTCAGAGTTTGCTTCCTGCCACCTTGAGGTGCAACCGCTTATTTTAGAGGAAATGTTTTCCCTGGCACATTGTCCATGTAGAGTGGAGGAGTCAGTAGAACCAACGAAGTAGGGAGCGGAGCTATAGATCTGCGAATGTCATCAATTCACTGTTCAACAGCAGGACTTACTGGTGTATAGGACCAATTGCTGTTGAAAACCTAGAACCAGTCTTGCGCTTGAGATTACTCCAGATGTGAACAAGCCGAGGTTAGAATGTTCATCAGAAATAGAATGTCCTTTGTGCTGGCATTTGCAAAGTCTGAAGATACAAAGGAGGAATTTGCCAAACATTTATCCAGATCTCCCTAGAATAAATTAGCAGAAGCCAAAACTTACCTTGAACAGCAGCATCGAGATTTATATAGGCAAATGCTTTGAGGTGCAAAATGTTCAGATAACCCTGAAAGATAGAAACAGTGGTTAATTAACATCAACCTTTCCTTCCATCCCTTGAAGAACAGGTACACAACAAAATAACTACAAATCAATAAAAGCATTGAGACAATGGCAACAATGGATTAGTTACTCACCTGTAATCCTAGTTCTCATACAGTGGTATACTCAGTCATAATCTATGAATACATATATATACATATATATTCATATGTGAAAACCTATACATGCAGCCTAAAAATGTTGAAAACATGGCAATGCTGTAAATTACGTATGTTTGCCTAGTAGTGCCCCCTAACCCGTAAGGAAAAAAGGAAGCATCAGGCAAATTATAACACAGCACTGCTTTATTGTCAAAGCAACTTGTAATTGTAAGCATTCGCCAGTAGGCTGCAGCAGAGTATCAAGAAACAAAGAAAACTGACACCTTGCCTTTAAGGCATTAGAGTAGGGGGACCGTGCCTTTAAGACCTGCATGAGACCCCCTGCTCCCATGATGCATTACAGGTGGCAGTTGGGCCAGTTCTTTTTGGCGGTGCATCCGCACCTGAGTAGATCTGCATGCCATACATCACGTACTTAAAGAGAAACCATGCTCGTCCGGGGAGGTGGGTGGGTCGCTTATAACTTTGATGAGTATACCCCTGGATGGGAACTAGGATTACAGGTAAGTAACTAATCCTTCTCATCCAGGGGATACTCATCAATAGTCATAATCTATGAATAGAGTATGAAGCCCATACCCAAAGTCTCGCGGACGAGCATGACAGCATTTAAAACATACAGTAAAAGCAAATTTAGCATCACAGTTATGCAAACAGGTTCCTCAGAGAAGCCTGCCCCACCTGGGCGTCGGCCTGCGCGTCTGAATCTAGGCAATAATGGCGCGTAAAGGTATGAACTGAGCGCCATGTAGCCGCTTTGCAGATTTCAGACATGGGAACGTTGCAAAGGAGTGCAACAGTAGAAGCTTTCCCTCGAGTAGAGTGTGCTCTAGGTTTACCCTGCAGAACCTTGTGGGACAGTTGGTAAGCCAAAGCTATACAAGAGACAATCCATCTAGAAATGGACCTCTTGGAGGCAGCCAGCCCGGTATTCGTGGGCCCATAGTTAACAAAGAGCCTGTCTGACTTTAAGTGGAAGGGTCTTAGCCAGATAATTTCAAAACCCTCCGGAGGTCAAGAGAATGTAAGGCTCTCTCCGGGAGAGTGGATGGCTGAGGAAAAAAGGTGGGCAAAGTGATCACCTGATTAATGTGGAAGTCCGAGACCACCTTGGGCAGGAAGCTCGGAAGAGTACGGAGCACCACCCTATTAGCATGAAACACAGTATAAGGTTCCTTGCAGCAGAGGGCCTGAATTTCACTGACCCTACGGGCCGAAGTGATGGCTACTAAGAAGGCAGCCTTCCAGGTCAGATGCTGCAAGGACGCCTTATGAATTGGTTCAAAAGGGGCCCCCATTAGCTTAGGGAGAACGATGTTAAGTTCCCAGGAAGGGGAAGGAGACCTCACTGGTGGGTAAACTTTCTTAAGCCCTTCTAAGAAATCCTTTACCACTGGCATCTGGAAGAATGAGGTCTGGGTAGGAGACTTCCTATAGGCTGTAATAGCAGCTAAGTGTACTCTGATGGAAGAGTACTTTAACCCAGACTTCGCCAAGTACAGTAAGTAGGGGAGAATAACCTGTTCTTGACCCCGCATCGGATCAAGGGTGTTATCTCTACACCAAACGCAGAATCTTTTCCACTTAAAGGCGTAAGACTGCCTAGTGGAGGGCCTCTTCACCTCCCGGAGAATGTTCATACAGTCCGGAGGAAGATCTAAATGTCCGTATTGGATGAATTCAGGAGCCATGCCGTCAAGCTGAGTGAGGGAAGATTGGGATGAAACACCCTCCCCTTGTCCTTGGTCAGCAAGTTCGGTAGGCAAGGTGTGTGGTACTTCCGACAGCTGGAGTAGATCCGGGTACCACCACTGACGGGGCCACTCCGGGGCTATTAGGATCATCCGAGTCCTGGCCCTGTAGAGTTTCTGTATCACAGCCGGGATGAGAGGGAGAGGAGGAAAAGCGTAAAGCAATGTCCTCGACCAGCTGATCAAAAGTGCGTTCCCCTCCGACCCCTGTTGAGGGAACCTGGAGGCGAAGACTGGGCATTTTATGTTTGCCGCGTCTGCGAAAAGATCGATGTCCGGTACGCCCCACGACCGGAAGATCTCTTGAGCGACGTCTTAGTTGAGCACCCAGTCGTGCGCTTCGACGAAGTCTCTGCTGAGGCAGTCTGCCTGCACGTTCAGGGTCCCTGGCAGGTGAACAGCGACGATCGCCAGGTTTCTCGCCAGAAGCCATCTCCAGATGGACTGGGCTTCCAGAGACAGGACCCGCGATCTGGTGCCTCCTAAGTTTGTTCAGATAGAACATAGTTGTGGTATTGTCTGTCTGAACCTGAACATAGTTGGTTTGCAGGGATGGATACAGGGACTTGAGAGCTAGGTGGACTGCTCGTAGCTCCAAGAAGTTGATGTGATTACTCTGTTCGATAGCGAGCGGACCAGAGACCTTGTACTTGAAGCTGGCCCATATGAGCACCCCAGCCCTGCATGGATGCATCTGTGACCACTGTCTGTGTCGGAGGCGCCTGATGGAAAGGGACGCCGTGAAGCAGATGGGAGCGCTTCATCCACCACCGGATGGAGTCTTTGGCGGCTTGATGAAGGGTAATGCGATCCTCCCAGTGGCCGGACCTCTGCGACCACTGATCCTCTAGATCTTGTTGCAGAGGACGCATGTGCAGACGTGCATTGGGCACAATGTAAATGCACGAAGCCATCGACCCCAGAAGAGACAACACTTGTCTGGCTGTGGGAAATGCCGTGCTGAGAAGCATGCGGCCTTTCTGAAGCATGGAGGATAACCTCTCCTCCGAAGGACACGCGCTTGCACTTGCGGAGTCTAGAGAGGCGCCCAGGTAGTGGATCCGCTGAGTGGGATTGAGGACCGACTTCTTGTAGTTGACCTGGAGGCCCAGCGAGTGCAGAAGGTTGAAGCAAAACGAAAGATTACTCTGGAGTCGAGCAGGAGTGGAACTCTTCAAGAGCCAGTCGTCTAGATAGGGGTAGACGAATATCTTCCGCTTGCGGAGAAAAGCAGCCACCACCGCCATGCACTTTGAGAAAGTTCGTGGTGCGGATTTGAGGCCGAATGGCAGAACCCTGTATTGATAATGCCGGCGAGAGATCTGAAATCTGAGAAACTTCCGATGTTTCGCTGAGACAGGAATGTGGAAGTATGCGTCCTGTAAGTCGATGGCACACATCCAGTCCCCCTGGTGGAGATGATGGAAGATCTGGTGCAGTGCCAGCATTCTGAATTTTTCTCTTTTGACAAATCCGTTGAGTAGGCGGAGATAGAGGATGGGTCTGTACTCTGACCGCTCCTCGTTTCTGAACAAGAAAATACCGGGAGTACACTCCTAGATCTCTGCCTGGTTGGAACCTCCTCTATGGCGTTCTTGGAGAGGAGAGTGGCAACTTAGTCCTTTAAAAGTTGGTTTTGGATGGGAGGGAGTGGCTGCCTCCGTGGGGGTACCTGCGGAGGGGGAGATTTGAACCTCAGCAAGTAGCCATGCTCTACAATATTCAGCACCCATCTGTCGTTTGTAATGGCTTTCCACTCTGTCAGGTGAACGGTGATACTTCCTCCCATCGGAGTGGCGGAGGAAGTAAGATTTCACTGTTTCGCGGGCTGTTTGGTAGAGGACTGTTGCTTCGCATTTCCTCTTCCTCTGCCCCGACCCCTTTGCTGAAACTGGGACCTCTGTTGATTCTGGGAGGACCATTGGGATGTTTGAACGCGCTGGTGAAAGGCACGTTTGTCGCCCTGGCGAAAACGCTTTCGGAATTTTGCGTTTTTCCAGCCCCACAGCCTTCAAGTGTCCAACTGCCTTCATCTTGCTCATTTGGTCATCCGCATGAGCCCCAAATAATGATAATCCGTTAAAGGGCAGATTGAGAATTCTCTTTTGTGCGTCAGGCTTGAGGCCCGTTAGTCTCAGCCAGGCCGAACGCCGAGAGCAGACGCCATGTGAGTAGCCATGTGCGGCAAGGTCCGAGGCATCAGCCGCTGCGCTGATTATTTGATTGGCCACCAGCCCGCCTTCTTGTAGGATCTCTGAAGTCTCGCCTGTCTTCTCTAGGCAGCTTCTCCGCAAATCTGGCAAGGGAATCCCACAGGGAACGATCATACCGCCCCAGCAGGGCTGAAGCGCTAGCCACCTTCATGTGCGAGGCAGAAGTGTTGCACATTTTCCTGCCGTAGGAATCCATCAGCTTGCTGTCCTTCTCAGGGGGGACAGAAGAAGACACTGAGGTCGAGTGGGACTTCATAGCTGCTGCCACAATCACTGAGTCCGCTGGCGGGTCCGCCCTCAAGAACAAAGGATCCTCGGCTGGAGCCTTATACTTCTTCGCTATTCTTGACAGAACCGAGCCCGCCGTAGCCGGAGTGAGGAACGTGGCCATAGCTGGGTCCAACAATCCTGTCACCAAAGGGAGCAGAGGTCTGGGAGCAGACCGATGATGCAAAGTGTCAAAGATCACTGAAGTGGGTGCCTGAGGGATGTGCAGCGCGATGTTCAATTTCTGCGCCCCTCTACCCAGGACGTCTGAGAAGGTAGCGAGGTCATCCACCGGGGACAGTCGCGATGGAGGTGTAGAGGAAAAAGTAGGAGAGTAGTCCCGGACTGAGGACCTTGTGGATGAAGTCCCATTGGGCGACCTGGTGCGTCGCCTCTTGTGAGAGTGTTCGCTATGGTGAGCCCTAGACCTTGATCTGCGCTGTGACGGAGATCTTGGGACGTCTGTGCGCGGAGCGGCGGTCCCTGGAACGAGACCGGCGGGGAGTAGGTGGCCTTGGATCCCTTGGAGGAGACTTACTCCTGCGTGGTGGAGAATACCTGCGGGAGTAGTCCGATCCAGGACTTCGACATGTGCCAGCGCCCACATCCCGCAACCAGCGAGGTGACAGTCCGAACCTCTCTGGAGACTTGGGTGAGCCTTCCGGAGATATTTGCACGATGTGCAGTCCCGGAGAGGACTGCTCTCCTGGAGATCGAGAACTCTCCGCGGGAGCTCTAGCTGTGCCCTTAGACGTCGAATTCCTCGACGTCGACATCTGCGTCACCATCGGCAAGTGCGGGGTATGGCGTTCTTGTCTCGATGCCGATCGCGGAGACCTAGACGTCGATATCCTCTTCTCTGGCACCTGACGTAGACTGGATGACCTTGACGTCGGCCTTGCACGCCGTCAACTGGGCGACTTAGACGGCAACCTCTCTCGACGTTGACTCTTCGACGTCAACCACTCACGCCATCGAGTGGGCGACTTAGACCTCTCAAGGCGTCGAATTGATGATCGACGTCGACCTTCCATGTGATCGACGTCGACCTTCTATGTCGCAGAGTGGGGGTATCCCTCGACGGCGACCTGCCCACTCGCGGCGGAACGTACGTCGCCGCATCTCTCGACGCCGACCCCCTCGAGGGTGGCGGAGTGTGCCTCGATGTCGACGGAAGCCTCAACGTCGGACACAGTCCAGACCTCCCCGGACTAGCAGCCTTCGAGCCCGAAGGACTGCGCCTCGACGCCGACTTACTTTTGCGCGGCGGAGAATCTCGACGGTGAGATGAATCCCTTGACACCAAAGTGGTCTTCTGCCTTTACGACGGCCTCTTCAACGACAAATCCCTAGGACTCTTGTCTTTCTGGAGCCAGGAGAGCTGGTGTGTCACCGTTTTTGCGATTGTGTAGCTGAAGGTGGTCTTGATAAAGAAGGATCGCCTTCACGACGGCTTCTGTCCTTCTCCAGCTGTGCCTGTAGTCTAATGTGCTCTCTATCCCTCAGAGTGCGCTTGGAGAACTTCTGGCAGTGAGGACGCCGGTCAGGATCGTGTTTAGTCGGTAAACACGCAATACACACCGAGTGTGGATCTGCCAGTGCCATCTTGTTGCCACAAGAAGGGCATTTCCGAAATAAAGGAGGCATTCTGACTGGAAAAAATTCGAAATTTTACTGGAAACCAGCAGAATCAGCCCCCAGAAGCCAGAAAACGTCGAAAAATGCTTGAAAAAGCTTTAATTTCCAAAATTTCAGCCAAAAACTGAAGAGCTCAAGCTCCAGGATCCTCACAGAAGGAGCCGGAAAAAAAGAACTGGCCCAACTGCCACCTGTAATGCATCATGGGAGCAGGGGGTCTCATGCAGGTCTTAAAGGCACGGTCCCCCTACTCTAATGCCTTAAAGGCAAGGTGTCAGTTTTCTTTGTTTCTTGATACTCTGCTGCAGCCTACTGGCGAATGCTTACAATTACAAGTTGCTTTATGACAATAAAGCAGTGCTGTGTTATAATTTGCCTGATGCTGCCTTTTTTCCTTACGGGTTAGGGGGCACTACTAGGCAAACATACGTAATTTACAGCATTGCCATGTTTTGAAAATGTTTAGGCTGTATATATATATATATATATATATATATATATATATATATATATATATATATATATATATATATATATATATATATATATATGTATTTTCTATATGCTCCGGGATCCCGCACATGGGCGGGGATTATTCATAGATTATGACTTTGATGAGTATCCCCTGGATGAGAACCAGTGGTTCACAAAGGTCTGCACACACAGTAGTATGCTTTCCAAAACTGAACTGCATCCACATTAGTGCAGGAGTTTGAAATGGCCATGGCAGCGCAGCAATGTTCTTAGCTCTAGGCCACTGACTGCATACAAGAAAAGTTAACCATTTCAAGAGCAATACTACATCAAGGCTTTAACACGATGATAAAATGGTCTTTCAGTGCATTTTACCACCAAAAAATGGAATAAGCAGCCATATGTCACGCGAGGCCAGGCTTGATGATAACTGTGCAGGTCACAGGCAAGACAATGCTGAATAATGTTAAATGCAGCCACATTTACATGCAGAGAATAGGAGTATACAGATGGGGCCTAAAAACAAAGCAGGCTGTTTGACAGATCCTTTCACAGGCATGCTTGATCTCGTTGCTTTAAGTTTAGAAATTGCTTGTTTTTCTGACACCGTTCAAACTAACGACGGAAAGGGGAAATCTTTACATTTCTATGGCGCTCACTTTGTAGTTGTGACTTAAGGGGAAGATGACCCTGCAGAGATCAGTAATAGAAGGAAAAGTAGTGTTGGCTTCTACCAAGGTTTAGTGTTTGCATATTTTTTAACACAGCAGAAGCCAAGCAACAGTAACTTGCCTCACTATGCAAGACCTCAATAGCAATAAAATTATACAAAGTGACGTGGTGCAGGGCCGGAGTTGCACATGGACTTGTTGCGGAGGTTGAGCTGCAGAAAGGATGAATGCACACTGCTGACCCAATGACAGCATAAGGTATGTGGGTAAACTATACATCGGTTGATCTAATTCAGCTTCGAGAACAAATACTGCACTTAAGTTGGATTACAAACTACTAGTTAGGCATGTGTGATGAAATTCAATGAGTTTCATAACCTTCATCCAAATTTGAAATGATCTGCTGAGATATATAACTCAAAACTCATTGTGAGCACACACTGATTAACTATGCGCATAACTTCCTGGAGGAGGGAGAGCGAGACAAATACTCCTCCACTTTCTCTGAAAGGGCCAATTCCCGTTAGGAGACCAGGGAAATACCACGTGTGACCCCCCCAATATTAGTAGGCTGGACAACACACCCATTGGTAGGTCAGTAACGAAAATTTAACAATATGGAAATGTATCTGTATGTATTATAACTCGTTTCATGGGCAATACTGGCAATGAGGGACTTCGAAACCTCAAAACAAATAGGCAAATTATTAATATCAGCAAATGTTCTAATCCCGCCCTCCATCCCTCGTCATTTCCTCTTGCGCTCCTTGAAATAGATTTTCACAGGTCTGCTAAAAATGCTAATGGAGAACCTCTGCCTGGTCACACAAATTTGCTAGACACAGAATAGTCACATGACCAGTCTTTGTATTTCTCCCCTCCCATTTTAATGTTTTTTTTAATAAACGGTCCCTCACACCCATTAATGCCAACATTTTACCCCACAAATATTAGATTTTCCCATCCTTGAGGATCCTGCCATCAAGGTTGTAGTTCGGAGTATGCCAGATGGTAGAGCATTGGAACCCATGGGTTTTAGGGGTCCACTGCACCTCACTTCCAATTCTATTTTTTTTTTTTATTACCCAAACGAGGGAAGAGGCCCATTTCACCAGCTTGTTTCAGGGACAATTTCATCATGCTTCCTATGCAAATGTTTGAGGCAAACTCCGGTGTCAAGCTTTTCACTGGCACAAAAAGGAGAAAAAGGCTACACGTCTACATCATAACGAACATACCTCCAACCATTCGGTGGTTCCAACAGCTCCAAATTCACCAGCACTCCAGGTGGCAAAGACTATGCTACGTCGGGGCTTAAAACCACCTGAGTAACAGAAAGTGAGATTTAGTGGCAGGGGAAAAATATTTTGAAATTGTGAAATATAGCAAAGATAGGAGATAGCAAATGTACATGTGCTGACAGTAGCAAACTAAACTATCACCATTATCTAGGGAAAGAATGACAATTATCTGTAGCGACAAAAAAAAATGACTATTTAAAATCCAAAAGAGTAACACGACAAAAACAAGGTTTACACCCATGACTACTAAGTCTCCTACTTCTTGCAGACTCAATCACCACAAATGCCATACCTGCAACCTACAAACTCCATACGTCTGAGTAAGTTAAGAAGCAGTGTATTAAGAACCTTCATCTTTTTCCTTCAATACAAAGCCATATGGTGAAATCCTATTTTACGCATAAACTTCCAAGGGAACCCTCTGTCTGGTGTCTCCAACCAGTCGATTGTGAGTGTGAGAAAGTGCAATCTTTCTTGCATGGTATGCCCCCACTTTTTGCTGAATGTACTTTGAGTGTGCCCTGGACTCCTGCCAATCAGGTGCCCAGGGTCTATGTTCCTTCCCTAAAACCTAAAACCCCAAATTGGCAACCCCCTGGCCACATGTCAGCCCCTGGTAAATGGTACCCTAGGTGCCCAGGGCCTTGTGACCAAGGAAGGCCTCTAAGGGCTGCAGCACTTCTTGTGCCACCCTTCGAGGCTCTGTACCCTAACACAAACACACTGCACTTGCAGGCTGAGTCTGGGCACAAGGCAAAACAAAGTCGACATGGCACACATCCCTGTGTGCCATGCCCACAACCTACACTGCCCTGGCATACATCAGCCACCCCTCTAGCTGGGTGCCCTATGCCAGTGGTGTGGGCACAGGAGCATGAGCACTGTGCCCCTACAGTACCCAGGTCCATTCCTAGGCACTGTAAGTGCAGTGCTGCCATTTAAGAGTATATGGTGCTGAGAGCTCGTCAAACACGAACTCCACAGCACCTTAATGGCATCACTGAAGACTGAGAGTTTGGTATCAAACCTCAGCACATTCAACCCGCACTGATGCCAGTGTGGGATTTAATGTACAAAGCACTACAGAGGGCATCTTAGAGATGCCCCCTGAAACCTAACTTACAATCCACGTCTTGTCTGGGAGGCTGCCTAGGCTGCCACACAGCAGACATGTTGCTGGACCCCTGGGTGGAGAGCCCCCGCTCTCCTGGGCCTGCAACAATGCACATCCTGGGCGAGGTGCTAGGTCTCCTCCCCCAGGATGGGCAGGGGGGAAGCTTCAAAGGTATGCCGCCTTTGTGAGCTTCTCCAGGCCACTTGCTGTACCCAGCAAACTGGCCCCCAGCGGTTCTGACCCTCACTCTGGCGGGAAGACTGGCCGGAAACCCCAAGTAAGGACAGGGGATGTGCCAGCCTCTGCCAACTCCACCCCTCAGGTGGGGGAGGCGAAGCACCTCTCCAGGCTCTCGTCATCTTGAAGATGGGAAGCCCTGCCCAATCAGGACTAGGCTACTGCCCCCCCCCCCTCCCACAGACGAGTGGCAGGATAGGGGGGTGTACCCACCCCAGGGCCCTTTACCTACCTGTAACGCCCCTAAATGTAGTATTTAGGGGCACCCTGAACCTTCCTTCCTCAGATTACAGATTCCGAAAGAGCAAGAAGAAAGAAGACCCGACGTACAGTTGCTAAGAAGAGGAAGACACCAACTGCTTTGGCCCCAGCCCTACTGGCCTGTCGACCCTCGAACCTGATAAACCCCAGCACCTCTTGTGGCCAGCAACCTCACAAACCCCGGAGGACCTGGTTACCTTGTGTCTCTGAGCACCTGGGACTCCCATGAGCAGTGGCTCTGCTCATAGCAAGTTTCTAACCCCTGGCATCAGCCTGGAACCGCGAACCCTGCACACTCTGCACACGCCAAGCCTGGCCTGTGCCAGAGTGGACAAGGACCCAGAGGACGTCCCCCTGGCGACTTTGGCCCCGAATCCGGCACCCAAGGACCCACCTAGATGCGGAGTTTCTAAAACTTAAAATATTCACCTAAAGTCAACAGAGTAACAAAAACTGAAATACTCCCCTGCTATTAGGAGAGATCGTAGTGCAGGACCTTGGCGCCCAGTACGGACCCTGAAAAGTACTCACAACCGTAATTACCACGAACCAAATTTTCTTCCATAGGAAATCAGACTTTTCTGTGAAATTTCTTTTAAGTGTCGATTTTTGCAAACTACAAGTATTCTTTAAAAATCATACCAACTGTGAGAACGTAGTTACTTACCTGTTTTAGATAGAGGTCCCAGTACTGAGCCTAGGAGCTCAGCCCTGGATTACAAAAGTAACGAGAACATACTTGAACCCGTAACTTGAATTTTCTCCCATAGGGAATCATTGACTGTTTTTCTATGACATTTCTTCTAAGTGTCAACTTTTAAAATAGCAAAATATTGCCTAAAAATCACAACAGTAACTAAAACGAATTAACTCACTTGTTTCCAAGAACTGTCCCAGGACTGAATCTAGGATCCAGTCCTGGAGTTAGAAAAGTAATCCTGAAAGTAATCTATTGCAAATAACTTAAAACTCCCATTGAGCTCAATGTATTGTTGTGTTTGAAATTGTGTTGCCTATTGCAACAACCTGTAACTACTACCTACAAAAGTCAATTGCATATTGCAAAGGTATTTAACTAAAGCCTCTCATTCTGAGAAAGTATATTTTGATACCTATTGTTGGTTCTAAAATAAAACAACCATATATTTTTTATATAAACCATTGGCCTAGAGTTCAGTTCTTGAGTGTGTGAGACCATTTGCTGACAGTGTGTACAACAAATGCTTTACACTGTGCTCTGATACTGCCTTACTGCTCGACCAAGCTACCATTTTAGAGAGTAAGGTTATATCTAACTTTAACCTCTGCCAAAACCTCTGGGGACTGTGGACTCTGTGCACACTGTACCTATTTGAGAACAGTATATACAGAGCCACTTTCTCACAGTGAGCCTGGTAGTGAAGAAACCTTCAGAGTAGCACCGAGCATTGAATTTATTTTTAACTAAGAACTGCAATAAGTAAGGGTTGGGTTTTCCTATTAAAGTTGAAGAAAGGCTATGTTTAGTTTACATTATTATCAGGGTGCAGAGAGCCTGATAATGAGCAGTGCTCCACACAGATATAGGACCAATGTGGGTCACAGAAGTTCAGAACTGAAGTATTTAGCGCTTAAATAAAAGTCACTCAACTCCGTATTGAAGCATGAGCACAAAATTATATTTCTGAATGCTTTTAGATGAGAAAATTTAAAATGAAGAGTAAACAATTAAGTTCTTAATATTCTCCCTTTCCAAAGTGTCCCTTTTACAAACAGCAGGCATCTTGCTCCCAGTGGCTGGTAAACCGTCCCATATTTAGAACTGAAAAATATAGTCATTTGCTTTTAAATGGAAGTGCAGAAAAATGTTTCTGTAGGAAGCTGGTTCTTTATGTGGTACGTCAATCTGATATACCGTGTAAAGAGTCCAGGGGTTCCCTTACTGGTGGACAATATTTGCAATGCAATCCCAAAGTGCTCTGTTAGGAGGTAGTGTGGACGAGCAGCCTTAGGCTTAACACAGAAGTGTAAGCCATTTGCAAATACACATGATTAATAAATGACAACATGCCTCAAGCAAGAGAACCACACCAATTTATAAAAATATAAAGTACATTTATATATGTTTAGGCATCAAAGAAAAGTGGTTCAGGTAAGTACATTTTTAAATAGAAATTCTTTCCACTTTAAAAAAGTGGACACAGCGCAAATTCTGAGGTCTGCAATGTTATCCTATGGAAGAAAGAACAAGTTCTGCAAACCGTTATAGTACATCGACTTAAAGGAACAATCTCCAGGAGTGAAGGTGAGTGGGGGGCAAGGTCCAAGGAAGCACCAACAGTAGACCACCAGCGGCATGAGGTGCAAATCAGCATCTGGAGCAAAGATGCTGCAGGTTCTGGCTAGGAAGTCAGTCGGTCTGAGCCAACAGGTGCTCGGGCGGGAAAGATCACCTTTTGTACACTTCAAGGTCCAGGGGCAACTGGTGCATAGGGGTCTTTAGGCATCAGTTTTTGCTTAACCGGAGCAGTTGCGGTAGAGGGGACCCAAGTACAGAGGCTGCAAGCAATGTCTGGAATCCAGGAGGGGTGAAACCACATTAAACTCTAGCTCTGGAGGGCAGGGGGACCTTGTTGACTCCAGTGGCCCACTTCAACTCGGGCCAGAGGTGACTGGTGTGGTGGTGGCTTTAGGTGTCCGGTTTTGGCGGTTCCGGAGGCTGCATTGCCCTATTTCATATGCAGTAGTAGGTCTACAGTGCACACGTTATGTTCGGTTATTGGGCTTTTGTAACACACACAGTTACTCCTGGGAGTGTCCCGACGGGAGCCTATGAGGTGCCAATTAAAAAGAAATCAAAAACAGAAAAGTTTTGAGCTGTTTCTTGAATTGCCCCAGCTCTTGGATACAGCGCAAAGAAAGAGGTAAAGAAATCCAAGCCGTGGCTGCCCTCACAGCCAGACATCTGCCCCCCATTCTTTGAAGGCGCACACGAGGAACTTGCGCAAGCAGCTGAGATGACGATCTCAAGTGTCTGGCAGGCGTGTAGAAAGCAAAACGCTAAGATATATAGGTCCTCCAGCATATAAAGCACGATGCACTAGAACCAAGGCCTTAAACTCAACACGTTTCATAACAGGTAGCCAGTGCAGCATACGCAGATGATTAAGACACTTTCTAGTAGGAATGTTGAGCACCAGCCTGGCCGCTGCATTCTGGACCACCTGCAATTTTTTGAGAATGTAGTCAGGAAGGCCCGGATACAGCCCATTGGCATAGTCTACCCGAGAAAGGATCAGTGCCCGGGCCACTGTTTCCTACGCTGTCCTAGGTAGTAGTGGAAGGAATTTGAGACTTTAATATCCCAAAGCAACTTCCAGCCAATTTTTTTTTATCTGAGTCGAGAAGAACAACTGCTCGAACCAGACGCCCAGATTTTTAACTGGTAGTCCAGAAGAAGATGGCATAGGATAATCGAACGGCCAGAGAGATTTCCCTGAACCGGGGGGGAAATTTACCGTAAAGAAGGATTTCGGTCTTTGTTACATTTGAGTTGGGCGGCACAGAGCCACTGGAAAACAGCTGTCAGACACTCCTTCACCCTCAAGGTCGAAAATTCCGATTTACCCAGGTGAACAGAAGTTGGGAGTCATCGGCGTAAACAAAAATCTTGGCACCCCGCTCTTCCGCTAATTGGACCAGAGGAGTAACTATTAAAAAGCAGGGGGTTCAAAGAAGATCCCTGTGGTACTCCAGTGGTTACAGATTCGGGAGGAGACGAGAAAGTCGGGAGCCAGACCTGCTGAGAGCGCCCCTCAAGAAAGGATTCCAGCCACTTCCAAGCTAGCCCAGAGATACCCATGTCCGCCAGCCGGGCCAAAAGCAGTGCATGGGGAACGGTATCCAACGCAGCCGACAAATCCAGCATTATGAGAGCTGCACTTCCACCAGAGTCCAAACAGTCTCAAATGGCTTCAGAGACCTCGACCAAGGCGGACTCAGTACTGTAGGCAGCTCTAAAACCAGATTGTGCTGGGTGAAGTAGGCTGCCCCCCCCCCCTAAACAAAATCCATAAGACGTTAATTAACTGCCTTCTCACAAATTTTCGCCACACAGGGGAGCAGAAAAATGGGGCGATAATTCCCTGGGTCCCCAAGATCAAGCAATTTTTATTTTTTTGTTAAAGCGGAAGTATTTTCGCCTGTTTCCACTCTACCGGGACAACTGCCTCTTGGAGGGAAAGATTGACGAGTGTATTGACCTCACAATTGACCGATTCAGCGAGGGAGGCCAGGAGCCTGGCCGCACACTGGTCCGATGGCGACCCGGATTTCATAGATTTCAATGTTTTAAGGGACTGACAGGTCAACGGAAGAGAAGGCTGTCAGCATAGAGGCAGGAGCTGGTGCCACAGCCGAAGACGAACTCTGGCTGGCGAACGTTGCCTGGATGGCCCGAATCTGATCAATAAAAAAAAATTGGACAGCTTTTCGCACCAGGCAACTGACACAGGGAGTTTGGTAGTCATAGCCTTAGGGGCCATGAAACACTCAATAGAGAATATTTCCCTAGAATTGTTGCTGGCAGACTCAATCCGCTCAACGGAATATAAGCCTTTGGCCTTTTAATGGCCATGTAGTAGACTATCTGGGCTTCTCCGTGTGTCTTCTTAGACCCTGGACAATAGTCCATACGCCAGCCGCGTTCCATCTTTTTGCAGTGTTGCTTAAGTGTTTTCAAATCAGCTGAGAACCAAGGTTTAGAGGGAGAGTCCCTATGACGGATACGGCATGAAGGCGGTGACAGACGGTCAACTGCCCGCCTGATCCAATCCGTAAAGTTGGCCAGAGCCCCTTTCAAGTCAGCAGGGAGAACGGACCTAGAATCTTCTAAAACAAGGCTACCGGGTCAATTTTGGTGGTAGCAGGGCTAGGACTGGACTGATGGTCGGCAGCCCTTTCTCCCACAGCCCACGTAAAGCAGGATAAACAATGGTCTGACCAAGGGACTGGAAGCGGATCTTCAATTTTGATAGGGAAGTTAGAGCAAATGGGGTCTAAAATATGGCCTCCACCATGGGTGGGTAAGCTAACCCATTGAGTGAGCTGGGCCAAATTCAAGGAATCCAATAGATCGTGGGTATTCCCCAATTCTGTCTGGTCCAGGTGGATATTGAGATCCCAAAAAGATATTGCGAAAAACACAGGGCGCGGGGGACAATAACATCTTCAAGACCCCTAAGAAATGGCCCAGCAGAGCCGGGGGGGCCTATAGACTAGCGTCCCTCCCAACGTGGAATGAGCCGAGAAGTCCATGGTGAAATCCAAATATTCACCCTCCCCAGTACTATATTTTTCCCCGGAGTAAACTCCCAAAGATCCCTATATACAATGGCAACACCACCCCCTCTACCGCTATGGCGGTCAGTTCGGGAAATTTCAAATCCTACTGAGATGGCCATCTGAACAGTTGGATTGGAGGATCCATTCAGTCAGGTCTCTGTAATGAACAGAAGGTCAAGATGCTGGTCCAGGATAAGATCAAATATGTCCTGGTGAAGTTTCACCAGCGAACAACTGTTTATCAACCCTGCTCTGATGGGACCCACTTTGACAGTAGAAGGGGGATCATTCAATTGCTCCAACCCCCCCTCCCCCCCGGTCAGGGCCAAGGTGGAACTTACACTCCTGACAAACTCATCTGATGATAACACAGCCCATCTAGGATTGGATTTACAGGGCCTAGGCCTGAGCAGCAGCAGTTTGTTATGACTGTAGAATAGCGGAACCTCAAGTGGCAGAATAGAACGGGCAGCATACCTGCACGCGTCCGCTGCGCGTCCGTGTAGCCTGCATATAAATAAGCCTCTGTGCCAAAGAACTAGAGCGCCAATTACCAAAATGGCGGCTTTCTGCGGCACCACGGAAATCCCGGAAGTGGTCTGCCCCAACTATCCCCAGCAAGCACCATACGCAATGCGGTAAGAAAGAGCTTTAAAATATGTAAAAACATCCAATTGTAATGCTTTTAAAGTGCGGGTATGCAGAATAAGAATAAAAGAATGTGCAAAGCAGCAAATGAATGAGCGTAGCAGCAAATACGGAACCCCCCAAGGCACTGCACGTCCGTCCAGCCTGCATTTCAATAAGCAGGGATGTGTGAAATGGGTTTTCACTTTTGTCTGCACCAAGACCCGCAGTCTGCAATGACAGTCATGCACGTGCTTGGTAAGGAGTCCACTAGGGTGCCACAATTCATGCTGCAGCCCTTAGGGACCCTCTTTAGTACCTCAGGCCCTAGGTACCAGGGTACCATTTACAAGGGACCAACAGGAGGTGCTAATGGCTTTGCCAATTGGGGGAACAATTGTAATTTTTAGGTAAAGAATACTGGTACTGGGGACCTGGTTAACAGGAACCCACTACACTTCAGTCAAAGTTGCATATAAAAAGGGTGATGGGGCACGGGGGGGGGGGGGGGGGGGGGGGGAGATCCTCATTTTTTTATAATTCTTTTTGGACTTACGGGATAACCTAGATTTTCAAGATGACAGGTCATGTGATCAGCACCGGGAGCAAGCCCAAACCTGGGACTAGACTTCAGTCAATGATCTGCGAGGTACTGCATGCCAGCCGCGGGTGGCCTTTGGGTTAATCTTGTCACACTTGTCAGACGATGCTGAATGATTTTTGGAGCTCAGAGACCATGAGTGGGCCGGTCAGACTTTTGCTTGACTATCCTGTGGTCAAAGTAGAGTCATGGTCTCTGCCTACTGGAAAAAATTTTAGGAAAATAACAGTCCAGTATGATAGACACGAGGGAGTGAGCACTGTGTCGTGTCAGAAGGCACAGAAAGAAAGGACTTGTGTAAATAAGCTGAGGTGGAGCAGATATGGTGGCGCAGATTTCCAATCTGGAGAGGGGCACACCAGGCGTGGAGCCACACAATGCCACCTACTGGCAAGCGAGGGATTTGCCATGAAAATCTTGCAGATCCAGTCTGTTGCCTGGAGAAATTCACATGGTGAGGAATCTGCGTTTAGAAGTCTTTCAGCAAGATAGGACGTCCAGAAGATATTTGGCAAGTAGATTGCATCACAATCAGGAAGTGCTCTCAGACAAGTTTCAGATTTGTTTTTATCCTTTTTAGTAAACCAGAATTATAATTTAACCTTTCCACGATGGTGGAATCTGCCAAGATTTTAAAGCATGTGAAACAAATGTGATTATAGTAAGCTCCATAACGTAGGGTCAGATTTTACTACAGCAAAGAGTATGCCATTAAGACCTGCCACATGTGTAAGTCGACAGTTTAACCAGTTAATATTTTCTTTTTCTGATACATGAAGTAAAGTATCAGAATAGCATGCGGTCTGATAGTAGGTAGTTACAATTGAGAATGGATTGTTTATATACTCTTTCTAAGTCTTCTCTGGTAATGCCTAATCTGGTAAAGACAATATAGCCGTAGATTGCTTACCATAGAATATTCCCCAAGTGCCAGACTGGATTTGTAAAATCTTGAGCAGTACCTCTGCGCACCGGTAGGTAGCGTCAATCGGCTCCATGCCAACTATGCTGGAAGGGAAGTGTGCGGTGCCTGCATCAGCACCACCCCAGCAGGCAGAAAGTTTCTTTTTGCCACTATTTACATGCGAGAAACAGAGCCACAACAGAAGTCAAATTTGACCAGTGTGCAGAGCTACGGGCCCACAGGGACCTCTTTAGGTAAGAAGAACCTGTTTGCAGAATGGTGAGATTGGGAGGGTCAGTAAGGAATATGCAGCTAGAGTCTCTACCAGATAGGACGTTCCTGAAGGTATGTAGCTTGTTCAGCTGATACACTTCTAGCTGTAGATTTCTCACCTTAGGCTAAATACCAAAGAAATACCTCCTCAGAGTTGGGTTTGTGGACTGGCACAATCCAAAAACTCACGACTGAACTGACGGTTAAGGCAGTAGTGTTTCGTAAATGTGTGCAGAGAGGCCCACACGGCTGTCTGACAAACGTCCAAGACAGGGAATCTGTGAGCAAACAGTGGTCAAATCTTTAACTCTGGTGGAATTAGCCCACAAGCCCCAGATGTTGCTGCCTAGCCAGTGTGTAGCAGATTTGAATGCAGAGCCCCAGATGTTGCTGCCTAGCCAGTGTGTAGCAGATTTGAATGCAGCGCACAATTCATCTAGAGTCTTTTTCTGCACTGCTTTGTCCTTTTTCGCTCAAGCAAAACAGACAAAAAGCTGATAAAGTCACCAAGGAATACCGGATAGACTATGTAGAATAAAGACTCTTTTTGGGTCCAGACTAGGCTGCCTTTATTACTACTTAGAAGGGTGAGGTGGAGCAAACAAAGTTGGCAGCGTGATGCTATGGCCGACATGGAAAGGTGTCACCACCTTTAACAAGAAGGACCCACGTGTTCTCAGAACCTGTTTATCAGGAAGAAGAAAACTTACCTGTAACTCCAGTTCTCCAACATTGATATCTTTTATATTTTCATATTGTGAGAAGTTGGCCTGGTATATGATGTTCACTAGTTAAAGTGACCACCTTGTACCATGCCAAGCAACCCTTATGGTGTGGTTGTAAGTAGGCTAAGCAGTCTTTCAGGCTAAACTCGTTTAGGCATGTGAAGCAAGCTGTTTTACCATATGTAACCCCCTTTTATACCAATGAAAGGACACCACACAGATATATATTCAAAATATATATGTATTTATTTCTCTAAGTATCCCCTAGACTCTTTATGTGCACAGGAGCACAAATCGTTAAACAAGAAAGTATTACAATATACAGAAGTTGCACTTTATATGGATAGGCCCTGGTGGCCGACCAAACCATATACTAAAATAGTGGTTTAAGTACCATGACCAGGAAAGGGAAAAGGCCTAGGGCCTATAGAATCCCTGGGCCTACAAGGAGCTAACTTCAGTTAGTGACCAGGAGGTCCATGGGTCGCGTGTGCAGTGAGGAAAGTTACACGCAGGCTCCCATAGGTTTTCAATGGGTGCGTAAAAGTTCAAATGTTACTGCTAGAAGGGTCTTCTGGATGGACTACGAACTTAAGACTTAAAACTTAGACATTAGAGATGTTTCTCTACACTTGTGCACCGGAGTGCCAGCTTTACCTCACCCACAGGAAGCGGGTGCATAGGGCTCGAACTGGGTCGGGTTTCGTCTATCTGTTCAATGGAGCCTGATGACAAAGTTGCTGCAGGCGGTCGGTCCAGAAGAGATGCGGTGGATCCAAGGGTGGATCGGAGTTGTAGAAGACCTGAAAGCAGAGGGGACAGTGTTCACAGTCACTAGCCAGTGACCGGCGTGGAACCAGGTAGGTACCAGGCGATGTCAGGTGAAAACAGGTGAAGAGGTGTAGCTTGTCTCTGCAGCCATGTGGTCCCTGAAGGTCGACGACATCCAGGAGTCGGTTCACGAGCTGTCCCACGCAGGCTCTCGCTGTCGGCAGTGTCGGCGACTCGAAGGAAGCAAACAAGCCTTGGCAAAAGCAGGAGTCGCAGGAATCGAAGAAAGCTTCTAACTCTGCCCAGCAAGGTCAGAGGGGCTGCTCCTTTGGAGGGAAGCAGGGACCAGTCTGGAGCAACCAGACCAGCATTGTAGTTTTCAAATAAGGTCGCCAAAATGGCCACTAGCCAACGGGCCGGGCAGGCGCGTCGAGTCGCAAAGTGCAGAGGGGCCCCACGCAGATCGTGGAGATGCTGGAGGGCTCACCTTTGGTGCAGATGCTGCTAGAATGTTGGGCTTCTCAAGACCCAAAGCACAACTCGGAGGGAGCCTCTGTTGTCGCGCTTGCAGCTTGTCGAGTGTCTTTTCAAGATGGCTGGCTCCACGTGTCTCGGTGCCTCCACGGGTTCCTTCTTTGCAGGGACTGTGGATCGGGCGGTGAGAGGTCTGGAGGTCCAGGTCTTGTCGGTCTCTGGGCTCGGGCGGGAGGCGGCGGCGGCAAAGCAGACGTCGAGTTGCTGGATGGTGCTTGCGTTAGCAAGATGGTCACTCCCTGACCATAGGGGAGATTTCCTTCAGTCTTCTGTGCAGCAGAACGTCGAAGTTCCCGTCTTCTTCTTGTAGTTAAGTTGATTCCAGGATGTCTGAAGTCTTAGGACACAGCTCCTACCTTTAAGCGGATTCTAGGGGCCGGACTACCTGCTAGGTCCCTCCCTAAGGGTGGGACCATGAAGGGGGGTGGTTACACCCCCAATCCTTTGTCCTGCTCGCCCCAGGTCCGGGGCTGGTGTGCCCCAGGACCGGTTTGAACTGGCATATGCACCGAGGCTCCTTGTGAGCCTCAGGCATGTCTGATTCTATTCAAGCCCTACCTGACCAATACACAAAATCCTGTCTGGGGTGGTGCTTGCACCTCCCCTGGCAGGAAACCCTTTGTCCACGTCTCCCAAGCTGGAAGGACTCCCAGCAGCAGGAGGGCAGACTTGTGTCTGTGGTGGCAGCATCCATTTTGTGGAGCTGAGGCTATGTCTGATTTTACCCGGGTTTCAGGTTCTGTACATGTCGTGTCCCTCTAGAAGGGTGGAATGCTAACCCCGTCGCCAGAACTGGCGAGGGGTTAGTATTCCAATTCGTACGACACCTTACTCGACATGTTTTGATAAAGCCACACCAAAGATAGCATTTAACCGCGAGGTTCATAATGCACTTAAGAGTATATGGTATGACGATATCTGGAAACGGTAGAAGTAAGTTGTTCCGACCACTGCAGACAGGCTCAGCTCATGCCAGAGCACCATCTCACATGGAACCAAGCACTCTGCCTTCAGGATTGTTAAGGCCTGCCATAGGGGTGACTTATAGGTTAACATGTGTTCCATTTAAGGTTAGGTATAGGTATACTACACCTAAGTAAGAGGTGGTTACACCAACTTACCCCAGCTGAGTGATCAGCCAGTTGTGTCAAATTTGTTAGGCCAAGCCTGGGGTGGCATAATACATGCTTCAGCCCCTGGTAGGCCTTAGATACACCAATGCCCTGGGTACCTAGTGTACACTGGTACAGGGGCTCACAGGGTGATCTAGTTCCAATGGGTTATGCACCTAGGGTACATGGAGTCCATTTTAAAGAGAGCAGATAGTTGGCCTGAGATCCTGCCATTCAGGATCTCAGCCCAAGTCGAAAAACCAGCTAGACACTAGGCAAAAAGTTGGGGGTAACCATAGTCGGATATCCACCTTCCTACACATATGCTTGAATAATTTCCAGTTGTCATGCTGGGAACCCTTGCTACATTAAAATAGCGTTATACAGAGTAAAATATTGAATATGCTACTTACCAGTATGCATCTGTTCTTGGCATGTAGGGCTGCTGACATTCATATCTGTGCATAGATCGCCGCCTAGTGTTGGGTCCGGATGTTTGCACGTTGTTGTCCTGGAAGAGTCTTCGAAGTATCCTTGGATAGGTGACTCCTCCCATGGACTACAGTGCGCATGGGCATCCTCTCCATCCTCAGATTGTTTTTCGCCATTGTGGCAGTGATGGAGTAGATACAGAAAGTGATGACCATGCTTGCAATAATTCTGAGAGCTGCAGCTGCGACAGGCGCCGGGGAGGAGGGAGGGCGATATGAATGTCAGCAGCCCTACATGCCAAGAACAGATGCATACTGGTAAGTAGCATATTCAGTTCGAGGCATGTGGGCTGCTGAATTCATATCTGTGCATAGAATACATAGCAGTGCCCTCTATTGGCGGCGGCTACCCGTGCCAGCTGCAGCGGTCTGAAAAAGTGTTTTGAGAACAGCCTGTCCTACAGCTGCCTGCTGTTTTGACTGCACATCTACGCAATAGTGTTTTGTAAATGTGTGTGTAGTGGACCATGTGGCTGCTCTGCATATATCATGCAGGGGAATATTTCCTAGGAAGGCCATGGAAGCCCCCAACTTGCGTGTTGAGTGGGCTCGTGGTGGAATAGTTAATGTGCGTTTTGCCTTTTGATAACAGATTTGAATACACTTAACTATCCATCTGGCTATCCCTGCTTTGGAGATGGCGTTACCTTTGTGGTGTGGGGCAAAGGCAACGAATAGTTGTTTTGTCTTCCTGAAGGGTTTAGTCCTGTCGATGTAGTACATGAGGGCCCTCCGTACATCTAGTGTATGTAATGCCCGCTCTGCAACAGTTTGTGGGTTTTGGAAGAAAACGGGCAGTTCAATAGTCTGGTTCATGTGGAACTGCGATATTACTTTGGGCATGAATTTGGGGTTGGTACGTAGTACGACCCTGTTGGCGTGAACCTGAATAAATGGCTCTTGAACGGTTAGTGCCTGGAGTTCACTAACTCTTCTTAGGGAAGTGATCGCTACCAGGAAGGCTACTTTCCAGGTAAGGAATTGAATCTCGCATGAGTGTAGAGGTTCAAAGGGTGGACCCATCAGGCGTGTGAGGACCAAGTTGAGGTTCCACATTGGAGCCGGTGGGTGACTAGGTGGAATGACTCGTTTGAGTCCTTCCAAGAATGCTTTGATGGCAGGCACTCTGAATAGAGAGAGGTGCTGCCTGGTTTGCAGATAGGCTGATATTGCGGTCAAATGGACACGTATAGAGGTGTACGCCAGATTGCATCGGTATAGGTGTAAGAGGTAACATATGATGTCGTGGATGGATGCGTCCAGCGGGTTAATGTCATTATTACCGCAATAAATGACGAACCTTTTCCATTTGGCTGCATAGCAAGCTCTTGTAGTAGGTCTCCTGGCCTCCTTGATGATGTCCATGCAGTCAGGTGGCAGATTGAGATAGCCAAACTCTAGGACTTCAGGAGCCAGATCGCCAGGTTCAGCTGTTGCGGATCTGGGTGCTGAACCTCTCCATGGTTCTGCGTCAAATGCGCGGGTTTGATCCGCAGCCTTTGATGCGGTACCACGGAAAGTTCGAGGAAGGTGGTGTACCACGGCTGGCGTGCCCACGTGGGAGCAACTAGGACGAGTGTCAGGGAGTGTTGTCGGAGTTTGCGAGCCACCAGCGGTATCAACGGTGCTGGGGGAAAAGCGTACGCAAATCTGCCGGACCAGTTCATCCATATCGCATTGCCCTGCGACTGCGGATGTGGGAATCTGGCGGCGAAGCTTTGGCATTTTGCGTTTTCGCTTGTCGCGAATAGGTCTATCTCTGGGTGACCCCACTGCTGGAAGTACGGTTGGAGTACTGATGGGTGTAACTCCCACTCGTGCATCTGGTGGCTGTGTCTGCTGAGCAGATCCGCCATCTGGTTGTCCTTGCCGGGGAGGTGTTCTGCCATGAGGAACATGTTCCTCTGAATGGCCCACTTCCACATGCTCTGAGCCAGATGAGACAACTGTGGAGAGTGTGTCCCTCCCTGTTTCTGTATGTAGTACATTGCGGTCATGTTGTCCGTCCGGATCAACACGACCTTGTTGCACAGATGTACTTTGAAAGCCTTCATGGCCAGGAAGATTGCCATCAGTTCCAGAAGGTTGATGTGCATCTTCTTCTGTTGTGTCGTCCATAGTCCCTGCACTGTGTAGTGTAGTACATGAGCTCCCCATCCCTGGAGAGACGCGTCCGCTGTCAGTACTATTTGTGGAACAGGCTCTTGGAACGGTCGCCCCTTGCAAAGGTTTTGTGGATTCCACCAATGCAGAGAGTTGTATGCCCGACCGCTCACCAACACTAGGTCTTTCAACTGTCCTTGAGCCTGATTCCACTGACGTGCTAGGCACTCCTGAAGTGGGCGCATATGTAATCTCGCGTGCGGGACTATGAAGATGCAGGAGGCCATCATGCCTATCAACTGCATAAACACTCGCGCTGGAAGCGAGTGATTGTGTTTGAACTTGGAGATCAGCAGTTGTATGCTGTTGATCCTCACTAAACTTGGCTGAGCTGAGGCCGCCAGAGTGTCTATAGTCGCGCCCAGGTACTGTTGTACGTGTGCGGGCTGGAGATGGGACTTTGGGTAATTTAGTGAGAATCCCAGACTGTGAAGAAGGTGAATGGTGCGGGACATATGGCTTGCACATTGCTGGGCCGACTTCGCTTGAACGAGCCAGTCGTCTAGGTAGGGGTAGACGTGTATATGCTGCCTCCGTAAGTGTGCTGCCACCGTAGCTAGGCACTTCGTGAAAACCCTGGGCGCTGTTGTCACGCCGAAGGGAAGGACTTTGAACTGATAGTGCTGCCCCTGAACAGTAAACCTGAGGTATTTTTTGTGTGAGGGGTGGATGGGTATGTGGAAGTACGCATCCTTGAGGTCCAGTGATGCTAGGAAGTCTCCCTGCTTGAGAAGCGGAAGGACTTGCTGTAGAGTGAGCATGTGAAAGTGCTCTGAAAGAATGTACTGGTTCAGGGGTCTCAGGTCTAATATAGGCCTGAGCGACCCGTCCTTTTTTGGAATTAAGAAGTAGAGGGAGTAAACCCCCGTGCCCTGCTCGTGGATGGGTACGAGCTCGATAGCGCCTTTTAGAAGCATACTTTCTACCTCTTGCTGTAAGAGCGTTAAGTGCTCTGAGGACATAGGACGGTTTCTTGGTGGTATTGTGGGTGGAGTGGAAGTTAACTCCAGACAGTAACCGTGTTTTATAATATCTTTGACCCACCTGTCCGTGGTGATGGAGTTCCACGTGGACAGGAACCGTTGTAGCCTTCCCCCGACAGGTGTTATGTGGTCGGGAGGAAGGGAGAGGGCGTCACTGCTTGTTCTTGGGGGAGGACCTGGTGTTGCCGTAGCCACGTCCTCTGCCCTTGGTACTGGAGCCACGATAGCCACCTCGGGTGTTCTTATCGCAGGTGGTCTGCGTATTACCCTTGTTATATGTTTGTTGTGACCCCTGTCCTCTACCTGCCCCCTTGTTTCCGGGGCGACGAAAGGAGCCGCTCCGAAAGGACTGAGTTTGTAGGGCGCCCATGGACTTTGCAGTGTCCGTGTCCTTTTTTATCCTCGAGGGTGGTGTCAACCTCAGGTCCGAACAAAAAGTCGGGGTTGACGGGCTGATTAAGTATATTGTTTTGTACCTCAGGCTTGAATCCTGAGATACGTAGCCAGGCGTGACGTCGTAGGATGACGCTAGTGTTGATGGCCCTGGCAGCCGTGTCTGCAGCGTCTAGTGCACATTTAATGGCAGCATTTGTGAGTAGCTGTCCCTCTCTGATAAGGATTTCTGCACCTTCTTTGTAGGGGTCAGGGAGGTGCTGAAGAAGTTGCTCCAGTGTGTCATAGTGCGCTCTATCGTAGCGAGCGAGGAGCGCTTGAGTGTTAGCTATGCGCCATATGTTTGCAGCTTGTGCGGCAACTCGCTTGCCGGAGGTCTCTAGCACCTTGGACTCTTTGTCCGGGGGAGGAGCGTCACCCGTTGTCTGCGAGTGTGCCCTCTTGCGGGCATTCGCCACAACGATGGAGTCGAGTGGTAATTGGCCTCTGATGTAAGTAGGATCCCCAGGTGCTGATCTGTATTTTTTATCGATCCTGGGGTTTATCACTCGTGCCCTGGTGGGTTCCTTGAAAATGTCAGTGGCTGGCTTGAGGACCCCCTTCAACATTGGCAGAGTCTTTACATGTCTTTCTGAGGATGCAAAGGTGTCCATTAGAAAGTCATCTTCGATGATATCAGAGTGAAGCTGTACATCATGGTTGTTTGCCGCACGTTCAATCAGAGCGTTGAACGCCGCAGTATCCTCTGTGGGTGATGTTTTTGGCCCATATAGTTGTGTGTCCTGTGCATCAAGAGGTGCACTGGGGTCTGCAGGGTCGCCCCAAGTTTGGTCAGGGTCCTGCTGGTCATCAGGGTCCGTGTCCACATGGTAGGGGACTTGTTCATCCAAGTAGTCCCCCAATGCATCCGTGTCGGAGCGTGTGGGGGAGGCCCGGTGTGGATCCTGGTAGGGTGAATAGAAGGGTTCATACAGGAGAGGTTCTGAGTCCACAGGCAGCTTCCTCTTTAGCGGGATCCTGAAAGGCTCCAATGGCGGTTCCGAAGTTATCCTTCGGCCGTGGAGAATCATCCTGCCAGTGTCGGCGTCGATGACGTGTGACGGAGACGGCTCGACAGGTGTAACCGCAGTTTTGGTGACCTGTGTCCTGAGTTGAAACGCCTTCGGGATTGTGGGTGGAGGCAAGCCGAAGGTAATGCTGGTCGGCACCGACGAAACCGCCGGAGCCGAACCGGAACCCGACGGGTCCTGGAGGGCGTCCTTGGATCTGCAGCCTGGCATCGCGCCAGGCCGTACTCGGGGCGCCTTAGAGGTCGTGGCCCCCGCCAGGGTCGTCGAGGCGGCTGCAGATATCTTCTGCGCCCGTGGCGCATCGAGTCGAGGTGCGGAGATCACCGTCGACGTCTTCGACACGTGAGGTTTTGGTGTCGTCGAGGGAGTGCTGCGAGGCGTAGCAGGCGGGACGGCCCTCGGTGTCGGTGGCGTCGACGCCGGTAACCGGGCAGGTTTGTCGGCGCCGATGACCTTCTTCCGTTTGTCGACTCCCATGTCGCCCGTCTCGAGTTCGGCACCGAAGTCTCTCTTGGTGCGGTCGGTGCCGACCCGGTGCGCTGGCGTCGAAGGTGTTGAAGGCCTCGATCCGACTAGCGCCACTTTCAGTTTCGGTTTCGTAGGAACCTGAGCAGCTTTCGGTTTCGGTTTCGTGGAAGGGAAACCAGCTGGCTTAAGCGGTAATGGCTGCCGCTGAACGTCCGAGGCCGGGCCCGAGGGCGGGGCCGAAGGACTGCGTGATAGGTCTCGGGTAAGGCCCGAAGGCGATCCCTCGACCGGAGCCATAGTCTGTGGCGCTGGTGAAATTTCGGTCTGAACAGGTAGGCCTTGTTCATCATCGGAGCTACTCTCTTCGGCTCCTAAGGCCTCCTCGTCGTCTCCTACCTCGGTGTCGTCTTCACCTCTGTGGAAGAGTGACTCGTCGGCCTCGTCCGATCCGGGTTCGTGTTCGTGTTCGGAAACGGGACTGGAGGGTGAGACTTCTACTTCTTCGACGTCGTCAGCCTCGTCGAAGATGTCAGCTGGGGCCGGTGCCGCGTGCTGCGCTTCGAGCCTCGCCGCTCGACGATTCCGCAGAGTCTTCTTTGAACGGAACCGGGCACAGGCCATACATGTCGATTCGTCGTGGTCCGGCGAAAGGCATTTGTTGCACACCGGATGGACGTCGATGTGTGGGTACTTCGCATTGCATACCGGACACCTTTTGAATGGCGTCCTGGATTCCATCGTCGAAGTAGAGTCGATGGACAGGCAAATGCGAACAAAGTCGGTGCTGAAAGTTAGTAAACTAACAAAAAGTATCGAAACCCGATCGATAAACAGTACCGACGCGAACTAAAGGCCTTGTGGCCTCGACAAAAGTTTTTCCTAACTTGAGCTAAGATAGCACATCCGAACCCAATGGCGGAAAAAAACAATCTGAGGATGGAGAGGATGCCCATGCGCACTGTAGTCCATGGGAGGAGTCACCTATCCAAGGATACTTCGAAGACTCTTCCAGGACAACAACGTGCAAACATCCGGACCCAACACTAGGCGGCGATCTATGCACAGATATGAATTCAGCAGCCCACATGCCTCGAACATAACAGTATATAATGTAAAATGGTCATAGGCTTGAAACATAGTATGTTTAGTAACACATCAACCTCTTGTCAAAGAAGCCAAACTTTAGCGTATGAGGTGGACGTTTAAGCACTACTACTCCCCCTAGAGGCCACCATAGCTCAGATTTCAAAGCACAAGTGTGAGTAAAACACAATGCCTCTGACCAGAGAGGGTCGCATGTGAATATATAAAAGACCAATGTTGGAGAACTGGAGTTACAGGTAACTAATGAATATGCTACTTACCAGTATGCATCTGTTCTTGGCATGTAGGGCTGCTGACATTCATATCTGTGCATAGATCGCCGCCTAGTGTTGCACGTTGTTGTCCTGGAAGAGTCTTCAAAGTATCCTGGGATAGGTGACTCCTCCCCTGGACTACAGTGCGCATGGGCATCCTCTCCATCCTCAGATTGTTTTTCCCCATTGTGGCAGTGATGGAGTAGATACAGAAAGTGATGACCATGCTTACAGTAATTCTGAGAGCTGCAGCTGCCACAGGCGCCGGGGAGGAGGGAGGGCGATATGAATGTCAGCAGCCCTACATGCCAAGAACAGATGCATACTGGTAAGTAGCATATTCAGTTCGAGGCATGTGGGCTGCTGAATTCATATCTGTGCATAGAATACATAGCAGTGCCCTCTATTAGCGGCGGCTACCAGTGCCAGCTGCAGCGGTCTGAAAAAGAGTTTTGAGAACAGCCTGTCCTACAGCTGCCTGCTGTTTTGATTGCACATCTACACAATAGGGTTTGGTAAATGTGTGTGTAGTGGACCAGGTGGCTGCTCTACATATATCATGCAGGAGAATGTTTCCTAGGAAAGCCATGGAGGCCCCTAACTTACGTGTTGAGTGGGCTCGTGGGGGAAACGTTAATGTGCGTTTAGCCTTTTGATAGCAAATTTGAATACATTTAACGATCCATCTGGCTATACCTGCTTTGGAGATAGCGTTACCTTTGTGGTGTGGGGCAAAGGCAACGAAAAGTTGTTTTGTCTTCCTAAAGATCTTCGTCCTGTCGATATAGTACATGAGGGCCCTCTTTACATCTAGTGTATGGAGTGCTCTTTCTGCGACAGTTTGTGGGTTTTGAAAGAAAACAGGCAGTTCAATAGTTTGATTCATGTGGAACTGCGATACCACCTTGGGCATGAATTTGGGGTTGGTACGTAGTACGACCCTGTTGGCGTGAACCTGTATAAATGGCTCTTGAACGGTTAGTGCCTGAGTTCACTAACTCTTCTTAAAGAAGTGATCGCTACTAGGAAAGCTACTTTCCAGGTAAGGAATTGAAGCTCGCATGAGTGTAGAGGTTCGAAGGGTGGACCCATCAGGCGTGTGAGGACCAAGTTGAGGTTCCACATTGGAGCCGGTGGGTGGCTTGGAGGAATGACTCGTTTGAGTCCTTCCAAGAATGCTTTGATGGCAGGCACTCTGAATAGAGAGAGGTGCTGCCTGGTCTGCAGATAGGCTGATATGGCGGTCAAATGGACACGTATAGAGGTGTACGCCAGATTGCATTGGTATAGGTGTAAGAGGTAACAAATTATGTTTTGTATGGATGAGTCTAGCGGGTTAAGGTCATTATTATTGCAATAAATGACGAACCTCTTCCATTTGGCTGCATAGCAAGCTCCGGTAGTGGGTCTCCTGGCCTCCTTAATGATGTCCATACAGTCAGGTGGCAGGTTTAGGTAGCCAAACTCTAGGACTTCAGGAGCCAGATTGCCAGGTTCAGCTGTTGCGGGTCTGGGTGCTGAATCTCTCCATGGTTCTGCGTCAAATGCGCGGGTTTGATCCGCAGCCTTTGATGCGGCACCACGGAAAGTTCGAGAAAGGTGGTGTACCACGGCTGGCGTGCCCACGTTGGAGCAACCAGGACGAGTGTCAGTGAGTGTTGTCTGAGTTTGCGTGCCACCAGCGGTATCAGTGGTGATGGGGGAAAAGCGTACGCAAATCTGCCGGACCAGTTCATCCATATCGCATTGCCCTGCGACTGCGGATGTGGGAACCTGGCGGCAAAGCTTTGGCATTTTGCGTTTTCGCTTGTGGCGAATAGGTCTATCTCTGGATGACCCCATTGCTGGAAGTACGGTTGGAGTACTGATGGGTGTAACTCCCACTCGTGCATCTGGTGGCTGTGTCTGCTGAGCAGATCCGCCATCTGGTTGTCCTTGCCGGGAGGTGTTCTGCCATGAGGAACATGTTCCTCTGAATGGCCCACTTCCACATGCTCTGAGCCAGATGAGACAACTGTGGAGAGTGTGTTCCTCCTTGCTTCTGTATGTAGTACATGGCGGTCATGTTGTCCGTCCGGATCAACACGACTTTGTTGCACAAGTGTACTTTGAATGCCTTCATTGCCAGGAAGATTGCCATCAGTTCCAGAAGGTTGATGTGCATCTTCTTCTGTTGTGTTGTCCATAGACCCTGCACTGTGTAGTGGAGTACATGAGCTCCCCATCCCTGGAGAGACGCGTCCGCTGTCAGTATTATTTGTGGAACAGGCTCTTGGAACGGTCAGCCCTTGCAAAGGTTTTGTGGATTCCACCAATGCAGAGAGTTGTATGCCCGACCGCTCACCAACACTAGGTCTTCCAGCTGTCCTTGAGCCTGATTCCACTGACGTGCTAAGCACTCCTGAAGCGGGCGCATATGTAATCTCGCGTGCGGGACTATGAAAATGCAGGAGGCCATCATGCCTATCAACTGCATGAACACTCTCGCAGGAAGGGAGTGTTGGGGTTTGAACTTTGAAATCAGCATTTGCATGCTGTTGATCCTCACTAAATTTGGCTGAGCTGTGGCCGCCAGAGTGTCTATAGTCGCACCTAGGTACTGTTGTACGTGTGCGGGCTGGAGATGGGATTTTGGGTAATTTAGTGAGAATCCCAGACTGTGAAGTAGGTGAATGGTGCGGGACATGTGGTTGGCACATTGCTGGGCTGACTTTGCTTGAACGAGCCAGTCGTCCAGGTAAGGGTAGACATGTGTATGTGCTGCCTCCGTAGATGTGCCGCCACAGTAGCTAGGCACTTTGTGAAAACCCTGGGTGCTGTTGTCACGCCGAAGGGAAGGACTTTGAATTGGTAGTGCTGCCCCTGAACAGTGAACCTGAGGTATTTTTTGTGTGAGGGGTGAATGGGTATGTGGAAATGCGCATCTTTGAGGTCCAGTGTGGCCAGGAAGTCTCCCTGCTTGAGAAGCGGGAGGACTTGTTGGAGGGTGAGCATGTGAAAATGCTCGGAAAGAATGTACCGGTTCAGGGGTCTCAGGTCTAATATAGGTCTGAGCGACCCGTCCTATTTTGGTATTAAAAAGTACAGGGAGTACACCCCCGTACCTTGCTCGTGGACGGGTACGACCTCTATTGCGCCTTTTAGAAGCATACTTTGCACCTCCTGCTGTAAGAGCGTTAAGTGCTCTGAGGACATAGGACGGTTTTTTGGAGGTATTGTGGGTGGGGTTGAGGTTAATTCTAGGCAGTAACCGTGTTTGACAATATCTTTGACCCACCTGTCCGTGGTGATTGAGTTCCACGTGGACAGGAACCGTTGTAGCCTTCCCGACAGGTGTTATGTGGTCGGGAGGAAGGGAGAGGGCGTCACTGTTTGTTCTTGGGAGAGGACCTGGTATTGCCGTATCCGCGTCCTCTGCCCTTTGTGCTTGAGCCACGATATCCACCCCGGGTGTTTTTATCGTAGGTGGTTTGTGTGTTGCCCTTGTTGTATGTTTGCTGTGACCCCTGTCCTCTACCTGCTCCTCTATTTCCGGGGCGACGAAAGGCGCCGCTCCGAAAGGACTGCGTTTGGAGAGCCCCCATGTACTTTGCAGTGTCCGTGTCCTTTTTTATTTTCTCTAGGGTGGTGTCAACCTCCGGCCCGAATAAGTAGTCGGGGTTGACAGGCTGGTTGAGTATGTTATTTTGCACCTCAGGTTTGAATCCGGAGATTCGCAACCAGGGATGTCGTCGCAACATGACGCTAGTGTTTATGGCTCTGGCAGCTGTATCTGCGGCATCCAGCGCACACTTGATGGATGCGTTCGTGAGGAGTTGTCCCTCCCTGATGAGGATCTCTGCACCTTCTTTGAATTGGTCAGGGAGATGTTGGAGTAGTTGTTCTAATGTGTCGTAGTGTGCTCGATCGTAGCGAGCGAGGAGCGCCTGAGTATTGGCAATGCGCCATATGTTAGCTGCCTGGGCGGCAACCCGTTTGCCGGAGGTCTCTAGCACCTTGGACTCTGTCCGGGGGAGGAGCATCACCTGTTTGCGAGTGTGCCCCCTTGCGAGCATTCGCAACTACAATGGAATCCAGAGTTAACTGGCCTCTAATGTAGGTAGGGTCCCCAGGCGCCGACCTGTATTTTTTGTCGATCCTGGGGTTTATTACTCTTGCCCTGGTGGGCTCCTTGAAGATGTCCTTTGCTGGTTTGAGGACACCCTTCAACATGGGTAGAGTTTTTATGTTCCTTTCTGAGGATGCAAAAGTATCCATGAGAAAGTCGTCCTCTACGGTGTCAGAGTGGAGTTGCACCCCATGATTGGCCGCAGCACGTTCAATTAGGGCGTTGAACGCGGCAGTGTCCTCTGTGGGAGAGGTTTTTGCTCCATAGAGTTGCGGGTCCTGTGCATCCATAGGTGCACCTGAGTCTACAGGGTCATCCCAAGCTTGATCAGGGTCCTGTTGGCCTTCAGGGTCCATCTCTCCGGGGTAGGGGACGTGGTCACCCATGTAGTCCTCCAAAACATCTGTGTCGGAGTGTGTTGGAGAGAAGGACTGTGGATCCTGGTAGGGGGAATGGAGAGGTTCGTAAAGAACTGGTTCCAAAGCCACTGGCAGCTTTCTCTTAAGTGGGATCAGGAAGGAGTCCAAAGCTGGCTCAGAAGTTATTTTCCTTTTGTGGAGCATCATCTTGCCGGTGTCGGCGTCGATGAGATGTGATGGAGAAGTCTCCGCAGGAGAGCGCTCGGCAGGCGTGATCGTGGGGTGTGTGACCCGTGTCCTGATCTGGAACAGTTACGGGGCCGTGGACGGCGGCAGGCCAAAAGTAATGTTGGCCGGTGCCGAAGAGGCTGTTGGTGCTTTTATGGGCTCGGAGCCAGACGTGTCCTGGAGGACTGTTTTGTGTTTGGTGTGTTGCGCAGCAACGGGCTGCACCTGGAGCGCCATCGATGCCTTGGCGCCGACCGGTTCCGTAGAGGCGGGCGTGGACTTCTTCGGCGCCGGTGAGTCATCGAGTCAAAGGGCGGTAATGGCAGTCGACGTCTTCGATGAGTGTGCCTTTGGTGGTGCTGTCGAAGCGGTGAGACGCAGCAGGCAGTTTGACCTTTGGGGTCGGAGCCGATGGAGTCGGTGCCGGGAGCCGAGTAGGTTTGTTGGCACCGAAGGTCTTTTTCCTTATATCGACGCAGACGTCGGCCGCTGCAAGCTCGGCACCGAAGTCTCTTTTGGTGCGCTCGGTGCCGACGGGTTTTGCTGGCGTCGAAGGTGTGGTGGGCCTCGATCCGACCAGAGTCACTTTCGGTTTCAGTTGAACCAATACAGCTTTCGGTTTCGAAGAAGGGAAACCAGCCGTTTTGGGCATTAATGGCTGCCGCTGAATGTCCGAGGCCTGAAGGCGATCCCTCGACCGGAGCCATAGATTGGAGTACTGGGATATCCTCAGTCTGTACGGGTATGCCTTGCTCGTCACCGGAGCTACTCTCTTCGGCCCCTAAGGCCTCATTGTAGTCTACCTCGGTGTCGTCTTCATCTCTGCGAAAGAGTGTTTCGTCGACGTCTTCCGATCCGGAATCGTGTTCGGAAGCGGGGCTGGAGGGTAGGTTCTCCAAGTCTTCGACATCTTCGTTTTCGGCGCTGAAGATGTCGCCCGGGGCCGGTGCCGCTTGCTGCGCTTCGAGCCTCGCCGCTCGTCGATTCCGGAGAGTCTTCTTGGATCGGAATCGGGCACAGGCCATACATGTAGATTCGTCGTGATCCGGTGAAAGGCATTTGTTGCACACCGGATGGACGTCGATGTGGGGATATTTCGCATTACATACAGGACACCGCTTGAATGGTGTCCTCGACTCCATCGTCGATGTTACGGGTCGATGGTCGGGTAAGATGCGAAAAAGTTGGTTCTGGAAGTTAGTAAACCAACAAGATACTATCGATACCGATCGGGAACAGTACCGACGCGAACTAAAGGCCTTTTGGCCTAGAAAAAGTTTTTCCTAACTTGAGTCAAGATAAGCACATCCGAACCCAATGGCGGAAAAAAACAATCTGAGGATGGAGAGGATGCCCATGCGCACTGTAGTCCAGGGGAGGAGTCACCTATCCCAGGATACTTCGAAGACTCTTCCAGGACAACAACGTGCTACACTAGGCGGCGATCTATGCACAGATATGAATTCAGCAGCCCACATGCCTCGAACTTTCTTCTCCAACATTGGATCTTTTATATATTCACATTCTCGAATCAGACTAGCAAGCAGTACACATTATGAAATACAATGAATCTGGAAGCAGACTCCCCCTTTAGTGAAGGAGGTTTCTCAAGACTGCATGTCCCAGTGCTGCATCCGCTTCTGCGTCCATGTCTAAGCAGTAATGATTCATGAACATATGCCTGCACAGCAGATGTCTCTCAAAGGCACCCAGCATAGGCTGCAGTTAGCCATGCCCCAGTGACAGGAGTCACAAGGCTTGAAGCTGGTCCGTCGATGGACATCCTTCTGTGCACCAGGAGTCAAACGACCCAACAAAAAGGTTGACAAAATAAAAAAATAAAAAAAGTCAAAAAATTACTAAGGCTACAACTCTCCGGATCTGTGCTGGCTGGTGCGGAAAAAGAAAGAACAGACGGCAGCGAGCAGGGTCGGCGTCTAAGTAGATACTGCAATGTCATTCCGGCGAGCAAGTTACTTACCTTCGGTAACGATATACCTGAAAGAAACATTCCACCGGCGGCTGAGTTAGTCTGCTCTGGCGTTCAGAGAGCCCGCCAGAGGTTGAACCACCAGGGTGATGCCCGGATGTTCCAGCCATGTCCAGAGGTGCAGAGCCTCCTGACAAAGGGTCCACGACCCCACCCCGCCCTGTTTGTTGCAATACCACATGGCGGTGGTGTTGTCCGTGAACACCTGCACTACACTTCCCCGGACAGAGGTAAGGAATGCCTTCAGTGCAAGTCAGATCGCCCTAAGCTCCAGAAGGTTGATATGGAGCCGGGACTCCGCCGGAGACCAGAGGCCTCTGATCTCCGCCTCTCCCATGTGGCCCCCCCCCCCCCCCCCCATCCCAGGAGGGACGCATCCGTCACTACTACGGGGTTGGGGTAGGGAGAGGGATCTGCCACTGACCCAATCGCGGTCCGTGCGCCACCACTGCAACTGTCGTGCAGTGCCCTCCGAGATCAAGACCTGGTCGGACAGGTTGCCCCAATGCTGGGCCCACTGAAACTTCAGGTCCCACTGCAGAGCCCGCATTCGCCATCTGGCGTGATGCATCAATAGGATACAGGACGCCATCAGACCCAGAAGCCGCAGCACCAAACTGACCGAAACCCGGGATAGAGGCCGAAAGATGGGAATCATAGCCTGAATATCCCGGACCTGCTGTTCCAGAGGATAGGCCCAGAACTGCGCAGAGTCCAGAACCGCTTCGATGAAGAGGAGCTTCTGGGAGGGACTCAGATGCGACTTGATTGAGAACCCCAGCAAATGCAAGAGGTCGGCCATAGTCTGGAGGTGGAAGACGACTGCCTGGGGCCAGCCCGCCTTCAGCAACCAGTCATCGAGAGGGGAAGACTGGAACCCCCAATCTGCACAGATGAGCTGCGACCACCGCTATCACTTTCGTGAACACCCGAGGTGCACTGGAGAGGCACTGGAGAGGCCGAAGGGGAGCATGGCAAACTGAAAATGCTCTGGGCCTACCGTGAACCGCAGGTAACGCCGGTGGGCCAGCAGGACGGGGATGTTGAAATATGCGTCCTGCAAGTCCAACTCTACCATCCAGTCTCCAGGGTCTAGGGCAGCCAGAACCTGAGCTAAGGTGAGCATCTTCAACTTCTCCTTCCGGAGGAAGGCGTGGACGCTCCTGAGGTCCAAGATAGGGCGTAGGCCCCCTTTGCCCTTCTTGGGAACCAGAAAGTAGAGGGAACAACCACCACAACCTACTTCTGGACCAGGAACGCGCTCGATGGCCTCCTTGTTTAAGAGGGCCGTAACTTCCTCCTGTAGAAGTTTCAAGTGATCCCCCGACATGCGGTGGTACGGCGGTGGCATGGCTGGAGTCGCCGCCTCGAAGGGGAGGGAGTAGCCCTTTCGGACGATTTGCAGCACCCACCTGTCCGACGTGATTGAACGCCAGTGGAGCAGGTGATGGCGAACTCTGCCTCCCACTGGCGTAGAATGGGCCTGAAAGCACGTACTAAGAGGGCTTTGAGGCGGATGCTGCTGGGGTGGATGTGGATGTGGATGGACCGGCACGTTGGCCCCCTGTACCGCCTCGGCGGAATCCGCGACCGCGTGGAGGTTGGTTCTGCGGCCTGTGGCTAGGCGGACATGAGGGGGCCCCTTCCTTGGCCACGAAAGGGGCGAAAAGCAGAAGTTTGCGGGCGCGTGGCCAAGAGGCCCAAGGACTTGGCCATAGCCCTGGAGTCCTTGAAGCGCTCCAGCGCACTATCCTTTGTCGCCAAAAAGGCAACTACCATCGAAAGGCATGTCCATGAGGGTGCTCTGGACATCCTCAGAAAAACTCGTGGACTGCAGCCAGGCATGGCGACGAAGCGCCACAGTGGTCAACATTGCCCTACCCAGCGAGTCCGTAGTGTACAGTCCACATCGGATTGCATGCCACGCAGCATCCCGCCCCTCGGCAAGAGCCTGGGCGAGCAGAGTCCGGGCCTCCTCCGGACACTGCGGCAGCAAGTCCTCCACCGTATCCCACAGGGAGTGGGAGTAACTGTCCAAAAGACAAGCGGTGTTAATAGACTGCAATCCCAAACTAAGGGAGAACAGCTTCTTACCAAACTGTTCTAGTCTCTTGGATTCCCGATCCGGGGGAGCAGATGGGAAGGAGGTCTGGGAAGTAGAGGCCTGGATAACCAGGCTCTCGGGCGTGGGGTGCATGGACAGAAAACTGGTGTCTGCCGGTGCAAGGCGGTGGCGCCGGTCCACAGGAGGTATTGTGGAGGGCTTGGACCAGGTGCCCTTCAGAAGATCAACCAGTGCTTCATTAAACTGCAGCAGAGGCTCCGAGGAGCTTGCTGAAGGTTGGGGCACTTCAGTGAGGTTAGTCCTCACGGCCACAGCAGGTAGCTCCAGCCCAAGGGCTTCGGACACCTTGCGCAGCACCACAGAAAATGCAGCACCTTCCTCCGAAGCCACGGTCGGAGAGATGAAGCCAGTGTCAGGGGAGGTATCAAGACCACTGGCATCCCCCAGCTAGTTTGCCCAGTCCTGAGACAACTGGCCCTCAGACCCCTCCCAGTTGTCGCCGTCATCCGATTCCTGGTAGACAGGTGGAATTATCGGAGCCGGGCGGAAGATGAAATTACCGCCCATCGGCGTCGGGTGCAGCGCCGGATGGCACCGCTCCGGCACCAGGCCCGGACCGGGACTAAAGCCGCCGGCTCGCTAGACCTCCCAGTGGAGCCCACGGGGCCCGAAGGCCCGCCGTCGACGTCTGCCGGCGCAGCCAGGCCGCTCATGGCCATGAGGAAGGCACTGATCTCCGCCAGAGTCGCGTCAGTCCCAGGGACCGTCGGGTATGGGGACGGACGGGACTCCTGCGGCTCCAACGGAGCCGCATGAGTGGTACCACCCGAACCCTCAGCAGAGTCGCGCGACCGGCGAGGGGAGCCCGAAGAGCGATGTCGGTTCTTGGACTCCTTGCTTTGCTTAGACTTACCCGAAGACTAGAAACCAGAGTGGTGGTGATGGCTGCGGCTCCGTGACCGGTCCCTCGACCTCCTCCTCAACCGTGAATGGTGCGGAGCAGACTGCCGGAGCTAGAGGAGCTTGCGGGACCGCTCCCGTCTAGCCTTCGAAGTAAAGGCCCGGCAGTTGGGGCAGGCCCCAAGGCAATAGAGGCACCAGCGGTGGTGGTCCGTAACCGACATTAGTCGGAGACAGGAGTCACAAGCTTTAAAGCCAGGCATCCCTACCGGCACCAGAGTCGAGTCGACGAGAATAGAACCAAAGGAGTTAAAAAAAAAATTCTCAGAATTGACTAAAAGGGTATGCTCTTCCCGGATCGGCGCGGAAAAAAGAAGAACTGCCGTCAGCGCGCGAGGGCGGCGTCCAAGTACTCAGACGATGTCATCCCGGCGCACGACGCAGACGACTGACACGGAGCCGCAGACTACACCTAGCGACGCGCAAGGGTATTGCTGACGAAAACCTTTCCGGATCCAGCCTGACGCCTGGGGGTAATTCTAAGGTAAGGAATCTATAACTAATAGTCTCTTTCAGAAACAACTCCTAGGAAAAATGAAAAATATTTGTATCAGGTCAATTATGCCATCCATGCATGAACGATTAGCACAGGATTCAAGGCTTATCGTCTTTCTAGAAAAGATTAGCATTATCATGTAAACTTTTCATCTCAATTAAAGTTTAATAGAGAAACTTGCTCAGATAGAGACTATGGATTTTCTAGGATATCAGACTTCGAGTAGCACAGATTGCTCCTATGGATTGTAGCAGCTTGTATGCTGGTGTGTATTTACTTTCCTTGAGCCATTAGTGGTTGGCCCAACCACATTAGCATTAGAGGTCTTGAGTCCATTTGGAGGGTGATCAGCTTTGTAGTTTTTGGATAGTATAGAGTCCATTCAATTGCGTTAAATCTAAGTTATCAAAAGAACTGGCCATGAATTGAAATCTCCTAATTAAATTTACAGCTACTGGGCAGTCTTCCTTTGGATCTTGATCAATGCTGTAAACTGAATTGCTCTCCGAATTACTATTAAGTGCTTTTAATTGATGGGAGTATAATATTCACCGCGGTAGTGGTAGTAGTTGCTGCTGAATAATTTAATATATGGTTGGGAGAGGCATTCACAGCAAGATTGTGCTTTTCCAATAACTGGTTTAGACTCAATTACTCTTATGCCCTTACTAACTCAAACCAGTCATGGATTGATTGTTTAGCCAGTCTTGCTGGCAGTTCTTTGCATTGGTCTTGATCAGATGTTAAGGAATCCGCATCTTCATCCTCCATGGTATTTTGTGTTTGTAATGTTGTTGAAAATATGTTCATGCCAATTAATTCGATTGGGACTTCCACCATATTGCTACTCTAGTTAATCCTTTGGAGAGATCCCTCTTGCAGCTCTAGTATTCAAGACGGTTGTATTAGAAAAAGTCCATCTTGCACAGCTTGTACTTTTGGAAAGTTTTCGGTCTGGTTTTCATTATGTAAAGGCACCCAGTTAGGGAGGCATTGTAATGGAGTGATTCAAGAGACTAATGAAAATATATATACACACATCCACCCCCACCCCTCTCCACCCCCACCCCTCAATCTTAAGATAAAGTTTGCAAAATAGTTCATCCATTGCACTCATACACTGTTCGTGCCTTCTCTTTTTTTTTCTTCACACTTTCAAGGCTGTACTCCACCGCTGCAAATGTACGGAGCAGAATAAGGCATCCGGCGACAAGAACAAGGACAAAGTAGACTAAATTGTCAGAGTGTGGCCTCCTCCCTCCACTGTATAGCAACCACAACAACCACTGCTGCTCACTTACAGATTAGTGGCAGATGCTGGGCACCTAGACTCATGCAGCTACCTGCCCGCAAACTAAGCTAGCAGGGGCCACCATCCATACACAGGGCCCACACCAGACGTGTCAATGGCCAATCAGCAGCTATCCAACAGCAGTGGAGCAGAGCCAAGCTTAACCATTGAGACTGCAACAGAGAAGAACCAGGAAGGAAGGCGCACACACACATGCTCTACACTCCTCAGCACTGGCATGAGCAGGGCAAGTGGTGGCATAGCACACAATAGCAAAGGAGTGAACAGAGAGTATCTCAGAACCAGTAGAGCCCAAGCCAACCTGTGAATCACTAGGTGATTAGGAAGGAAACAAACTATTTTTCAACATTAAATACATGTTAATTCTGTTACTCATTCAAATGCATCTACTATCAAGGACAAAGACTGAAAGATAAGTCCCGTCTGAAGAGGAACAAAACCAACCCACACCAGTATCAGCCTTTGTGGGCCTCATTATTGAAGTCCACTTTCAGGCACCGGCACAGTGAGCTTTAGCATTATGCCTGGGTACATCCATCATACTCGCTGCATCTCATTGAGAAAACACATGTAATGTTGGAATGTGAAAACTCTCAGCCACTGGGAGCTATACTCCCCTTCAAAAAGGTCTATTTTATGTTCACCATCTTGCTACCTCCAGGGACAGGCAGAGGACTCAAACTGTAACTTACAGATGAAGTCAGAAATCGACAAGACTGGTCTGGTTACTGGTGTTGTGATGCAGATGGCATGCTGCCTAGCGGTCTGGGCTAGACCGTTCCATTTGCAGGGGAGGATCAAGCATAATTTGCATATCATTGTCTCACATATGTAGTGGCAACTTAAGGTGCAACTTCAGAAGACTTAGTTTCCCAAATCCTACCTACAAGCTGGTGAGCTGGAGACACCAGGGTAGTGGAGACATGTGGGAAGAGAAGACTAGCACATGTACCCTACCAGCTCGGCATGACAACAGCAACAAGGATTTATTTATACTACCGCAAAAGAATTACTCAACCTAAACAGTACTGAAGCACTGCACATGAATGAAATTCAACAAATCCCAAAGCAGGAGATATTCAATTTGCATGAACAGTTCAGTGGTACATGTGAATTGGGGCTTGGGAAACTGACTTGCCTTGCTTGAAAAGTGACCAGACCTCTGGGTTGTGTACAAGTTGCTACACATAGGGCGTTGAAAAGCAAATTTAAGAAATTTGGATTCAGGGCACATAACAGTAGAGATTAGTGTCCATCCATGACCAGCTTTCACATCTGCCCCAGTACCTGATTTAAGTGAAGCCATAGACTGAACTAGCTGCAGAAGGATGGAGGTTCCAACACCGGATTTGGCTGCTCCGTTGCCTCGCGCATCCCGCTGTGCTCCAATCACCACATAGCGATCTGCAACAAGAGGAGGAAGATTAGTATAAAAAATGCAGAGCTCTTGCACTATTTAATACTCTTCACCAGCCAAAAAGGCCAAATCATGAAGGTCAAAGAACAGGGCTAACTAAACTAGAGTCCCACAATACCACCCAGTCAGTGAAAAAAGGCTTTGGCATTCCAGAGGTTTGCATCACATGTAAAGACTCAGATGTTACAGATTCCTCTACACAAAATCCAATTCCTGAATAGCGGTGTTCCTTTCGCATCAGATAAATTACTCTTGGATAACTTCTACGCTAAAGGAAAAAGAACACAGTAGCAGAGTATTTGAGATAAATCTCTCATATCCACGATAGGACACAAGAGACCTACTGTAAAGGGCGCAAGCACTACATTCTAACTAATGGATGCTCACCTGACACTCCATATCGGACAGATTTCAGTTAAGAACCAGTTTTGGGATGCCAAGACCAACCTTGGAAAACAGGGATTCTTTTTGCAAATGAGATGGGCCTACTTTTGACTAACAAGAGTACTTTAATACTAGTCATATCATTGCTATTTTGTTTCTCACTCCAAGTAGGAAAGCTTTTAGAGCAAAGCGGACTGCTCTGAGTGCAAACAACTTGATGTGCAATGACTTTTCAGAATTTTTCCACAATCTGTTGACTAGCATGTTCTGACGAGACCCAATCAGACTGAAATCGGTCTTGGGTTGCTTGTGTTCAGGTTAAGAGTGGACTTGGCAGTTAGAGCTGGACTGTTCCGACTGGAGCAGGGTCTAGACTAACTTTAATATAGTTGGGTCCAAACTGAGGTGGAATGGTGGGCAAAAACTTTGGGTTGATTGCTGCCCAGAGTGATTGCCAGTGGTTAGACTAATTGCAAGCATTCGTCCTATAATATATTGAGTGACAGATGAGATCGTGAATGTCTGTTCACTTGCTACCATCACAAACTTAACTGCTTCAGAACTTTACTCTGCCATAGAAGACATTGTGGAAACCGTACGATGCAAAATGACATACCCTAATAAAGATGTATGCCTCGAGGACTTCAAATCACCGGAGCAGTGCTTGGACCTTCTAGACCGAGACCTGGATTGAGACAGATGAGGGGACCTCCGCAGTGCAGGACGCTCCCTCAAAGTCTTTGGCGCATTGGCCCAGCAGTCTGAGCACAACTTTGAGTTGTGGTCGCGCTCCAGGCGCCAGAGAAACCAAATGGGGGTCCGTGACCGACATGGGCAGTGACAGGTGCCACACAGCTTGAACCCCAAAGTCTTCTTGCTCGACAGGACTCCTAAACACACCAACTAAGTCGACAAAATGTTTTTTTTTAAAAGTCAAAACAGGAAAGGGGGTAGCTATCTTCAACGGATCGGGGCTGGCTGGAGCAGAAAGAAAAGAACGGACGTCAGCACGCCAGAGTGGCGGTTATATGGACGACGCAGACGTCACGGCGACAAACAACAACATCACATTGAGTCAACCGATGTCATCTAACGGCATGCACGGGTACTGCTAAGAAAAATCTTCCAGATCCAGCCGGACGCCTGGAAGTTCAAAGGTCAGGAATCTGCAGCTAGATGTCTCTATCGGATAACAGACAGAATAAACTTCCGAGATGCACCTTTTTGGAGCCTACTGGTCTATCCAGCAACAGGTGCAATGGTACCACATGATCATTAACGCTAAATCCTCCTAAGACCACACGGCATGCGATCATCGCTGCAAGCCGTTTTCAAAGTGGATACAAAAGAAGAATGTCATTTAAGGGATTCAGTCCAAAAGCTGCACCACTTCTCAATATCCGAGTTGGCGATGTTCAGCAAAATAAAAGTCATTCAAAACACAAATCCACTCATGCTGGATAGGTTTGTCACCATAGTGTTTAGTGTTGCACCCAGGAAAGTCTAGATTTGTTGGGATGAAGGTGGGGTTTTCAGAGCATTTATAATGAAACCCAAACTAATTACTGAATGCTGATAAATCTTCCCTTTCACAGGCAAGCACAGAAAGCCAAAAGCCATGTGTCCACATAGGGGTACACAGAATTATACTGGTGGCATAAAAATGATGCACTGCCACAGACAGCCATTAGATGAACACTTACTACAGATTTGACCCAGAATGGGACAAAGAAACCAAAGACCTTGCAATGGCACAATTTTGATACATTCCACAAGCACCAGCCTTACTGACAAGAAACCACTGGGTCTGAGCCAGTCACGACTACTTCAATAGATCAGCGAAGAATCAGGAAGCATGCATCCAAGCAAGACTGATCAATGATAAACACTCTAAGTGAGCCAACGGTTAGTCTGTCACACCAGTATGCAGGTCTTATTTCTGACTGCAGCCACACTAAAAGGGAAAAGCTCTAGAAGGGACTTCGAAGACACTCAGGACGAAACTACCAAACGGCTAACAATCTGGACACCAAAATCTTATGAAATTATCTGAGGGCCAGACCTTGAGATGCAAATGGATTCTTCTCAAAAACATCAAGTTTCTCCGATTTCTCCATCTAATGCATTTGCAGGGCTAGTGCATGTTTAATAAAGAGGCCAAAGAGTGGAGTCTATACCTTGGGCGTAGGGTATGGCAGTGGACAAGAGTAAAGTGAAGGTGGACCAGAGTTTACTTCATACAAGGCATCCATGACACAGGTGGTGCAGAATGCGACTTGCACCATGCTTCCTCAATCTTAAAATAATCCATCAATCCCCCCCCCCCCCCATTAAGTGAAATCATTTTATTAGAAATAATCTAAACCTGGTTGAAGATATTAATTCCATTCATTTGATAAATATTCAAAGTATTGCACAATCACAACTGAATACGGAGCCTGTCCAGAGGAAGCCGCACCTCAGCATTGAGGGAAAATTAAATTTTCCCTGTAATCAATATGTTCGTAGACTGTAGTGCTGTAGATTCACTTGCTCTGCATACTCCTACCATCTAGTGAGTGCCTAAGACATTTGAAGCTTGTTTTTCTTATTTTTAGTCACGGGGTATGTTTCAATTGCTCACTCAGTTAATGCACATGGAGACTGGCTCAATTGTTATATTTGTGGCGCTGTGGGTGAGCGTATGATGGAGCAGTAAGCATCTTACAGTACAGTAACCATGCATTACCTTGTGTACAAGGAATTAAGAATTAAAATCTACAGCACTGGATGCTATGAACAGATGCTTACAGGTTAAGTAACATTTAGTTTGCAGCACGTATGGCTGTAAATACACATGCTCTGTATAGAACGTAAAGCACTAATCCCAATAAGAGGTTAACAGCCAGAGGATGGTTCAGATGTTTGAAACAAACTACTTAAGACTGTTAGGCCAACCCTAGTTTGTTGGCCTGCTAGGATGTCCACAAAATAGTGTTTAGAAGTTATGGAGTTGACCATGTAGCTGCCTTACAAATGTCATCTATCGGGATGTTCCAGAAGCAAGACATGTTGGCTCCCTTTTTCCAGGAGGAATGTGGCCCTGACAGGGCAGACAAGGTTCTCCTAACTTTAGCAGGTCTGAAAGCACTCGACATTCCACCTGGCTATATCTGCTTTTGATATAGGATGGCCCTTGTAAGGTTTAGTGAAAGTAACAAAGTGTTGCTGGGTCTTGCGAAAGTGTTTGCTCCTACTAATCTAGTACATGGCATGGTTAACAAAAAGTGTACGTAAAGTCCTTTCAGCTGCAGAATCTAGTTGGGGAAAGAAGACATGGAGCTCCATAGTCTGGTTAAGGTGAAAAGGAGATGCCACTGTGGCATTCGACCTAAAAACGACCTAGTTGTTGCAAAACTGGAAGAAAGGCTCTTCTAGAGTGAGGGCCTGTAGCTTGCTAATATGCCTTAAAGTATTATTGACCACAATCAGGACCTTCCATGTAAGGAATTTTAGGGGGGCACCAGTACATTGGTTGAAAGGGTGGGCAATTAAGTCTAGAGACCTAGATTAAGGTCCCATTCCGTTGCAGGGAGAACTCCACTCCTTCCATAAAACACTTGATGACAGGGATTCTGAACAGTGAAGTGCGTTCTCCGTTATGCATGTATGCCACAATAAGAGCCAAGTAAATGCATATAGTGGTGTATCAAAGGCCTGACTTTTGTAAATTAAGATAATAGCTTATGCCCTGGACCACGGGCTTACGGCTGTCAAGGTGTTTTGAAAGACAAACAAACTTTTCCACTTAGTGGCAAAACAAGCATGCATAGTGGGTCGGCGTCCTTCCTTTAGATGTCGATGCAGTCCTGGGCTAGATTCTGATGTCCATACAAGAAAAGTGGGAGAAGAGGAAAAGCATAGGATATGATCCCTGACCAGGTCATCCAGAGACTGCCAACGGACTGAGGGTGAGAGAATATAGAAGCAAAGTTTTGGCATTTTACAGTGACAACTAAGTCTGTCGGGCACCCCAAAAGTGGAAGCGCTGGAGTATGACTTGCAGCTGGAGTTCCCACTCATGGACTGGTCGATGGGTCCCGATAAGCAGGCCTGCAAAGATGGGAGGTACTCAGTTGGGTGCATCCACTGGAGATGTGCAGATAGTACGTGCTGGAAGAATGCTTTGAGGACTAGCTTCAGGGCTAAGACCTATAGGTGATTGATGGGGAGATTCATTGGTGAGGTGACCGCTTAGCTTGGACGGATGTCTTTGTTGGAGGTGCACTGTGCACCCAGCAACTTAAGTACACAAAAAAAGGGATCGATGAAATGCTTTCATTAATCTCAAAGCGGTACAAAAGGGGGTGGTGATGGACGGAGCATCAGAACCAATCAAACACTCACACCCAGTCAACAGATCTGGGTTTGATCCATCACCGTTCTTTAGCCCACTCTCAACACTCCGTCCATCATTTCCTTTGGCATCGCTTTGTTCGCCCTAAGTTGGCAGGGTATGCTCAGACGCGAGTCCCTTGCTCACTTTGCCACTGGATTCAAGCAAGCCTGGCTGAAGACGGCTGAAATGCCAGACACCAGTCCTAGGAAGCTTGTTTCCGGTCCAGGGAAGACATGGCTTGGCAGTACGGGCTGGACTGTTCCCATGAGGCACAGGGTCAGACTGATTTGTATATGGCCATGTCTGAACTGGGGTGGCAGAGTGGGCTAAAGAACGGTGATGGATTAAACCCAGATCAGTTGACTGGGGGTGAGTGCTTGCAATGTTCAACACTCCGTCCATCATTTCCTTTGGTTTTTGCTTCATTAATCTCAGCCACTGAAAATTACACAGCCTGCATTCCAATCCATCCTATTTTGCACACCACGCTGCCTCAGTTAAATAAAAAAAAAAGTCCTGTTGACCCAGTCATATGCAATCAGTCTAGACCCTGCTCCAATTCGAACAGTCCAGCCCAAACTACTAGAACAGAACCTCCCTGAACCAGAACACAAGTAACCCAGAACCGCTTTTGCACTCATAAGCCAGGAATTGTTTGGTTCCAAAGCTGTGTGCCTAGGTGACATGGTGGGAGAAAAACAGACTGATGTGGCCCGAATGACTGCCAGTGTTTGAGAATTATTCAATCATTCCATCCATCACCATGTTGTTATAGTTGAAGGCTTACGTACAACAGGAACCCCCTAGATGTCAGTCCCATGCTCAATATCTCAACCTGCAGGCCGAAGGTGCTCTTCATCGAAAGGTTGGTTGATATGGGGTTGTTGAACTTACAGCTTGAAACAATCAGTAGTGGCAGTGTAGGTGTTTAACCAGATGGCAGATAGGCCACCTTTGTCTAGAGCACATTATAGGTGCCATTGGATAATACCTTTTCCCACCTTCATGATTTCCTCCCCCTTTTTCAGTACTTGTCAGAGAGATGCTGCAGTAGGGCTTCCATCCCACTGGGCCATTCAGTGTGACAGGAGGCACACAAAATTGGCAGTGCCTCAGTGGGTGGCAGCACAGACTGACACTTTTTACCATCTGCTTCAATGCGCTTGCTCTCCTAGTGAGGAGGGAAAGTTTCCTGAACAGTCATGTGTTGAAGACGGGCTACCAACCCAATGAGGTATCCATGAGAATTGTAATTTGAGGGCACAAGATCCAGAAAAGATCTCGCCAGCAAAAGAATTCACGTTACATCATAGGAGAGCAGTCAGTGTTGTACCAAAACCAGATCTTCCCATTGCTCCACCGCCTGGCTAGCACTCTTGCAGTAAACTACTTTGCATAAAGCCAACAACCCCAGCAGTTTCATTACTGTCCTCACCTTAAGAGAATGTACTGTCTGAAAAGGAGGTAGCGGCATTTGGAATGCCATTACGCTCTCATGGGTGTGGGTAGATTTTCTCTGACATTTAACAGTCTATAGGAAAGGTTGGGTCTTCTGTGATATGAATAGTTACTTTTTGGCACAGACTGAACTCTAGCTTGCGCAACAGGGTCACTGCAGACTGAATGAGCATTTTTGAAGAGCCATGCCTAGCACAATCGCCCAGCCAAGGAAAAGCACGAAAGCAGTTTCTGCACAGATGTGCAGCTGCCACCACTAGACATGTAGTGAATATTTTTGTGGTAGTTTTGATCAAAGAGAACTTTCAACAGCTACCACAAAAAGGAGGAAGAGGGGGTGCACTGGAAGGATGGGGATATGGAAGTAGGTGTTCTTCAGGCAATGCAGTGCCATGTGATCTCCTTTGCAGGGAGGACGACCGCCACTAAGGTAGCATCTAGGTTCCTGGATTTGGGGATAGTGGCTGCTAAACGACTCCTGACTAAACGGTGGAAAGCAGTGGATCCATCACATGCGCAGGCATGGCGTCATTCGTTACTCGCATGGGCCAAGGCAGAGAGCATTGCCATCAGGCATGAAGAAGCGTTGGATCTGCGTCAAGACCCCATAGCAATATATTGGGACGCCTTCTTGCCGGAGTTACAGCAGGCTGAGGATGGATGACCTGAGGGACCGCCTGACAGAGGCAGGCGAGCAGATAACGTGCACCACATATGCCACTAGAGGGTGCGCTGCGATATTCCATAGACACACACGTCAAGTAAATGTAAGCGCAGGCGTAGACATCACAAACGGGAGACTGAGTAATGCACCAACACAACAGTGCAATGTAAGCATGTGCTGGGACAGGGGAAAATGACAACATGGGCAGGTCACAGATATTGTTTGTTTTATTAGTGGTTTTATTTGTTCATAGGCTCAATATGACTGAGCTGGAAGAGCTTTTCCAGAGCACCATAACAGTTTCATTTACACTCAATTGTATCTATCTGAAACTCTGCATAATGTGAAACTATGACGGAAAGTCAAATGATGCAAAAGCTCTCTCAATGGGAAACTGTTAAGGTCTAATAGCCATACATGCTGTGAACTGTATAACTGGACACTAAACTTTGTATGGCACTGATGTACAGCAGATATACATGAACTATCCCATATGTCTTTATTGATGGAAGCATTACATACAACTGTCACCTTTCATGAAACTGTATAAAATCAATAAAACAGATTTAAACAAAAAAAATGTGATCCCCTTTGCAGAGCACTGGAATGACGTCCTGCAGGGTGATCATTCTGAAGCACTTTGAACGAATATACAGGCTAAGAGGCCAGATATGCAGGATAGGCCAATGAGTTCCCTCTTTTTTGTGGGTGAACTACATGGAATAGATCAGTTGGCCACATTGGTGTGCAAGTTCGGGCTCATAACAGGTTATCAATCTCCCCCCCCCCCCCCCCCCCCCCCCCCTACCACCACACAGTCTGCAATTCTCTTAAACCCTTGCTCTGGTTAAGGTCAAAACTACAACAAAACCCAGTCAGCCATAGCTCATTCTCCGGACATCTTTTGTCTACATCATTTTAAACATCTTTGGCAGAATACGCAACACCCATTTCCCTTTGTTACAATCTCCCCATGATCTTTGCGTGCCTCAGCCGAGAGCAATAAAGGAAACCTTTTTTCACTGAGCGAGCCTATGACACGTGATGCCTTATACACAACACAGGCCATTCCCCTCCAACCAATTTTACTCCAAGCACCAATTTGCCATCTTATTCTAAAATTTTAAACATTCATGCTTCCTTTTCATCACGTCCCTCCCCCACACGCAAAACCTACAACATTTTTTTATCTGCTTCTTTCCAGCCCATCAGTCTTCTCATACTTTTGAGATTATTCGATTTACGTATTTGGCTCTTTCCTCACCGTAAAAAAAAAAAAAAGACATTGTAGAATCCGAACTGTCTCAGCCCATTTCCCTACTTCCTGCTCTTTCAAAGAGGATGGAACAAATGCCTCTCTTTTCTCGTCCTTTGTTCTGACGAATTCTCTCACGTGTTCAATCTGGTTATGTCCAAGCCACGCTATTGAAACAGCGCGCTCATATCCTACTCTAAAAAATCTTAATCTCACTCTTGGATCTCTGATTTTGACAGTTTCATTCCATTGGCATACATTTTCTGCCTTTGGAATAGCGGATTCTGCACTAAAAGTTGGTATGTTCTGGACAAAACACTTTGTGGCGCACGATTGCACAGCACGTGAAACTACAATTGAAACATGATGCAGCCTGAATGTTTGCATCAATGTGACACTTAATGAAGAGCATAGTTTTCTGAACTACTTGGAATCCTCAAATTGCTTAGACGTCAATCATTCATATAATGCACATCCTAGGAAGAGCACTTATGTAAATATACCCAGACCGTCACAAGCAACCAGAATGGGAAACAAATTGGTGTTAGGATAGCAAGGGTTTACCTGGTTCCTCAAAACCTTTAATCATTCCAAAGACGTTAAGAATTTTCTTCTGAATCACTTCATTATGAACATCAAGTTTTATGAAGGTTTCGGATGCGTTAGAAGCTCCCAATTTACAGGGAGATTCAAAAGCAAGCCATGTTGAGGGGCAATCTCCTACTTCCATTAACCTACAAGAATAGAAAATTGCAAATTTCATTACAGGTTACTTCTCGAACATAAACTGTTCCCAGATGATGTCTCTAGGCACAGTAAAATAGTGTCCAACAATTTAGCTAGTAAGATCAACCAGTTTAGCCATTGTAAAAAGCTGCAGTTTACCAATTGTAGATCTTAGACCTTGGAAATGGATAAGTTACTTACCTTTAATCCAAGGTATTCTATGTACAATTTTCATTGCTTTCAAACACAAAAATTATCCTGCCCAAGTGTACAATCCCAAAACACTTTTCCATATATACATCACGAGCAAAAGCAAATACATACACGTACATATGGAAAATGTTATTTACCCTGGAAGCATTTGTTAAAAGTGTGTAGTGCTGTTGATTCACAGGCTCTGCGTACTTGTGCCATCTAGTGTCTTGCTTTGACATTGCAACTTGTTTTTTGTGTGGAGAGCTCAGTCACAATACATGTTGTGACTCTGCTCACTATACATAGCAAGATGACACAGGTTCCACATCGTAGACTGTCATGAGGGAGAGTAGTGTAATTTGAGTCTGTCAAAGTGAAGTGTACTGTGCATTGCGTTACCAAAGTTGAAGGAAACTAGAGAAACCTCTGTGGTGATCGCTAGCTTCTGGGGAGGAGACTGGGTGCATGTGAATAAATAACACTACAAGTCATGAAAAGATTCGCTCACAGGGTAATATTTTTAATTTATTGTATGTGTGGTGGCTGTAGAAACATATGCTCTGCAAAGAATAAGTAGTTTCCACAAAAGCAGTGGTTGGTGGGCAGTTGTTTGGAACAAAGCTCCTAAAGTTTGACCAACTGCTAACTTTTGGTGAGCTGGAATAACCAGTCTTCTTTAGTGAGCATGCATGGGGTTGTTCAGGTGTCCACCTTTTCTGCCTGGAGTGTGTCCTAAGTGACACAGCAAGTGTGCGCTTAGCCTCAGCATGGCTATTCTAGATGAACTTCATCTTGCATTGTCTTTAGACATGGAGTGTCTATTGTAGGGTTTGACGAACCACAAAAAGATTGTTTTACAGAATTTGATCCTGCTAATATAGTACAAAAACTCAATTTTTCAATGTAAAAAGTGCGCCAGTCCCTTTCGGCTAAAGTCTGGTCGCGGAAAGATAATGTGCAAATGTGAAACTACCTTGAGCAGTAATGTAGGGCTGGTCCCAAGGACCACCCTTTCCTTGTGGACCGGGAACTTGTTCTGGGCTTTGTTTTACTTGTTAATCTGGTCTTGCTGATTACAATTGTCACGGTCATAATCAAATTGTCTATTATCACCATCATCAGCTTCCGATGGTATGTCATGGTGTACACCATAAATGGTTAGTGTAGGATGTTGAATTGTCAAATCTCACAGCAATTACACGTGGAGGCAGCAGGGAAGGTCGAGTCACCAGAGTGTGATCCTGGAATTACATGTGGGGTCTGGTGTGGTGGTGGTGTCAGAAGGGGAGTATGTGGACAAAGACATGGTGTAGCTAGCATGTCCAGCTCTGAAGGGGAGCAGTGATCATAGTAAGATTGCTTCAGGTAGCCATACTGTTCTGCCCCATATAAATGGGTTTGTACCCAATGTCATCATATGGTCCGGAAGCTTGTGAGGCTGCTTACGAAATCCAAAAATGCATGCTTTGCACCTGTATCCTGATCACCCAAACCTTCAGTGCACGTGGAAGCAGATTAAGAATAATTTAGAAGTTGATCAAGCGGCTCTGGCATTATCCTTATTATAAATACCAGCTGTATGAGTGGTAACGTGGACACAACAGGTGTGTGAGACAATTTGGAAGTCATAGTTGTAATATGGGAGCGGCAGAAAATGAACGTGAAAGCAGAACAGAAGTCAGTTGTGAGCCCAAGGACAGTAATAGCCTCATAATTCCTTGCCGATACGGTCCTTTCCAGGTAACCATTACTCAATGTATCAATACTTGGAAAAAATTAAGGGGGGGTATGAGAAACTACTATCTCAGGATTGTAGGTCACACTGTTGGATTGACTTTTTCTGCCCACACATCTGCTGCACCTGAGAGCCTGGTGGGAATCTCGTCTGAACTCATTTCCTGGATGATGACTGGGATTCTTTGTTGGCAGATTATAATAAAGGATTATGGGAAGCGAGTCTCAAGTTTAGTTTAAGATCCTTCACCGCTGGCACAGGTCTGCAGCAGGTTTTTACAATGCCCATCTTAGTGTGGACTCCCATTGTTGGAGATGTGGCCTCTGACTGAGACATAGTTCATATTTTATGGGAATATGATCGACTGAAGGTTGCATGATATTTCGGACCTCCCTTCTGTGACCCAACATGTTCATAGATGGCTTTCCACTGCTCTAGCGGTGGCTAAACTAGTGATTTTGCACCTATGTAAACTAAACCCAATACCTACTTTTCAGAACAGGCCCGATAACATTTATGATTTGTTAGGTTCTGAACGCCTCATTATAAGCTAAATGACAAATTGCAGATATTTCAAGTAATATGGGGCCCTTTCCTATAAGATAGATGTGCTGTACTCACCCATACACCCCAGGTGCCTATAGGATATCACGTTCTGTTACATGATCCATTCAAATTCCTATGCTCCAATCCCCTCTAGCTCCCCCAGACTTAAACCTCATAATATAGATTCACATTATAGGAGATTTTAAATAACAGGGTTTGGAGGGGGGGGGTTCTACGATTCCACTTTCTTCCTTCAAAACAGGTGCATGTTTCCTTTTCACCTCTTTCAATGGTTGTAGTCTGTTCTCTCCCCCTTGTTAGTATTATTACTTATTGTTTTAAAGGGGGTTCAGTTTAAGGACGGATCTTGGGATTGTATTTTACGTTATTCTCATTCCGCATGGCAGTTGGTTTGTGTATCTTTATTGTGCCATTTTTGTTACCGTAGTGAGGAAATTCAATACATTTAAAATAAGGATTACTTGCCGAAGGGAACCAGAAAGTAATCAGCGTCCTCAACAGTGGTGGCTTCACTGCTGACAAGGAATTAGTTGAAGACTTTTTTTTACAACGGTAGCTTCATTGATGATGGTTTAGTCGTCTCTAGTGCTTTAGGAGACATTGGATGTTTGTCAACCATGGTATCTTTCTGTTTGACAAAGAGTTGCTCTTTATCAATGGAGCCTTCATCAGGGTTTTTGTTTTGACAAGGCATGTGCCTGAACTATAAAAAAAAAAAAAAAGTAGACGGGTCAGTTTTGTGGTTGCACACACACGTTGTCTATGCCCCTGCCTTAGTGACAAATGTTTTAAGGCAAACTGGACCCAGATATTGGTGCGACCATACTGCAAGTGCTACAAATTAGATGGTGACTTTTGATGGCAGTTGCACAGGACTCAATAATTGTACCTGTGAATGGATCTTTTGCTGTGGACACCGGAAAGGCTTTTTGGTTCTCAAATCGCTCATCTCTGATGGATCTACAATGTTTTTTGCTTAAAATCAAACTGATAAACTACTGGGTTTGTGGCCCGACTTGAAGACAAAAACATATATTGTGCACAGGTCATCTGTAAACACCTTCTGCACTCCACGTTAAATAGCTGCCTTAAGTAGGATGTTTCAGACATGGTGTGCAGTCAGTCAAAATCCTTACCTGAAATCTGTAGCATAGGAAGGTGAAAATCTAGTCTACTTTCCTAAGCAGAGGCGAAATTGTCATGAAAATGAAGTTTAAAAGGTTAATCTGAGGGGAGGGGAGGGGGGGGGGGGGAAGAAAGCAGCTGAGTGGACAGGATTTGCTGTTGCCGGACACCATGCAATAGAAGATCTGCTAGCTGAAGCAACAGAAGGGTGGGAACCTTGGGCCCTTCCTTCCGATTGGGTAGACTTCAGGTGGAGGAGCTACTTGAGATCCATGGACATTTTTCAGCCACACACGCCCACCCGCCTCCCCGGGACCTGTATTCGTTCCAGCATTGTCTTACTTAGACACTACACATGGACATCCTTTTCTCTTTACTTCTTATACACCATTTCCCATCATGGCGAAAAACGATCTGAGGATGGAGTGGATGCCCATGCGCACTGTTGTCCAGAGGAGGAGTCACCAATCTCGTGACCAAAGACTTCTTCCGAAGACAACAACCTGCAATCATCCGAGCCCAACACCAGATGGCGATCTTATCCTCATAGTGTGTGGCTCTGCAGCTCTACATGCCAAGAACAGATGCATACTGGTAAGTAGCATATTACTTTCCTCCTCCAAAATTGGATCTTTCATAGATTCACATGCTCTAATTTCTTGGATGGCATTTGAAACATTGTAGTGTATGTTAACACACCAGTATTTTAGTACAGCAATTGACCTTGACCATAAACAGAAAAATGTCCATGGATCTCAAGTAGCTCCTCCACCTGAAGTCTACCCAATCGGAAGGAAGGGCCCAAGGTTCCCACCCTTCTGTTGCTTCAGCTAGCAGATCTTCTATTGCATGGTGTCCGGCAACAGCAAATCCTGTCCACTCAGCTGCTTTCTTCCCCCCCCCCTCCCCTCCCCTCAGATTAACCTTTTAAACTTCATTTTCATATGACAATTTCTCCTCTGCTTAGGAAAGTAGACTAGATTTTCACCTTCCTATGCTACAGATTTCAGGTAAGGATTTTGACTGACTGCACACCATGTCTGAAACATCCTACTTAAGGCAGCTATTTAACGTGGAGTGCAGAAGGTGTTTACAGATGACCTGTGCACAATATATGTTTGTCTTCAAGTCGGGCCACAAACCCAGTAGTTTATCAGTTTGATTTTAAGCAAAAAACATTGTAGATCCATCAGAGATGAGCGATTTGAGAACCAAAAAGCCTTTCCGGTGTCCACAGCAAAAGATCCATTCACAGGTACAATTATTGAGTCCTGTGCAACTGCCATCAAAAGTCACCATCTAATTTGTAGCACTTGCAGTATGGTCGCACCAATATCTGGGTCCAGTTTGCCTTAAAACATTTGTCACTAAGGCAGGGGCATAGACAACGTGTGTGTGCAACCACAAAACTGACCCGTCTACTTTTTTTTTTTTTTTATAGTTCAGGCACATGCCTTGTCAAAACAAAAACCCTGATGAAGGCTCCATTGATAAAGAGCAACTCTTTGTCAAACAGAAAGATACCATGGTTGACAAACATCCAATGTCTCCTAAAGCACTAGAGACGACTAAACCATCAATGAAGCTACCGTTGTAAAAAAAAGTCTTCAACTAATTCCTTGTCAGCAGTGAAGCCACCACTGTTGAGGACGCCGATTACTTTCTGGTTCCCTTCGGCAAGTAATCCTTATTTTAAATGTATTGAATTTCCTCACTACGGTAACAAAAATGGCACAATAAAGATACACAAACCAACTGCCATGCGGAATGAGAATAACGTAAAATACAATCCCAAGATCCGTCCTTAAACTGAACCCCCTTTAAAACAATAAGTAATAATACAAACAAGGGGGAGAGAACAGACTACAACCATTGAAAGAGGTGAAAAGGAAACATGCACCTGTTTTGAAGGAAGAAAGTGGAATCGTAGAACCCCCCCCTCCAAACCCTGTTATTTAAAATCTCCTATAATGTGAATCTATATTATGAGGTTTAAGTCTGGGGGACCTAGAGGGGATTGGAGCATAGGAATTTGAATGGATCATGTAACAGAACGTGATATCCTATAGGCACCTGGGGTGTATGGGTGAGTACAGCACATCTATCTTATAGGAAAGGGCCCCATATTACTTGAAATATCTGCAATTTGTCATTTAGCTTATAATGAGGCGTTCAGAACCTAACAAATCATAAATGTTATCGGGCCTGTTCTGAAAAGTAGGTATTTGGTTTAGTTTACATAGGTGCAAAATCACTAGTTTAGCCACCGCTAGAGCAGTGGAAAGCCATCTATGAACATGTTGGGTCACAGAAGGGAGGTCCGAAGTATCATGCAACCTTCAGTCGATCATATTCCCATAAAATATGAACTATGTCTCAGTCAGAGGCCACATCTCCAACAATGGGAGTCCACACTAAGATGGGCATTGTAAAAACCTGCTGCAGACCTGTGCCAGCGGTGAAGGATCTTAAACTAAACTTGAGACTCGCTTCCCATAATCCTTTATTATAATCTGCCAACAAAGAATCCCAGTCATCATCCAGGAAATGAGTTCAGACGAGATTCCCACCAGGCTCTCAGGTGCAGCAGATGTGTGGGCAGAAAAAGTCAATCCAACAGTGTGACATACAATCCTGGGCCCTTCCTTCCGATTGGGTAGACTTCAGGTGGAGGAGCTACTTGAGATCCATGGACATTTTTCTGTTTATGGTCAAGGTCAATTGCTGTACTAAAATACTGGTGTGTTAACATACACTACAATGTTTCAAATGCCATACAAGAAATTAGAGCATGTGAATCTATGAAAGATCCAATTTTGGAGGAGGAAAGTAATATGCTACTTACCAGTATGCATTTGTTCTTGGCATGTAGAGCTTCAGAGCCACACACTGAGGATAAGATCGCCATCTGGTGTTGGGCTCGGATGATTGCAGGTTGTCGTCTTCGGAAGAAGTCTTTGGTCACGAGATTGGTGACTCCTCCTCTGGACAACAGTGCGCATGGGCATCCACTCCATCCTCAGATCGTTTTTCGCCATGATGGGAAATGGACATCCTTTTCTCTTTACTTCTTATACACCATGTGTAGTGTCTAAGCAAGACAATGCTGGAACGAATACAGGTCCCGGGGAGGCGGGTGGGCGTGTGTGGCTCTGCAGCTCTACATGCCAAGAACAGATGCATACTGGTAAGTAGCATATTCCGTTCGAGGCATATGAGCTGCAGATGACACACTGAGGATAGACTATATAGCAGTGTCTCCCCTAGCGGTGGTCACCTGTATCCGTTGCAGCAGTTTGGAATAGAGTATTTAGGACAGCTTGGCCTACTGAAGCTTGCTGTTTGGATTGCACATCCACACAGTAATGCTTAGTGAAAGTGTGTGTAGTAGACCATGTCGCTGCTTTGCAAATGTCTAAGGGGATATTCCCTAAGAATGCCATAGAAGCCCCTATTTTACGCATGGAGTGCGCCCTAGGGGGGGCGGTAAGAGTACGTTTAGCTTTTTGGTAACATATTTGGATACATTTGACTATCCATCTGGCGATATCCGATTTGGAAATAGGGTTGCCTTTATGTGGAGGTGCGAAAGCAACAAACAGTTGCTTGGTTTTCCGAAAAGGTTTGGTTCTGTCTATGTAATACAGTAAGGCTTTTGACATCTAAGGTGTGAAGTGCCCTCTCAGCTACTGAGTGTGGGTTAGGGAAGAAGACTGGCAGTTCGACTGACTGGTTCAGGTGGAAAGGGGAAATGACTTTAGGAAGGAATTTTGGATTCGTCCAAGAACCACTTTGTTCCGATGTAGTTGGAGGAAGGGTTCTTCGAGAGTTAAGGCTTGTATTTCACTTACTCTTCGTAGGGATGTGATTGCGATGAGGAATGCCACTTTCCATGTTAGGAACTGCAGTTCGCATTTGTGCATTGGTTCAAATGGGGGACCCATGAGCCTTGTTAGAACAAAGTTAAGGTTCCACACCGGGGAAGGTGGTACCCTTGGCGGAATAATTCTTTTAAGACCCTCCATAAATGCTTTAATGGCTGGTACCTTAAAGAGGGACAGGTGTTGTCTATTTTGCAAATAGGCTGCTAATGCCACTAGGTGTAGACTTATAGAGGAATACGCTAAATTGCATCTTTGCAGGTGTAATAAATAGCAAATTATGTTTTGGATGGAAGCATCCGGTGGTTGGAGGTCATTATTAGCACAGTAAATGGCAAATCGTTTCCATTTTGCAGCATAGCATGCCCTAGTAGTAGGTCTCCTGGCTTCTTTAATGATATGCATACAGTCTGGAGGAAGGTTGAGGTACCCGAACTCTAAGACTTCAGGAGCCAGATTGCCAAGTTCAGTGTTTGAGGATCTGGGTCTCTGATTTCTCCATGGTTCTGGGTTAGAAGTTCCGGGGAGAGATGCAGTTTTTGATGTGAAACTAGCGATCGTTCCAAAAGTGTGGTGAACCAGGGTTGACGTGACCAAGTGGGAGCCACTAGGATGAGTGTCAGCGACTGTTTCAGTTTGCGTACCACAAATGGAATGAGCGGGAGAGGCGGAAAAGCGTACGCAAATCTGCCTGACCAGTTCATCCATATCGCATTGCCCTTTGACTGCGGGTGTGGAAACCTGGCGGCGAAGGTTGGGCATTTTGCGTTTTGTGTGGCGAACAGGTCTAGGTCTGGTTGTCCCCACTTTTGGAAGAATGGGAGTAGGACTTTGGGGTGTAGTTCCCATTCGTGTATTTGCTGTGTGTGTGTCGACTTAGGAGGTCGGCCACCTGATTCTGAACCCCTGGTAGGTGTTCTGCTAGCAGGTAGATGTTTCGGGGAATTGCCCATCTCCAAATTAGTTGCGCCCGTTGGGACAGTTGTAGAGAATGTGTCCCTCCTTGTTTCTGTATGTAATACATTGTGGTCATGTTGTCCGTGCGTATGAAGACAGTCTTGTTTTGTAGATGTACTTGGAAGGATTTTAGTGCTAGGAACACCGCTAGAAGTTCTAGGTGATTGATGTGGAGTCGTTTTTGTTGAGTGGTCCACCTGCCCTGAGTGGTGTGTCGAAGGAGGTGGGCTCCCCACCCCGAGAGAGATGCGTCGGTGGTCAGTACAACTTGTGGAAGAGGGTCCAAGAACGGCCGCCCTTTGGACAGGTTGATGGTGTTCCACCACTTCAGGGAGCGAAGTGAGCGGCTGTCCACCAACACCAGATCTGTAAGTTGTCCGTGGGCCTGGTTCCACTGTTGTGCTAGACATTCCTGTAAGGGACCCATTTGAAGGCGTGCATAGGGTACTATGGCGATGCATGACGCCATCATGCCTAGGAGTTGCATGAACACTCTTGCAGGGAGAGAGTGTTGTGTCTGAAATGTTTTGATGAGATTCTGTATGCTGGCTATCCTGGGATAAGCTACGGCTTTGGCTGTGTCTATGGTGGCTCCCAGGTATTGTTGTACTTGGGAGGGTTGTAGGTGAGACTTGGGATAGTTGATGGTAAATCCCAAGTTGTGGAGGGTGTGAATAGTACGGAGAGTGCGGAGAACGCATTTGTCGAGTGTTGGCTTTTATGAGCCAATCGTCCAGATAAGGGAAGACATGGATTTCTTGTCTCCTGAGGTATGCTGCCACAACTGCCAAGCATTTGGTGAACACCCTGGGTGCAGTTGTTACTCCGAATGGGAGAACTGTAAACTGATAGTGTTGACCGTCTACCACAAATCGTAGATACTTCCTGTGAGCGGGATGCATAGGGATGTGAAAATATGCGTCCTTGAGGTCTAAGGTGGCAAGGAAGTCTCCTTGTTGAAGTAATGGAAGGACCTGTTGTAGAGTGATCATGTGGAAGTGATCCGATTGTATGTACTGGTTCAGTTGTCTGAGGTCCAGTATGGGTCTGAAGGTTTTGTCCTTTTTGGAAATGAGGAAGTATAGGGAATATACTCCTGTGCCTTGCTGGTGTAGCGGAACGGGTTCTATTGCATGTTTTTGAAGCAAAGACTGTATTTCTTGTTTGAGGAGCATGAGGTGGTGAGACGACATGGGACGGTGTCTGGGTGGTATGTTTGGGGGTGGGCTTATGAGTTAGAGGCAGTAGCCAGATTGGATAATTTCTCTTACCCATCTGTCTGTAGTGGTGGTATTCCAGACAGGTAGGAACTGTTGAAGACTTCCCCCGACCGGAGTGGAATGGTCGGGGGGGGGGGGGGGGGGGGGGGGGAAGGAGTAGTGGCGAGTCACTGTTTGGTGGCTGTAGAGGTGCGGGTGTTGTTGTTGCCCCGTCCTCGACCTTTAGTATGGTTTCCCCGATAACCTCCTCTAAAATATCCTCTGTTAGGGGATGTTTGACCTGATGCTTTGAAGGTTGAAGAGTTGTCTGTTCCGACATTTTTGGAAGCTCCTCTATAAAAGGAGCGACGAAAGGAGCCTCTGGGTGGAGTAGACTGCAATGCTCCCATAGATTTGGCAGTCTCATCATCCTTCATTTTTTCTAGGGCAGTGTCTACTGCAGGGCCGAATAGTTGCTCCTGATTAAAGGGTTGAGCAAGAATGGTGGTTTGGACTTCCGGCTTAAAGCCGGATATGCGCAGCCATGCGTGGCGTCTAAGCAAAACGCCAGTGTTAACTGCCTTAGAGGCGGTGTCCGCTGCGTCTAATGCACATTTAATGGATGCATTGGATATTAGTTTGCCCTCTTGAATGAGGTCAGTAGCCTGCGTTTTGAACGGTTCAGGCAGGTGTTCAAAGAGATCCTCTAATTGGTCATAATGGGCTCTATCATAACGAGCCAACAGGGCTTGTGTATTTGCAATGCGCCAGTGGTTGGCAGCTTGTGCGGCAACCCTTTTGCCGGAAGCCTCTAGGAGTTTAGACTCGTCTGGAGGCGGTGTGTCTCCGGTTGTTTGGGAGTTCGCCCGTTTTCTGGCATTTGATACGACCAGGGAGTCTAGGGGGAGTTGCGCCTTGATGTACGCAGGATCTTGAGGCGCCGGTCTATATTTTTTTTCTATTCTGGGGTTGAGGACCTTGGCTCTGACAGGGTCTTTAAAGACCTCATTGGCATGCTTTATCACTCCCTTAATCATGGGTAGAATGTGAACTGTTTTCTGCGATTGCTCAAAGGTGTCAAGCAGAAAATCCTCTTCAGGAGTGTCGGTGTGCATGGTGACACCATGAAACGAGGCTGCTCTGTTTATAAGCAGCCCGAACCCTAAATGGTCATCAGGAGGGGAGGGTTTCGAGGGGTATGGAGTGGCATATCAGGCATATCAGGTATAGGGTAAGACCAGTCATCTACTGGAGCTGTGTCCGGGAGTGTAAAGGGATCAGGTGGATCAGTGGGATAAGTGAAGAAATCCGAGTCTCCCCCTCCCCCTAAATCATCATCATCATCATCATCATCATCCTGTGGAGGTGGTGTGTGAGAAGGAGATGGTAGAGGCGATGGCGAAGGCGGTGGGGGGGGGGGGGGGGGGGGGGGGGAAATGGGATAGGAGGTAATGTAGGAGAGGAAGGGCGTAAGGGTGAAGTGGCACAGAGGTGTTGGGTCCAGCTTCCTCTTTTGTAGGGCACCGCTGTGACATGTCCAGTTTTGGGATTTATGTAAAATACTTTTTTATTTTGGATCAGGCCGAAAGAGTTCCTCACTGTCCGAGGGTGGCGTTGGTGCCGATGGTTTCGGTTCCGATCTCGATCTGTGTTCCTTATGGACTTGTTTTGGCGCCGAGGATGGTTTTGGTGCCGATCAACTTCTCGGTTCCGGTGGAATTTTCGGTGCAGACTAACCTTTCGGTGCCGAAGAACCTTTCGGTGCCGACGAGTCTTTTGCTGTCGGTGGAGACCTCGGCGCCGAGTGACGTTTCGGGGCCGATGGAGATTTGGTCTCGGAGCCTGCTTCGGTGCCGAAGGTATTATAGGCACAATGACATGAGGTTTGCTCGAGCCCGAGCCACCTGCAGGCCTACTTTTCTTCGGAGCCGGGCCAGAGGGCGGGGCTTCTGAAGCTGTTTTTGGGTCGCGACTATGCCCAAGTGCCAGAGTTTTGACCAATGTCTTTTTGGGCGGTGCTGGGGTAGGGGGGCTGGTACTCACAGGCTGCCCCGGACCAGAATAGTCGGCCTCTGACACGATCTGGAGATCTTCGGAGTCATCGTCAGGAACATCCTGTGCAGAGATGTCTTCTGGTTCTGGAATCGGCTTGGCCATGAAATGGGGTCGAGCTCTTTGGTCACGGATGGTTTTCTTCGAACGGAAGGCGGCGCACGCTGGACAGCTGGATTCGTTGTGGTCTGGTGAAAGGCACAAATTACAGACCTCGTGGTGATCGCTATGAGGGAACTTTGCTCCACATTGGGGGCATTTTTTAAAAGGTGTCCTTTCCATCAGCCGCGTCCGGAGTCGGTCCGATATCGAGTGCGACGTAGAGTATTCTAATTTAGAGAGAGTTGTAGTGGTTGTAATAATTTTTCTGCTGGAGCGGAAAAAAGTTCATCGAACCCAATGGCGGAAAAAAACACAATCTGAGGATGGAGTGGATGCCCATGCGCACTGTTGTCCAGAGGAGGAGTCACCAATCTCGTGACCAAAGACTTCTTCCGAAGACAACAACAACCTGCAATCATCTGAGCCCAACACCAGATGGCGATCTTATCCTCAGTGTGTGATCTGCAGCTCATATGCCTCGAACAAGTCAGTTACCTTGAAAGCATCTGTGAGAAGTTGGCCTGATGTATGATGTCACTAGTTCCAGTGTACACATTATATCAGTCCAAACAACCCTTATGGTGATTGGTTGTAAAGTCAACCTTATAGACCAGCTATCCTAGTGGTAGCATGGACAAGAGCAGTCTTAGGCTAAACTCTGAATGGCATGTGAAGCCAGCTGTGATACCATATATAATCCCTTGAATACCAAATGAAAGGACACCACAACAGATATATATATAAAATAAAGTGTATTTATTCTAGTCAAACCCTCAGCACTATGAGATTCGAGGTAAGTACAACACAGTCTTATTCAAGCATACATTAAGTCACACAGGTAAGTAATACAGTTAGGCCCTAGGGGCCACGCAAACCATATACTAAGTAAGTGGTATAAGGACCACTGTCACGGAAATAGGATAGGCCTAGGCCATCGCTGGGGCTACACTATACTACCAAAGGTTAGGAAGTGGGAGGTCCAAGGGATTCAGGTGCAGAGTGGAAACACTCACGCGTAAAATCGATAGAAATAGTACAGTTTGGAAATAAGATTTAGGACACTTCTCAAGTCTCGACTTCCTAGTTACTCTAGAACTAGACACTAGGATAGTCAATACCCTGATGAGCACCGGAGTACCCAAGTTACCTAGCCCACGGGCTGCGGGTGCATAGGCGTGAACTTGCGTCGGGTTTCGTCGTCGACTCCTATGGATGCCTGAAGGAAAGATGCTGACAGGCGGTCAGTGAAGTGTCCGGTGGATCCCAAGGCTGGGATCAAGAAGGAAGGATACCTGCAAGCAGAAGGGACAAAGTCTGGGTCACTAGCCAGTGACCACGTGGAACCAGGAAGGAACCAGGCGATGTCGGGAGATTGCAGGTGAAGAGGTGAAGCTTGTCGCAGCAGCCACGGGTACCAGGAGACGTCGAGGACGACCAGGACCAGGAGGCGAGCTGTCCCACGAAGGCTCGTGCTGTCGGCAGCGGCGAAGTCGAAATAGGACTCACCAAGCCTTGGCAAGCGGAACCCACGAAGAATCGAGGACTTGCTTCTGGTGCAGACCAGGAAGGTCTGGGGTGCTTCTCTTTCACAGAGGAGCAGGAGCCAGTCTGGAGGAGCCAAACCAGCAGTGGAAGGTGTGTCGACAGAGGTTACTAGCCAACGGGCAAGTAACCGGACAGACGCGGCAAGCAGGAAAATGCAGAAGGGCCCCACGCAGGACTCGTGGAGTGTGGGGGGCTGATCTTCGGTGCAGATGGTGCTTGGGGTTGGGGCTTCTAAATCCCCGGTGCACAACCTCGAGGGTGCCTCAGAAGCTGCGCTGGAAGATACTCGCCCCTTTTCCCAGGTAGCCGGTCCCACGTCTCTCGTCGCCTCCACGGATCTCAGCTCGGCTGTGGATGTGGATCAGGGTCGGAGAAGTCTGGAAGTCAAGGCTCTGGTCAGGCTCTGCAGTCGGTCCCTCGTAGAACTTCAGCAAAGCAAAGGGTAAGTCTCTTGATGGTGCCTGTTCGCACAGGGTGACCACTCCTTGGCCACAAGGGAGATTCTTCAGTCTTCTTCTTTCGTCGAATGTCGAAGGTCCAGAGTTTCTGTTCAAGTTGCAGGTTCAGGATAATCTAATCTCCTGGGGCCCAGCTACCACTCTTATCCAAATCTGGGGGGCTGGGTTGCCTGCTAGGTCGCACCTTATGGGTGGGACCTGGGAGGGAGGCTTTGCTGTAGATGTGGATCTGGTTCAGAGGTGTCTGGAAGTCTCGGCGCTGGTCAGTCTCTGCAGTCGTCCCTCGTAGGACCAGTCGCAAAGCAAGCAGCGGTCGCTGGATGGTGCCTGGTTGCCCAGGGTGGTCACTCCTTGGCCACAAGGGAGATTTCTTCAGTCTTCTTCCTGAGGTCGAATGTCGAAGGTCCAGAGTTTGTTCAAGTTGCAGGTTCAGGATAATCTAATTCTGCAGGGCTCAGCTACCTACTGATATACTGGGCTAGTGGGCTGGGCTACCTGCAAGGTCCCTCCTACGGGTGGGACCAGGAAGGGGAGTGGTTACACCCCCTTTCCTTTGTCCAGTTTCGCGCCAGAGCTGGGGCTGGAGTGCCCCAGCACCGGTTTGAACTGGACTATGCATGGGACACCTTGTGTGCCCCAGGCAGTGTCTCGTTTTTCATCCCTCCCTGCCCCAATACACCAAGGCCTGTCTGGGGGTGGTGCTAGCACCTCCCAAGGCAGGAAACCTATTGTCCAAGCCTCCTGTGCCGGGATCACTCCCAGCAGCAGGAGGTCAGACTTGTGTCGTGGCAGCAGCATCCATTTTGTGATGCTGGGGCTCTGGTTGACTTTAACCGGGTAAGTAGGTTACAACATGTCTTCTCCCTCTAGAAGGGAGGGATAATATCCTCATCCCCAGAAATGGGATGGGGGTATTATTCCAAAGTGTTAGACACCTTACACGACATGTTTTGATAAAGCCAAACCATAGTTACCATAACCGTTTAAGATTATAAGGTACTTTAAGAGTATATGGTAGGCTATATCATAGAACAGCTATAAGGACATGGTTCCGAAAGCTGCAGACAGGCTCAGCTCATGCTAGAGCACTATCTCACATGTTACCAAGCACTCTGCCTCCAGGATTGTTAAGGCCTGCCATAGGAGTGGCTGATAGGTACACATGTGTCTATATATAAAGTAGGTATAGGAATACTACACCTAAGCAAGGGGTGATTACACGACCTTGCCCCAGCTGAGTGATCAGCCAGTTGTGTCATAATGGAAGGCCAGGCCAGGGGTGGCATAATACATGCTGCAGCCCCTGGTAGGCCTAGGGTACCCCTAGGCCCTGGGTGCCTAGGGTACACTATACAGGGTCTAATAAGGTGGTCCCTACCAATTGGGTTATGCACCTAACGTACATAGTATTAATTTAGAGAGAAGAGCAGGGCTGTGGGTCTGATTAGCAGGCCCACTGCCACATCCAAGTCGAAAACCAGTAAAGCAAAAGCAAAAATTGGGGGTGAACATAGAAAGCAGACCCTACTCTCCTACAGCATCGGTTTGTGGAATGAAGTGCTGTAGATTCACATGCTGTGCATACTTCTGCCAGCTAGAGTTGGGCTTAGATGTGTGGAAGTTGTTTTTCTTCGAAGAAAAAGTCAGTCACAAGGGACAATGACTTCACCTATTGCCGATAATGCGCACAGGAAACAGCTGCATGGTTAGATTTTATTTTTTTACGCACAGCATGGAGACACAAAGACCACGCATACGAAAGGGTAGAGATAAAAAGTTAGCGAAAACTTCTGCAATACTGAAAAGCGACAGGGGACTAGGGTGGGCGCATGGTAATTTGCAGCACTACTACCACAAACAGATGCTTGCAAGGTAAGTAACATTTTCTGTTCATGACGTGTAGCTGTAGATACAAGACAAAGCAGTCTCCCAAAAGCGGTGGCTCGTCTGAGGAAGTTGCAGATTTGAAACAGTGTGCGTAAAACAGCCTGATTAACTTAGTCTTGTTGGCATGCAAAGACAGTCGCAATGTTGGGGGTAGAACAAGTATCCGCTTTGCAAAAGGCAAGTATAGGAATATTTACTTTAAAAAGCCATAGATGCTATTTCTGTGCGGGCGAGTAGTTTTGGAAGGGACTGGCAAAGGGCGCTTTGCTTTGGCATACCAGATATGTATGCAGTCGACTATCCAGCATGCAATACCCGCTTTAGATAGTGCAAGCCCCTTACGTGGTGTGGAGAAAAAAAAAAAAGTGTTTTGCAGAAGAGGTTCATTCTGTCAATGTAATACACAAATGCTCTTTCGACATTTAGAATATGGAGAGGTAGTTCTGCTACCAATTGTGGATTTTGAGAAAAATACTGGAAGCAAGGTAGGAAATGTAGGGTTTGTACCAAGAACCACCCCATCAGTGTACTTGAAAGAAAGGCTCTTCCAGCGTAAATGATTGTATTGTAAATGCTTGTATTTCTCTTACCTGGCGAAGGGAAGTAAGAGCTATTAGGAAGGCTATTTTCCAGGAAAAGAAAGAATTTGTAGGGGAGCGGGTGGAACCCGTGGTGTATAACCAGCTTAAGCCCATCCATGAAGGCTTCACTTACAGGTATTCTGAAAAGAGTTGTGTTGCATGTTTTGTAGGTAAGCTGCAACAGCAGCTAAATGAAATCAAATAGACGTATATACAAGAAGAGACACTTGCAAATGCAAAATATAACACGGTCTTGGACGGTTGGATTCGATGGGTAAGTGCAGGCAAGTTTAGGTATCCGTATTGTAGGACTTCAGGACCCAAATCAAGAATTAGCGGTTTGGAATTGGGAGGTCTGAGACTGCCCCGATGTTGAGAAGGAAGATCTGGCCTGTTACACAGCTTCTCACAAGAACTATGGAGAGGTCGAGCAGTGTAGTGAACCAGGGCTGCCTGGCCCAGGGTGGGGCTACTAGAATGAGGGTCAGTGAGGTTTGCCAGAGCCCCCGAACCACGAAAGGAGGTGGGATCAGTGGAAAGGCATAATCAAATATCCCTGATCAATTTATCCATAGTGCATTGCCCATGGATTGTTAGTACCTAGAGGAGAATAATAGTTTACCTGTAATCTGTGGTTCTCCCGTATTGGTATCTTTCATATATTCACATGCCTGAATCATTACCAGTCGTCAGAGTGGGAGTCCCACAGTACATAAAAATAGCAGTAAACATGCATATAGAAACCATACCATAGGTAACCTAGAACCAGGAAGTTAAGTAGCTAGGATTCAAAAGACAAAATCCTCCACTTTCATGACTCGTCCAAGTAGTTATATATATAGTCCAAACTACAGCCAATCAGGCAACAGCACCCTTCAGAATGATCTCGTCAGAGGCTCAGGCTCTCAGATTTTCTAGGACAAGTGTGATCCAGAGTGAAAAGAGCATACAAGAGCCTGTGATGGGAGGTGGGTGGGTTGCATGTGAACCTATGAAAGATACCAATACTGGAGAACCACAGGTTACAGGTAAGTAACTATTGTTCTTCTCCAGTATTGGGGTATCTAATAAATTCACATGCCTGAAGAATAGAAAGCAGTAAATCCATAATTGTGAGATCACCACAACATTAGCATATGCATAACAGATGCAATATGTAATTACAGATATAAATAACTCTCTACACATATACATCCATAAACAATCAGAAGATATGCTCGTAAGAAAATACCAAAGAGGAGGAGGGAAGAACAGAGGCTCACCTAATTTAAAAAGATTACGGAGAACAGCCTGTCCCACAGACGTGTCTGCATCGCTGGCAGCCTCCAGACAGTAGTGCTTGGTAAAGGTGTGCCTGCTGGACCACGTAGCAGCTCTGCAGATTTGATAAAGAGGCACACCAGCAAAAAGAGCAGTAGAGGAAGGGATTGCTCTAGTAGAATGCGCTCTCGGAGTGGTTTGTAATGGTCTGCCAGCATGTGGATTACCGAAACAAATTGCAGCAGAAATCCAACGAGCAATTGTCTGTTTGGAAAGTGGGTGTCCTGAACGCATCTTTCCATAAGCTATAAATAGCTGATCAGATTTTCGTATTGAATATGAATGTAAATAGAATTTTAGACCTCTCTTGATCAAGAGTATGCAAAGTTCTTTCCGCAGGCGATTGAGGATTAGGAAAGAAGGTCTTTAAAATGATCGGTTCATTGAGCTGGAAGTCTGAAGGTACTTTAGGCATAAAAATGGGGTTAGTGCGTAGCACTACTGAGTCCTTAGTGAATTGAAGGAAAGGCGGTTTAATAGTGAAGGCTAGAAGGTCACTGACCCGCCTAGCTGATGTGGGAGCCAACAGCAGAGACTTTCCATGAAAAACTTCAAATCTGCCCTATGAATAGGTTCAAAGGGGTGCTGCATGAGCTGTGAGAGCACAATGTTAAGATGCCAGGATGGAGGTGGACGGGAAGATAAGAGAATTGGAACCATACTGTCAGAATCTTGAGATTGCCGCTAAGAATACTATAAGAGTAGAATGGGAAAGGCCAGATCTCTCCAAATGTAAAAAAGGAAAAATTTGTTCCGGTTTTGCATGGATTGGATGAATGTTGGTGGCTTGACACCACAGGCAAAATCTTTTCTATTTGAGCCTGTATGTCTTTATTATGGAAGGATCTCTAGCATTGGCGAAGACTTCCCTACAGTCCGAAGGAACGTCTAAGTGAGTGAATTCAAGGTGTTCAGGCGCCAGGCTGCTAAGCGCAGAGATGCCGGATCCGGGTGGCAGAGGTCTCGGTTCTGAATGGATAGAAGGTTCGGTATTGGTTGCAACTGAATGAGATCACATTCGGAGAAAAAGGAGGAGTTCGCTGAACCAGAACTGGCGAGGCCACCTGGGAGCTATGAGTAGTATTAGGCGACAAGGCGCCTTCATTTTCCGGAGAACCCTGGGGAACCAACGTTATCGGTGGAAAGGAGCAAGCATAGATCCGCGAACAGTTCATCAAAAACGCATTCCCGCACGATCCTTTGTGGGGAAGCCAGCTTGCGAAGAATGGGCATTTGCGGTTCGGACTGGTCACGAACAAGTCTAGATCGTGTCCACCCCACTGAAAAATACGATCCAAAGATGGTTGATGAAGCTCCCACTCGTGATTGGAAACTGCTAATCTGCTGAGGGAATCCGCGAGGACGTTGGAAACCCCCGGGACATGGACTGCTGTCAGACTAATCCGATGTCGGATCGCCCAAACCCAAATTTGCTAGGCCTGCTGAGACAGTAAAGCGGATCTGGTCCCTCCTTGTTTATTCAAGTAGTGCATACTTGTGTTGTCCGTCCGGATCAACACTGATGCTCCGAGAATGATGGTGCGAAAAGAGTTTGAGGCCAGGAAGAAAGCTAGCAACTCTAAGAGGTTGATATGCCAAGTCCGATGCTGAACATCCCATTTGCCGCTGAGCTCCCCACCCATCGAGGGAGGCGTCCGTGGTGATGACGGAACTTTGAGCTTCCACTAGGAAAGAGCAGTCTGCTGTCACATTCTTCTTGCAAATCCACAAGCGTAAAGCTTCCAGAATCAGAGGATGGATGCGGTCGAAGGATCCCGAAACCTGTAACCACTGTTTGTTGAACTCCTAGCAGAGGTCTCATCTTGAGATGGCGGTTGGGGACCAGAGGGACGCAGGATGAAATCATCCCCAAAAGTGACTTGAACTGCCGGACTGAAACGTACTTTTTTGATCGTAGTAGTTGGGCGAGTTTGCAAAGTTTGGTGCCTTTCGTTTGAGACAAAGGCGTGTGTCAGCAGAGTGTCTATGGTGGCTTCCAAGAACGTTCTCCTTTGCGAAGGGACGAGGTGAGACTTGAAATTGATGGAGGCCCAGACACTGGAAAGAGACAGACATCTGAGTATGGGCGTTTGCAATTGTGAAAGATTTTGCCTTGATAAGGCAATCGTCTAAATAAGGAAATATTTGAATTCCCTCCAGTCGAAGGTGTGCAGCCACCGGTGGTAAGACCTTGGTAAAGACATGGGGCGCGGAACGTAGTCCGAATGGAAGGACTTTGAACTTGAAGTCCCTGCTAGCCACTCTGAACCTCAAGAACTGTTTGGGTAGAATTGGTACATGAAAATAAGCATCTTGGAGGTAGAGGGTGGTCATGTGATCCCCGCAGTGAGGAGTTGAAGGATTCAGCATCTGGAAGGATAACTTTTTTAGATATTGAAGGGAGCAAAGATCTAGAACGGGGCACCATTCCCCCAATTTCTTTATTAGAAAAAATCTGGAATAGAAAGCTGTTCCTCTTTGCAATTGAGGAACTACTTCGATCACTCCTTTTCGTAACATCAAATTTATTTGGGAAAAAGCTGTGAGGTGAGGTGGTCCTTTGGGAGGCGAATTCGGAGGAAGTTTCAGAAACACTAAAACATGGCCTCTGGCCACAATGTCCAAGACCCATTTGTCTGTTATAGCCGACCAGTTTCAGTCAAAACGGGAGATTTTTCCTCCAACTTTTAAAGGGGTAAATAGTAGAGCAGGTAGGTGGCAGTTGTCACTGCTTCTTAGACGCATCACGTCCGCGGTAAGAAGACTTTCTTCTGTTTTGTGAATAAGAGTTAGTCGGTTGTTGCCTGAAGGATTGTTGGCGTTGAGAAGAGTAACATTGGTTACTGTGATAGGACTGGTATGGTCGTTGATTATAGCCTCCTCGACTAGAGAAGGATCCACGGCCCCTAGCGCCACGAAAGGGCGGTTTCCAAAACGGAAGAGTACCAAGAGATCATGCGGTCTCGGTATCCTTTTTAATGGCCTGGAGGGCCTAGTCAACATGCTGACCAAAAAGACTCGCCGTCAAAAGGCATATCAATAATTTTAGCCTGAACCTCCTGGCGAAAAGATATGGATTTCAACCAGCCCTGTCGCCGCAGGACTGTAGCACCTGCCAGTTGTCGAAAACCTGTAGACGCAACATCTGCAGCCGAATCAATAATCTCAGCCGAGATTCTTTACCCCTCCTGAAGGATTTTTAGCGCCTCCGACTTCGAGGGCTCAGGCAACATGTCGATGTAGAGAGAAATGTCCAACCACATTTGCCTATCGTATCAGCCTAGGATAGCCAGTGAGTTAGCTGCACGGATGGTCGTTGCTGCCATGGTCGAAACTTTCTTCCCAATAGCGTCCAGACGTCTCCCATCCCGATCAGGAGGAGCGGCCAGCAGAGAGGAGGGATTCCGTGCTAGTCGTTGAGCTGCTTGGGCGATAACTGAATCTGCCTTTGGCTGACCTATCAGACATGCTGGCAAATTGTCTGGTGCCTTGTATTTCCTCGAGGCAGGGCAGGACCGCAGAGATAGAAGCAGGAGCTTTCATAACCTTTAGTCCTTCCTGCCAAATGAAAAATCAATAATGGGGATAGACCGTATTGGTTTCCTCGGTTGATCCTTAAAATCATAAAGGAACCAATCATCCTTCTTTGTTTCCATAGGAAGGAAGAACTGTTGTGTTGCCCTCTCCATGAGAAGATGAAAACCTCCGATGTCAACTGGAGGAGAGTCTACCGGAGCAGGAGTCGAAGACTGACAGTCATCCCATTCCATAAGGAGTGATCTGTAATCCAATTCTCCTTCCTCCCCATCGTCGTCCGTGGTGTGAACGTCCTGAGAATGGTGCGAAGGTACCGGAGAATTTGGCCTGGGCGACCTCCATGCTGATGAAGACTGAGGAACAGGTGTAGGTGGTATAGAAGAGGCAGATTCAGATGGAGGGAAACTGCGATAATGATCGTCCAACATCTACTGTATATTATTTAGAAGAGCCAAAGGCAATCGGGCCATAGGGATTGGATCTGGAGCCTAAAGAACAGTCTCCGGGCAATAGTCATCTTCTTGATCCACATCTTGACATTTAATGAAGAGCTCAGAAGGGTTCCTGGCAGTACGAAACCCATCAACCTCATCCGATTCGTCATCTTCTCCATAGTCCAGCAACTGGTCTAGTAACACAAGAGGAACCTTAGTAGGGGAGGTGTGAATTGGAGAGAGGACCTCCAAGGAAGCTCCACGTCTTTGTAGCAAAGAAGGCACTGCCATCAACGGAGGCAACTGCGTAGACTGTCGTAGACGATGTACAAGATGCTGTGGGCGTAGAGGACGACCAAAGCTGAAGAGCCGTGCATGAAGACAGTTGTAGCGTTGACAAGGTAGCCGTCGACGACACTCTTCTAATCTTAGTCATCAAATGAACGTCGACAGTAGACTCAACAGCTTTCGTCGACGGGACCGGTCTCACGGTGACGGATTCAAGAGTAGACGGCGAGGAAGCAGACGTAATTATCATCCGAGGCTTCAGCGACGAAAAAGTAGTAGTCGACGTCATGGCGACGGAAGGCTTCGTCGACGAAGACATCATAGTCAAGCTAGTCAACGAGGGACCCCATTTCTATGGTCAGAAACTTGTTTTGAAGCCTGAGACTTCACAGTCTCTCAGGGGCGTAGATGGCAGAGTTTTACTGTTAGGTGGAGGAGCCTTTTTTGAAGTAGAAGGTAGCTCAGCACTCTTAGAGGTGTGCTGTGTTTAACACCTTAGCCCCAAGAGGAGAGAAATCCGTGTCACCAGACCTTCTAGAAGTAGTAGTCTGAACGAACAAGTTACTTACCTTCGGTAACTATGCATCTGTAAGAAACATTAGTTAGATTCCTCCCCTTAGAATATCCCCAGGCGTCAGGCTGGATCCGGAAAGATTTTGTCAGCAATACCCCTTGCGCGTCGCTAGGCGTCTGCGGCTCCGCGTCGGTCGTCGTCGTGCGCCGGAATGACGGAGTACTTACACGCCGCCCTCGCGCGCTGACGTCAGATCTTGTACACAAGGCCCTGACAAGGATAACCTTAACCCTAGATGTCGGTTCGCAGAACGGGGAGGATGGGTGGGTCGGTGAGGAAACTAATGTTTCACAGATACAGTTACCGAAGGCAAGTAACTTGTTCATCTGAAAGAAACACGTTAGTTAGATTCCTCACCTTAGAATAGATACCCCAGCAATACCAACCCTGGCGGTGGGAAGCGAACCAAGATCACATCAGAAAGTCCTGGAGAACAGAACGGCCAAAGAAGCAGTCTCTCCGGACTTGGCTGTCCAGGCAATAATGCTTGGCAAACGTGTGCAGCGAGGCCCACGTTGCTGCCTGACAGATGTCCTGCAAGGGGACTCCTCGGCCCAGGGCTGTAGTCGCTGCTGTGGCCAGAGTGGAATGGGCCCTCAGCCCTACAGGAGGGTCCTTTTTAGCCAAGGAGTAACAAGCTTTTATACATAATACGACCCACCGCGAGATGGTTCACTTGTGTACTGCCCGCCCCTTCTTAGCACCCATGTAGCCTAAAAAAGAGTTGGTCGCCCACCCGGAACGGTTTGGTGCGGTCCAAATAAAAGGACAGTGCCCGTTTTGGGTCAAGACGGTGGAGCCTCTCTTCCTAAGGATGCGGAGGTGGAAAGGTAGGCAACGTGACAGCCTGCCAGATGTGAAAGGCAGTCACCACTTTCGGAAGAAAGGAAGGACAAGTCCGGAGGACAACCTTGTCCGGATGGACAGTAAGAAAAGGAGGCTTAGAAGATGGAGCCTGGAGCTCACTCACCCGCCGAGGTGATGGCTACCAGGAAAGCAGTCTTAAGAGTCAGAAGACGAAGGGGACAATTATGAAGAGGCTCAAAGGGAGCGCACATCAGATATGTCAAGACCAGGTTCAAATCCCACTGAGGCATTACGAAGGGGACAGGAGGAAACATGTGAGTAATGCCTTTGAAGAAACGAGAAACCGGGGATTTGAAAAGAGAAGGCTGATCAGGAAGACGTAAGAAAGCAGAGATAGCAGAAAGATAACCTTTTACGGTGCCCAGAGCAGAGCCCTGCTGGGCCATGGTAGAAGAAAGAGGAGAACCTCAGAAAGAGGGGCGGAAAGGGGATCCACAGCCGTTGCTGTGCACCATGCCACAAATTTGTTCCACCTGCAGGCGTATACCGTTTTTGTGGAGGGACGCCTGGCTGCCAGAATCACATCGCAGACTTCAGGAGGCAAGTCAAATGGCATCAACTGTCGCCGCTCAATCTCCACGCATGGAGGTGGAGACTGGACAGGTTCAGGTGGAGGACCGTCCCCTGCTGCTGCGACAGAAGGTCCTCCTGAAGAGGCAGTCGGATCGGGGGATCGACTGACATACTGAGTAGCTCAGGAAACCAGTACCTTCAGGCCCAATCCGGAGCCACCAAGATGACTTGGGCGCCTGATCTTCAGCACTCTGGGCAGAAGGGGTATAGGCGGAAAGGCATACAACAGACTGCAACTCCACTCCCGACGAAAGGCGTCCCCGAGCGAGTGCTGCCTTGGAAACTCCAACGCGCAGAACTGCTGACATTGCGCGTTCTCTTCGGTGGCGAATAGATCTAACCAAGGCTCTCCCCACTGCCGAAAGAGGCCTTGCGCCACGGCCGAGTTTAGACGCCATTCGTGATCCATCATGCACCGGCAGCTGAGTTAGTCTGCTCTGGCGTTCAGAGAGCCCGCCAGATGTTGAACCACCAGGGTGATTCCCTGATGTTCCAGCCATGTCCAGAGGCGCAAAGCCTCCTGACAAAGGGTCCACGACCCCACCCGGCCCCGTTTGTTGCAATACCACATGGCGGCGGTATTGTCCGTGAACACCTGCACTACACTTCCCCGGACAACGGGAAGGAATGCCGTCAGTGCTAGTCGGATCGCTCCCAGCTCCAATAGGTTGATATGGAGCTGAGACTCCGCTGGAGACCAGAGTCCTCTGATCTCCGCCTCCCCCATGTGCCCCCCACCCCCCCATCCCAGGAGGGACGCATCAGTCACTACTACGTGCTCCGGTTGGGGTAGGGAGAGGGATCTGCCGCCGACCCAAACGCAGTCCATGAGCAACCACTGCAATCACATTCGCCACCTGGCGTGATGCACTAACAGGATGCTGGAGGCCATCAGACCCAGAAGCCGCAGCACCAACCTGACCGATACCCGGGATAGAGGCTGAAAGATGGGAATCAGAGCCTGAATATCCCGGACCCACTGTTAGAGGATAAGCCCGGAACTGCGCCGAGCCCAGAACCGCTCCGATGAAGAGGAGCTTCTGGGAGGGACTCAGATGTGACTTCGGCACATTGATGGAGAACCCCAGCAAAGGCAGGAGGTCGGCCGTAGTGTGGAGGTGGGAGACGACTTGGTGGGGCAGGCCCGCCTTCAACAGCTAGTCGTTGAGATAGGGGAAGACTGGAACCCCTGATCTGCGCAAAAGAGCTGCGACAACCGCCATCACTTTCGTGAACACCCGAGGGGCACTGGGGAGGCCGAAGGGGAGCACCGTAAACTGAAAATGCTCCTGACCCACCGTGAACTGCAGGTAACGCCGGTGGGCCGGCAGGACGGGGATGTGAAAATAAGCGTCTTTCAAGTCCAACGCTACCATCCAGTCTCATGGGTCCAGGGCAGCCAGACCCTGAGCTAAGTTGAGCATCTTGAACCTTTCCTTCCGGAGGAAGGCGTTGACGCTCCTGAGGTCCAAGATAGGGCGTAGGCCCCCTTTGCCCTTCTTGGGAACCAGAAAGTAGTGGGAATAACAACCACGGCCTACTTCTGGACCAGGAACGCGCTCGGCCTCTTTGGCCAAGAGGGCCGTAACTTTCTCATGTAGAAGATTGAATATGCTACTTACCAGTATGCATCTGTTCTTGGCATGTAGGGCTGCTGACATTCATATCTGTGCATAGATCGCCGCCTAGTGTTGGGTCCGGATGTTTGCACGTTGTTGTCCTGGAAGAGTCTTCGAAGTATCCTTGGATAGGTGACTCCTCCCATGGACTACAGTGCGCATGGGCATCCTCTCCATCCTCAGATTGTTTTTCGCCATTGTGGCAGTGATGGAGTAGATACAGAAAGTGATGACCATGCTTGCAATAATTCTGAGAGCTGCAGCTGCGACAGGCGCCGGGGAGGAGGGAGGGCGATATGAATGTCAGCAGCCCTACATGCCAAGAACAGATGCATACTGGTAAGTAGCATATTCAGTTCGAGGCATGTGGGCTGCTGAATTCATATCTGTGCATAGAATACATAGCAGTGCCCTCTATTGGCGGCGGCTACCCGTGCCAGCTGCAGCGGTCTGAAAAAGTGTTTTGAGAACAGCCTGTCCTACAGCTGCCTGCTGTTTTGACTGCACATCTACGCAATAGTGTTTTGTAAATGTGTGTGTAGTGGACCATGTGGCTGCTCTGCATATATCATGCAGGGGAATATTTCCTAGGAAGGCCATGGAAGCCCCCAACTTGCGTGTTGAGTGGGCTCGTGGTGGAATAGTTAATGTGCGTTTTGCCTTTTGATAACAGATTTGAATACACTTAACTATCCATCTGGCTATCCCTGCTTTGGAGATGGCGTTACCTTTGTGGTGTGGGGCAAAGGCAACGAATAGTTGTTTTGTCTTCCTGAAGGGTTTAGTCCTGTCGATGTAGTACATGAGGGCCCTCCGTACATCTAGTGTATGTAATGCCCGCTCTGCAACAGTTTGTGGGTTTTGGAAGAAAACGGGCAGTTCAATAGTCTGGTTCATGTGGAACTGCGATATTACTTTGGGCATGAATTTGGGGTTGGTACGTAGTACGACCCTGTTGGCGTGAACCTGAATAAATGGCTCTTGAACGGTTAGTGCCTGGAGTTCACTAACTCTTCTTAGGGAAGTGATCGCTACCAGGAAGGCTACTTTCCAGGTAAGGAATTGAATCTCGCATGAGTGTAGAGGTTCAAAGGGTGGACCCATCAGGCGTGTGAGGACCAAGTTGAGGTTCCACATTGGAGCCGGTGGGTGACTAGGTGGAATGACTCGTTTGAGTCCTTCCAAGAATGCTTTGATGGCAGGCACTCTGAATAGAGAGAGGTGCTGCCTGGTTTGCAGATAGGCTGATATTGCGGTCAAATGGACACGTATAGAGGTGTACGCCAGATTGCATCGGTATAGGTGTAAGAGGTAACATATGATGTCGTGGATGGATGCGTCCAGCGGGTTAATGTCATTATTACCGCAATAAATGACGAACCTTTTCCATTTGGCTGCATAGCAAGCTCTTGTAGTGGGTCTCCTGGCCTCCTTGATGATGTCCATGCAGTCAGGTGGCAGATTGAGATAGCCAAACTCTAGGACTTCAGGAGCCAGATCGCCAGGTTCAGCTGTTGCGGATCTGGGTGCTGAACCTCTCCATGGTTCTGCGTCAAATGCGCGGGTTTGATCCGCAGCCTTTGATGCGGTACCACGGAAAGTTCGAGGAAGGTGGTGTACCACGGCTGGCGTGCCCACGTGGGAGCAACTAGGACGAGTGTCAGGGAGTGTTGTCGGAGTTTGCGAGCCACCAGCGGTATCAACGGTGCTGGGGGAAAAGCGTACGCAAATCTGCCGGACCAGTTCATCCATATCGCATTGCCCTGCGACTGCGGATGTGGGAATCTGGCGGCGAAGCTTTGGCATTTTGCGTTTTCGCTTGTCGCGAATAGGTCTATCTCTGGGTGACCCCACTGCTGGAAGTACGGTTGGAGTACTGATGGGTGTAACTCCCACTCGTGCATCTGGTGGCTGTGTCTGCTGAGCAGATCCGCCATCTGGTTGTCCTTGCCGGGGAGGTGTTCCGCCATGAGGAACATGTTCCTCTGAATGGCCCACTTCCACATGCTCTGAGCCAGATGAGACAACTGTGGAGAGTGTGTCCCTCCCTGTTTCTGTATGTAGTACATTGCGGTCATGTTGTCCGTCCGGATCAACACGACCTTGTTGCACAGATGTACTTTGAAAGCCTTCATGGCCAGGAAGATTGCCATCAGTTCCAGAAGGTTGATGTGCATCTTCTTCTGTTGTGTCGTCCATAGTCCCTGCACTGTGTAGTGTAGTACATGAGCTCCCCATCCCTGGAGAGACGCGTCCGCTGTCAGTACTATTTGTGGAACAGGCTCTTGGAACGGTCGCCCCTTGCAAAGGTTTTGTGGATTCCACCAATGCAGAGAGTTGTATGCCCGACCGCTCACCAACACTAGGTCTTTCAACTGTCCTTGAGCCTGATTCCACTGACGTGCTAGGCACTCCTGAAGTGGGCGCATATGTAATCTCGCGTGCGGGACTATGAAGATGCAGGAGGCCATCATGCCTATCAACTGCATAAACACTCGCGCTGGAAGCGAGTGATTGGGTTTGAACTTGGAGATCAGCATTTGTATGCTGTTGATCCTCACTAAACTTGGCTGAGCTGAGGCCGCCAGAGTGTCTATAGTCGCGCCCAGGTACTGTTGTACGTGTGCGGGCTGGAGATGGGACTTTGGGTAATTTAGTGAGAATCCCAGACTGTGAAGAAGGTGAATGGTGCGGGACATATGGCTTGCACATTGCTGGGCCGACTTCGCTTGAACGAGCCAGTCGTCTAGGTAGGGGTAGACGTGTATATGCTGCCTCCGTAAGTGTGCTGCCACCGTAGCTAGGCACTTCGTGAAAACCCTGGGCGCTGTTGTCACGCCGAAGGGAAGGACTTTGAACTGATAGTGCTGCCCCTGAACAGTAAACCTGAGGTATTTTTTGTGTGAGGGGTGGATGGGTATGTGGAAGTACGCATCCTTGAGGTCCAGTGATGCTAGGAAGTCTCCCTGCTTGAGAAGCGGAAGGACTTGCTGTAGAGTGAGCATGTGAAAGTGCTCTGAAAGAATGTACTGGTTCAGGGGTCTCAGGTCTAATATAGGCCTGAGCGACCCGTCCTTTTTTGGAATTAAGAAGTAGAGGGAGTAAACCCCCGTGCCCTGCTCGTGGATGGGTACGAGCTCGATAGCGCCTTTTAGAAGCATACTTTCTACCTCTTGCTGTAAGAGCGTTAAGTGCTCTGAGGACATAGGACGGTTTCTTGGTGGTATTGTGGGTGGAGTGGAAGTTAACTCCAGACAGTAACCGTGTTTTATAATATCTTTGACCCACCTGTCCGTGGTGATGGAGTTCCACGTGGACAGGAACCGTTGTAGCCTTCCCCCGACAGGTGTTATGTGGTCGGGAGGAAGGGAGAGGGCGTCACTGCTTGTTCTTGGGGGAGGACCTGGTGTTGCCGTAGCCACGTCCTCTGCCCTTGGTACTGGAGCCACGATAGCCACCTCGGGTGTTCTTATCGTAGGTGGTCTGCGTATTACCCTTGTTATATGTTTGTTGTGACCCCTGTCCTCTACCTGCCCCCTTGTTTCCGGGGCGACGAAAGGAGCCGCTCCGAAAGGACTGAGTTTGTAGGGCGCCCATGGACTTTGCAGTGTCCGTGTCCTTTTTTATCTTCTCGAGGGTGGTGTCAACCTCAGGTCCGAACAAAAAGTCGGGGTTGACGGGCTGATTAAGTATATTGTTTTGTACCTCAGGCTTGAATCCTGAGATACGTAGCCAGGCGTGACGTCGTAGGATGACGCTAGTGTTGATGGCCCTGGCAGCCGTGTCTGCAGCGTCTAGTGCACATTTAATGGCAGCATTTGTGAGTAGCTGTCCCTCTCTGATAAGGATTTCTGCACCTTCTTTGTAGGGGTCAGGGAGGTGCTGAAGAAGTTGCTCCAGTGTGTCATAGTGCGCTCTATCGTAGCGAGCGAGGAGCGCTTGAGTGTTAGCTATGCGCCATATGTTTGCAGCTTGTGCGGCAACTCGCTTGCCGGAGGTCTCTAGCACCTTGGACTCTTTGTCCGGGGGAGGAGCGTCACCCGTTGTCTGCGAGTGTGCCCTCTTGCGGGCATTCGCCACAACGATGGAGTCGAGTGGTAATTGGCCTCTGATGTAAGTAGGATCCCCAGGTGCTGATCTGTATTTTTTATCGATCCTGGGGTTTATCACTCGTGCCCTGGTGGGTTCCTTGAAAATGTCAGTGGCTGGCTTGAGGACCCCCTTCAACATTGGCAGAGTCTTTACATGTCTTTCTGAGGATGCAAAGGTGTCCATTAGAAAGTCATCTTCGATGATATCAGAGTGAAGCTGTACATCATGGTTGTTTGCCGCACGTTCAATCAGAGCGTTGAACGCCGCAGTATCCTCTGTGGGTGATGTTTTTGGCCCATATAGTTGTGTGTCCTGTGCATCAAGAGGTGCACTGGGGTCTGCAGGGTCGCCCCAAGTTTGGTCAGGGTCCTGCTGGTCATCAGGGTCCGTGTCCACATGGTAGGGGACTTGTTCATCCAAGTAGTCCCCCAATGCATCCGTGTCGGAGCGTGTGGGGGAGGCCCGGTGTGGATCCTGGTAGGGTGAATAGAAGGGTTCATACAGGAGAGGTTCTGAGTCCACAGGCAGCTTCCTCTTTAGCGGGATCCTGAAAGGTTCCAATGGCGGTTCCGAAGTTATCCTTCGGCCGTGGAGAATCATCCTGCCAGTGTCGGCGTCGATGACGTGTGACGGAGACGGCTCGACAGGTGTAACCGCAGTTTTGGTGACCTGTGTCCTGAGTTGAAACGCCTTCGGGATTGTGGGTGGAGGCAAGCCGAAGGTAATGCTGGTCGGCACCGACGAAACCGCCGGAGCCGAACCGGAACCCGACGGGTCCTGGAGGGCGTCCTTGGATCTGCAGCCTGGCATCGCGCCAGGCCGTACTCGGGGCGCCTTAGAGGTCGTGGCCCCCGCCAGGGTCGTCGAGGCGGCTGCAGATATCTTCTGCGCCCGTGGCGCATCGAGTCGAGGTGCGGAGATCACCGTCGACGTCTTCGACACGTGAGGTTTTGGTGTCGTCGAGGGAGTGCTGCGAGGCGTAGCAGGCGGGACGGCCCTCGGTGTCGGTGGCGTCGACGCCGGTAACCGGGCAGGTTTGTCGGCGCCGATGACCTTCTTCCGTTTGTCGACTCCCATGTCGCCCGTCTCGAGTTCGGCACCGAAGTCTCTCTTGGTGCGGTCGGTGCCGACCCGGTGCGCTGGCGTCGAAGGTGTTGAAGGCCTCGATCCGACTAGCGCCACTTTCAGTTTCGGTTTCGTAGGAACCTGAGCAGCTTTCGGTTTCGGTTTCGTGGAAGGGAAACCAGCTGGCTTAAGCGGTAATGGCTGCCGCTGAACGTCCGAGGCCGGGCCCGAGGGCGGGGCCGAAGGACTGCGTGATAGGTCTCGGGTAAGGCCCGAAGGCGATCCCTCGACCGGAGCCATAGTCTGTGGCGCTGGTGAAATTTCGGTCTGAACAGGGAGGCCTTGTTCATCATCGGAGCTACTCTCTTCGGCTCCTAAGGCCTCCTCGTCGTCTCCTACCTCGGTGTCGTCTTCACCTCTGTGGAAGAGTGACTCGTCGGCCTCGTCCGATCCGTGTTCGTGTTCGGAAACGGGACTGGAGGGTAAGACTTCTACTTCTTCGACGTTGTCAGCCTCGTCGAAGATGTCAGCTGGGGCCGGTGCCGCGTGCTGCGCTTCGAGCCTCGCCGCTCGACGATTCCGCAGAGTCTTCTTTGAACGGAACCGGGCACAGGCCATACATGTCGATTCGTCGTGGTCCGGCGAAAGGCATTTGTTGCACACCGGATGGACGTCGATGTGTGGGTACTTCGCATTGCATACCGGACACCTTTTGAATGGCGTCCTGGATTCCATCGTCGAAGTAGAGTCGATGGACAGGCAAATGCGAACAAAGTCGGTGCTGAAAGTTAGTAAACTAACAAAAAGTATCGAAACCCGATCGATAAACAGTACCGACGCGAACTAAAGGCCTTGTGGCCTCGACAAAAGTTTTTCCTAACTTGAGCTAAGATAGCACATCCGAACCCAATGGCGGAAAAAAACAATCTGAGGATGGAGAGGATGCCCATGCGCACTGTAGTCCATGGGAGGAGTCACCTATCCAAGGATACTTCGAAGACTCTTCCAGGACAACAACGTGCAAACATCCGGACCCAACACTAGGCGGCGATCTATGCACAGATATGAATTCAGCAGCCCACATGCCTCGAACTAAAGTGATCCCCCGCCATGTGGTGGCATGGCTGGAGGGGTCGTCTCGAAGGGGAGGGAGTAGCCCCTTGGAACGATTTGCAGCACCCACCTGTCCAAAGTGATGGAACGCCAGTGGAGCAGGTGATTGCGAACTCTGCCTCCCACTGGCGTGGAATGGGCCTGAAAGCACGGACTAGGAGGGCTTTGAGGCGAATGCTACTGGGGTGGATGTGGATGGACCGGCACGTTGTCCCCCTGTACCGCCTCGGCGGAATCCACGACTGCGTGGAGGATGGTTCTGCGGCCTGTGGCTAAGCGGACGTGAGGGGGCGCCCCTTCCTTGGCCACAGAGGCGAAAAGCGGATGTTTGCGGGCGCGGGCCGAGAGACCCAAGGACTTGGCCGTAGCCTTGGAGTCCTGAAAGTGCTGCAGCGCACTGTCTGCTTTGTCGCCAAAGAGGCGAGCGCCATCAAAGGGCATGTCCATGAGGGTGCTCTGGACATCCCCGGAAAAAAAGACTAGTACCACAACCAGGCGTGACGATGAAGCGCCACCGTGGACGACATTGCCCTGCCAAGCGAGTCAGTCGTGCCCAAACCACATCGAAAGGCATACTGCGCTGCGTCCCGCCCGTCGGCAAGAGGCAGAGCGAGCCGTGTCCGGGCCTACTCCGGACACAGGGCCAGCTCGTCCTGCACCGTATCCCACAGAGAGTGGGAGTAACGGTCCAAGAGACAAGCTGTGTTCAAGGACCGCAGCCCTAAACTAAGGGAGGAGAACAACTTTTTGTCAAACTGCTCCAGCCTCTTGGATTCCCGATCCGGGGGAGCGGACGGGAAGGAGGTCTGGGAAGTAGAGGCTTGGATAACCAGGCTCTCAGGGGTGGGGTGTTGGGACAGAAAACTGGGGGTCGCCCGGAGCAGGGCGACGGCGTCGGGCCACGTTCCGATCCACAGGAGGTACTGTGGAGGGCTTGGACCAGGTGCCCTTGAGAACGTCCATCAATGCTTCGCTAAACGGCAGCAGAGGCTCCGAGGAGCTTGCTGACGGTTGGAGCACTTCAGTGAGTAGGTTCGTCCTCACGGCCACAGTAGGGAGCTCCAGCCCGAGGGCTTCGGCCGCCTTACGCAACGCCATAGAAAAGGTAGCACCTTCCTCCGAAGCCACGGTTGGAGGAAAGATGAAGCCAGTTTCATGGGAGGTATCTAGTCCACTGGCATCCCCTAGCTCATCTGCCCAGTCCCGTGATAACTGGCCCTGGTGGGCCAGAGGACCCTCAGACCCCTCCCAGTCGCCAGTCATCTGATTCCTGATAAACAGGGGAATAACCGGACGGAAAATGAAATGGTCATCCGTTGGATGCGGCGCCGGATGGCGCCGGGCCGGGCCCAGAATGGGGAACGGCGGCGTCCAGAGACGGCGCCGGAGATGGAACCGGTGTCTACGCCGGCGGAGGAGGCGTCGTGAGGTCGACCGGCATCGACAGATCCAGGCCTGGATCCCACGGGGACCTGCGGCGTCGGGACCGAAGTAGAAGACGGCACCGGAGCCGCCGGCTCGCTAGGCCGCCCAGTCGAGCCCGCGGGCGCGCTGGCAGGCGTCGACGGCGGAGCCAGGCCCCTCATGGCCGAGAGGAAGGCACTGATCTCTGCCGGAGTCACGTCAGTCCCAGGGACCGGTGGGTATGGGGACGGACGCGGCTCCTGCGGAAGCGCGGGGGTGGTACCACCCGGACCCTAGACCGAGTCGCGCGACCGGCGAGGGGAGTCCTAAGAGCGATGTCGTCTCTTGGACTTCTTACCATGCTTCGACTTACCCGAAGACTTGGAACCCGACGAGCAGTGATGGTGGCTGCGGCTCCGCAACCGGTCCTTCAACCTCCTGGACCGTGAACGGCGCGGAGCAGAGTGCCGGAGCTAGAGAAGCTTAGCCTTCGAGGTCAAGGCCTGGCTGTCGAGGCACGACTCGGAATCGTGGTCGGCCCAGAGGCAGTAAAAGCACCGGCGATTGTGGTCCGTTACTGACATCAGTCGGTGATAGGAGTCACAGGCTTTAAAACCAGGCATCCTACCGGCACCAGTTCGAGTCGACAAACAAAATTAATAAAATAAAAATAAAGAGTCCAAAAAGTTTGTCAAAAAGTAACTAAAGGGGTAAGCTCTTCCCGGATCATGACGTCAGCACGCGAGGGGGCGTCTAAGTACTCAAACGTCATTCCGGCGCACGACGCCAACGACGGACGCGGAGCCGCAGACAACGCCTGGCGACACGCAAGGGGTATTGCTGACGAAAAATCTTTCTGGTTCCAGCCTGATGCCTGGGGATATTCTAAGGTGAGGAATCTAACGTGTTTCTTTCAGATAGAGGCAATACTTCCAACTTCAGATAAGGGATTGTCCTGAACTTTAATCTTCTGTAGCCACAGAAGCAGACATCCCTCTCTGTCCCTTAGAGTCTTTTGTGGGAAAGTTCTGCAGATCTTGCAGTCTCTCACCTGGTGGTCAGGATACAAGCAGTAAATGCACTTCTTGTGGGGGTCCTCTAAAAACAGCCGGAGCTTCCCACAAGATTCACAAAGTCGAAAGATTTCTTTGAAAAAGAAAATCGTAACATGAAGAATTCCTGAAGAAACCGGAGAAGTACTGAGCAGAGCTCAGGGAGACTCCCTTCACACGACATGCGGTAGAAAATCTGAGAGCCTGAGCCTCTGAGGAGAACATTCTGGAGGGTGCTGTCGCCCGATTGGCTGTAGTTTGGACTATATATAACGACTTGGACGAGTCATGAAAATTGAGTTTTTTTTCTTTTGATTCCTAGCTACTTTACTTCCCGATTCTAGGTTATCTATGGCATGGTTTCTATATGCATGTTCACTGCTATTTTTATGTACCGTGGAACTCCCACTCTGACGGGGAATGATTCAGGCATGTGAATCTATATGAAAGATACCCCAATACTGTAGAAGTTGGAGCATTTTTCATTTTTGGAGGTGGCAAACAGGACTTGGAGGGTGAACCCCCAAAGCCAGAAATAAAGGAGTAGAGGTTGGGGGTAGAGTTCCCACTGGTGGACTAGCTGATGCATCCTGCTGGGCAGGTCTGCAAAGTCGCTGTCCACTCAGGTATGTGTTGTATGAGAAGATGAATCTCGCACTGTATCGCCCACCGCCAAAGGCCCTGGCCTAGGGTCGACAACTGAAGGGGGTGTGTGCCACCCAGTTTCTGGAGGTAAAACATGGTAGTTGTGTTGTCATCCCAGCCAAGAAATCTCTTCTGTTGGATGAGTGGGAGGAAGGCCCCGAGGGCTAACTGTATAGCCAACAACTCTAGGTGGCTGGTGTAGATCCCATTGTTTGGGTGTCCACACACCTTGTATGTTTGTCTTCCAAGTGTGCTCCCCACCCCTTCAGGGAGGCGTCCGTGGCGATTGTCACTTGGGGAATTGGGACAAGAAAAGGCCTTGCCTGAAGCAGATTGCTGACATTCCACTACTGCAGAGAGCAAAGAGTAGGGTGCAAAATCAACACTAGATATTCCCATTGGCCTCCCCTCCGCCTGTGACCATTGAGCCCTCAGGCATTCTTGCAACAGACATGTGGAGCTATTGCTATGCAAGAGGCAATCATGCCTAGAAGGTGCATAACAGCCCGGACTGTTGCCTGGCGATCTGGTTGAAAAGGAGGCATAATTTTCTGGAATACCTGCACCCTTGCTGGGCTAGGAAAGGATTTCCCTACTTGGAAATCTAGTATGGTCTCCAGGAAAGGCTGCACCTGTCAAGGTCGGCTATGGGATTTGGTTGCATTGTTCGAATCCTAGGTTGTGCAAGAGCTGTATGGTGATGTGTGTGTACTAGGCTCTGCCAATGCGTGGTGCTCTATCAGCCAGTCATCCAGATAAGGAAAGCTGTGGATGCCGCTCCTTCAGTGTTGAGCGGCTATCACTGCAACACACTGTAAACACCTGGGAGCCGTGGTTCCTCCAAAGGGCAGCACTTTGAACAGATGATTCAGACCACTTACCACAAACCAGAGGAACCTTTGCTGTGGGTACGCATGTGTTAATAGCCGTCCTGCAGGTCGAGAGGGGTCTAGAGAAGCTGCCTTGCTGTAGCAGTGGGATGACTGCGAGGGTCACCATGTAAAAATGTTCCAATAGTAAGTACTTGTTGCGTGACCCAAGGTCGAGAATGGTCCTCAAGGATCAATTTTTTGGGGTATGAGAAAATACAAAGAGCAAACCCCTTTGTTTCTGTGTTGGGGTGGTACAGGTTCTATTGCCCCCTTTGCCGAGTAATCCGTGCATCTCCTAGAGGAGGTGCTGATGTTCCAGAGAGCGCATGTGTGCAGGGAGGAATGTGTGGTGGCGTTAGTGAGTTCTAGGCAATACCCTACCACTCTAACATCTAGAACCCACTGACCAGTGGTGATCTCTGGTCAATGGGGCAGTACCCATGTAATCGTCCCAACAGCTGTTGGATGGTCTTGGGGAGGGTGATTGAGCTACTGTTTTACAGGTGCAGTCCCTTTTGGGCTGGCACTTTTTCCTCAGACTATTTTTGCCCAAGTATTCTCCTGTACAGCAACCCTGGGTAGGTGGTTGCTTCTGCTGCCTGGGGTAGGACGTAGAGGCCTCCGGGGTGGGGGTTTTGGCCCAACCATAATAGTGTACAGCAAAAGGAACCGTGGGTAGTTCGTGTTTGCAGAGCATCCCATGGCTTTAGCGGTCTGTGCCTTTTTATTATGTGCATCTCAAACTTGGCCCTCAAAAGGGTGTTCTCCATATAAAAAGCAAGTTCGAGGTTTGGAACCTCAGGTTTAAAATCGGTTGACTTATGTTGCAGTCATCCCAGGTGTCCTCAAGTGGTGCCTCAGAGGGGTCATAGAGAGACCTTGACTTTTCACCAACCCCTGAAAGAGGTGATCCCTGTGGTGAATGTGTCATAGGATCAAAGGATGTTAAGGGAGAGATGGGTAGTGGTGCAGGAGGGAGGTAAGGAGAAAGCAGAGAAGGTGTTGGAGGAGAAAGCAGAGAAGGTGGTGGAGGAGGAGGCAGCCTTGGCGGAGGAGAGTTTCCCCTTTTGACACTGATGCCCCTTGGGTGTCAGCCGTGAAGGCTGGTTAGGTGCCTCCTCAAAACTTAATTCCTTTTAGGAACAGCCAGGTCTTTTGCCTTGTCCAGAGGCTTGTCCAGGATCCGGCCAGGCTGTATGTGTATTAGACCAAGTTGTGTAGGCGCTCAAGTACTGACTGCGCAAAGTCATTCGAAGCAGTGGAAGATGCAGGTGTGGATGGTGTCTAGCTCTGAGCCAATGGTTTTCGAAGCACATACAATGCAGAGCTTAAGAGTCTGGCGGCCTCTGGTCCGAAATGGGTATCTTCATTTTAGAACAGTTTTTGGGGTCGTTCGCAGAGCCGGTGCAGCGGACAAGGTGAATGGGAGAGTCTTGGGAAGCAGACTTCGATGCCAAAGTATGGGCGTGCGTCGGACTCAAATTACCTCCCTCTGTGCGGACCAGTGGTGTTGAGGCAGTGGTGACCCAGAGGCCTCATGAGCACTCCGGGAGCTTGAGGCCCAGACTTCTAGAGGAGGTAAATGAGGACAGGAAGTCATGTGTTGGATGCTGCTACTCACTGGACCACCTTGGACTATCTTTGTGCTTGGTCTCTCCTTGTCAGAGCCCAAACTCTCAGCCGAGAAGACCTCCTGGACTTCACCACTGATTTTCTTTTGCTACTGATCGCCCTTGAGGTCTGTCCCCAAAAAAGGTCGGCGGTACCCTCCTGCTGTCAGTGCACCATGGAAGTTGAGTAAATTAGATGAGTTTGTCGATTCCGAAGAGTCTTTATTGTGGGACGTGAGAGACTGCGCAGGAGTCCTCTCAATGGTCTGGAGACAAGCAGACCTTAAGGACTAGATGGAGGACTGTCCTCTAGTATGCTTAACACTAGGGGCAAAAAAACAGAATAGAGTCCTTTCCATCCATAGACCATTCTCATGGGTTGAAGATGAAGTAGAGGAGACCTGCAGCTTGAACTTTCTGGGTCCACATAAGCTGTGTATTATTCATGCAGAATTACCAGTCTTCTACTAATGGTGGGCTTAGAGTCACTGACGATCTGGTACTTTGTTCCTCAGATGTCAGGCATATGCCTGAACGCCCCTCGGCATGGATGCAATCTTCAGATTTTGTTTTCTGTGGCGACCCTCTTGTAGTTTACACTTCCTGTTCTATAAATTGATGTCCTTTTCTTCTGCAAATTAATGTTCTTTTCTGTGGAGTCAGGTAGGTTGCATGGTAATCCAGAAAATTATTCCAAGCTGCAAAACTACTCCGAGTTAAGTAACTACTTGTTTTGCAGCATGAATCTCTTCTGGATTCAGATGTGAACTGATTCAGTAACCGAAAACCCCATCTTCAGGAGGTTTGGTTGAAAAGTTTGTATTTGGAAATAGGTGTCTCAGTAATTTGTCCTACCAGTGCTTCTTTATAAGCTTGGTTGTCCACACGGTAATGTGGAATGAAGGTGTGCAGGGAGGACCATGTGGCAGCCATTCAGTTTTCCTTTATGAACACATTATGAATTATGGCCAACGTCACTCCTTTTTCCCCTATGTGGAGTTCGTTCTCAGTTTCCCATCCAGTGATAATTGCTGGCTAATAAAAATGTGATTGTTAGTGACTCAAACCTTGAAGGGGGGGGGGGGGGCGGGGGGGGGGTGCGGAAATATTAATTGCTTTCCTTTACTGATTGCCTTTGTTTCCTGTAGGCATTTCAAGACAGCTTTTCTGATATCCGGTGTGTAAAGGGCCCATTCAGCTTAAGGTTTTGGCTGTTGAAAATCAACTGGTAGTTGTAAAGCTTGATTGACAAAACTCTGGATAAGTGCTCATTACCAACCAGTCTCTAAGAATTTGCAGACAAGGATCTTGTGTACAAGGGCCTGGAGTGCTCACCCTTTGTAATGCAGCATCAATAATTGAGAAGGCAGTCTCGAGTGTTACGTACTGGAGTGCTTCACTATGCATAGCCTCAAATTATGCAGACTTAATACTAGATGTAGTTCTAGACTGGTATGGGGCAGTCCTGGTGGCACTATCCTCTTATATCCTTTTAGGAATCTATTAATGACTGGCCTTTGGAATAAACTCCATCCTATGACCCCGCCCCCGGCAGGTGAACTTAAAAGATCCCTGTACCTGTTCCACTTCGTGAAGTAGAACTTATGGAGAATAAACACCTCCACAAACTCCTAGCAGTAACTCAGTGTACCCCATCTTTTATGGTGCATGAAGAACTTTGGCAGGGTTATATTTCTGATACTAGCCATATGGCACCAATAACGCACTAGTTGAAAATCTGGTTGAATCCTTTTCTTAAACTGAACCACTTTATCCTAGAGGACTGCATAAAGATTGATATTCCATGGTTCGATTAGGTCTCAGAGCAGCTGAAGATCTTAGGCTGTCCCGAGCTATTCACGAATCATAGGCAGATTTGCTCTAATGAGCTGAGATATAAAATAATTATTCTTCGCAAGAAGGATGGCTGAAAGGGAAAACAGGGAACTCACCAAATCTACAGTAAGGCAATATGCAATAGTGAGCCCAGGGACCCTAGGACAAACTTAATGGACGTACATTGAGTCAGTAGCATCTTTCTCTTAACTAGGTTCAGGTTTAATTTGATCTATTGGGATCTATCTGTCCCTAGGGGCTTTACCAAGACAGGTGCTTTTATGGCTTGCTCGTGGTAATTTTTTGGAACAAGACCTTACGTTTTGTTTGTGATTTTTACAGCAACCTGCGGAAAAAATATATTTTCCCATTGTTAAGGCATTGTACATTTGCAAAAGTGAAACCGGCCCTGAAATATTTGCAAATGCTGTCCTCCCATCTGATTTATTTTGGAATTGCCCGCTTTTTATCAGGAGCTTTAAGACAAAAGGAACAAACTGCCTGTAGCTTAAGTTTGTTATTTTTTTTTTACACTGAATTGTTTTAGCAGTTTGAATTGAATTGTACTAATGGTTTTATACACATCTACTGCACTATTCTACCTGCACTTTACATGGTGGTTTAAATTTTTTGTCTGTGTTCTCAGAGCTACACCTTTTGATTATCTGATATAGCCATATGAATTATTATTCTGCGTCTTAAGATATTGTATTGATTTGTTTTGGTATGTCTTCATGTAATTGTGTGTTTGACCTGCTTTTATGGCCTAAAAGTTTGACTTGACTGAATTCAGGTACCAGAAAAAAAAGCCTGTAGCATAATACAGCCAACTTACAACTGGAGGAAGAAAGCATATTACAAATTAGTCCTACTTTACAGTGCGAAACCTACAAGTTGAAGGTTGCATTCTAATTACTACAAAGCCTTAAGAAAATAACCACTGTTACTGTTCCTGCTGAAATTTTACTATTGAGCGGAATCTTTGCAACAAAGCTTATGACACCCCTATCTGACCATCACATGCCAACTATTGTCCAACTGCATGTCTGGGCTTGTGGCTGAAAAGGCACCAGTGGTATTACTAATAAACCTAGACTGCATTTTTCAGACAGCAGTTCATTTTTCTGGAGAGTCCTCAATGTAGGCAAGTTAACAAGTCCAGGCCTTCCATGAACAGGCGTGTTCTTGCAAAAACCCTACAGGAGGGCACCTCGACCAGTGATCCCAAACAACCCATGGAACACTCAAGGTTAGGCCACATAATCCACTTTATAACATCTCTACTCACCAATTGAGGAAACATTTTCAGGAATACCACTTCAAGCAGTAAGGGGCTAACACTCGTATCAAATATGCTTAACTGCCTCTGCCCAGCAGTCTTGAATGCTAACAGTATGGCTATCTAACATAACTGTAAAATGCAAGCCGGCAAAAGGAGAAGGGGACAGAAAACAGAATCTGTGCAATTGGCATTTTTAAAACTTAACATTGAAGCTCAGTGTTTAGAAGACAAAAAAAAAAAGTATTAAACATGGACCTTAATAGTTCAACCTCTCCCTGTTGACTACAGCGACTTAAATATAATTATATAGTCAGAATATTGCATACCATAAGACAGCAAATTACCTCCAAAAAAACGAAAAAGAAAAACACTGAAAACAGAAAATTGAACACATTCCACCCCAAACCATCTACTTGGCTTGCTTGCCCTTTTGAAAAATACTCCAACCCAGCATCCCTTACCAGAATTATTGTTCCAAAACTACAGTCCAAAAATGGCTGAAGAACTACATTTATTGTTACTTAATGCAGGTGTTCTCTAACCACGTGGGCATGCAACCTGATTGAGCCAACCCTATGACCAATAAATGCTGCAAACAAACCGCCAACGCAGCATTACCGAAGCAATCGTTGTGCAGCTCCTGCAGTGATTGTTTGAACAGGGATACCAGGAAGTCCAGAAGATTTGGCAGGAGGGAACTGTGTGTGGTTAAAGGAGGGAAACCCTGGAGTGTACGGGTCGCCAGTTCCTTGATGAGCCTGCAAAACATAAGAATCCTGATTAAACTGGTGTCAGGATTCAAAGGAAACCAGATTAAAGCTATAGAAGTGCGATCTCCTTATAAAAAATTGGCAGTTTTACATACAAATAAATTCCAACATCTGAACGCACTTTGTGATAATAAAGTGTCAATAGCCACCTGCAATAAGTTTCTGAAGATTAGGGAGAGCACACAGGGGATGGAGAGGAGAAAAGCGTGCCACAGTAAGAAACGCGCCACTTTTATTCGCAGCCCATTTGTCACACCTGGGCAGGCTGATAATTAAGACCGAGCAGCAGTGCCCAAGGTATGCCACACTATGCTCTTGGCCCCCACTCCCCATTAGAAGTTTCAAATGATGTGCAGAGACGGAGTTTTCGGTTACTAGCATTACTGAATGTTGCAGGCTACCCTGATCTCTTCAGCCAGCGTGTGCCTGCAAGTATAATCTACATCTGCCAGCGATACCCAACTGTGCAGGCAATCCCTTAACACCCATTCATCCTAAAAAGCGGCTACAGCTGCTGACTTTAGAACTGGGGCATGCAGGTTTGAATTCCAGCCTCAGCGCTTGGCTCAACATAGTGGGATTCGGGGGGGAATGTAATCTGTGCATGTAATGTGAAGTAGGTTTGAGTAAATCCCACTTTAAGTGCACGATCTTGTACAAAGTAAGCTCGTACGGCGCAGCACTCTTGCTTCACAGCTAGTCACACTACACAAGTACATAAGTAGATCCATATTCCCACGGATGTGAGCTCAACAAATTCATAGCCAATGCACACAGGATTTTTCTTTCATTCCTGTACTTTTTGTCCTGATCTTACAATGGAATAAACAGGACATAATACAAGAATGAAAATAAATACCCTGGACAGAGTTAAACACAGACACTTGTGAAACATGAGTTTTTTTAACACCCTTACAAGGATCTGGTGTTTCTTTATACCAGTATTCACTGAACCTTCCCACACAAACGCAGAGGAATGAAAAACCACAACCAAATTAAAGATGAAAAGCAAATCACCACTGTGGTAACGGCCCATAGACTCACTTCACCCACAGACTCCTCTTTATAATGTACATCTGGGGTACTTCATCTTAGATAATACACATTATGTGGAAAGCATTCAAAGTCTTGAATTGTCTTCTGCTCCACAACAGCTAAAGTTCCATTGAAAAGTTAATTGTTGGTTTCATTCTGCACGCTGTCTAAGCCAGTACTGTTCATTCGGATTCAGCTCCTGAAGACATGATCCACATTCCACCCCTCCGCCGGACGCTAGACTGGATCTGGACAGTGGCAACACACCAGCAGCAGGCAGTGCTGAAGGAGGTCCTGCACGGAGCCGTAAGGTCACTGGAAGTGGTATTAGATGGATACATAGGACATCCAGGCACCAGTGATGTAGCTTACATCCTTCATTCGGCACACCCAAGAAGACCAGGGCGAAAAGATTAAAGTATAGCCCATAATCAAACAAAACAGAATAGCTAATTCTCAAGCGGGAAAGTGGAATGGAATCTGCATGAGCCAACCCACCCCTTCAGGAGGAATCTTAAATAGTCAACACGTTGTTCCAATGGAAGTTTGAGCTCGCAAACTTTGTGCAAACCACTCTCAAAACTACCATCAAGGAGACGGATTGAGGATGCATCTTTCACAGTTTAACCAGAAAATGGTAAACTACCGTTCCACCAGATCTAGCAGTAGAGGCCGGTGAAGGAGTGCATGGAAAGATTAAGTAGTTGCCTCACAAATTTAAGTACACCCTGTAGCAAGTTGCTGCCATGGCTCTAAGCAATGAGTACTGAACCCCGTAGGATAGACCTGAATGTTTGGATGATTCAACAGCCATGCTGCAAACACTATGAACATTTTATGTCAGAAAATGGCAAGAAACCTTAACAGAATAAGTAACAGAGTACTTACATGGCCGTAAAGTTCTAAATCTTTCCATTCTTGATTAGCTGTATCCCTGTAATCGGAGGGATCGGGATATATTAACACACCGGCAGCATTCAAAGAGTCTGCAACAGCAACCTGCAGGGAATAAAGAAGACATTTTGAACACTTTTCTTCTGTTAGTTATAAATTTAATAGTAGGCACACAAATGTAGTGGATCATGTTTAGCACAGTATTTCAAAGTCTTCTTGCATTGGAGCAGTTGTAAAAGATGGATAATTCTTGGTATTACTATCGCATAAAGATACCATTTTAATAGTGAAGCAGCAATACCTTTGGCGTCCATTTGACAAATTAGCATGAATTTGGTCTACGTTTCCATATATAAAATTTTATGCCGATTCGTCTGGAAGAAACAAGTTAAAGGGTGGTCTCAAAAAGTATTTTCAATTCTACCTCCAATAGGAATTGCTTTGCTCTACAGAAAATACTGCTGAACTGATTGGAGTAGTTACATGCTGGGTTGTGCCCAAAGAGACATTTTGTGGTATGTTGTTGTACAGTAAGAAACAAGTTACTTACCTGTAACTTTAGTTCTCCAGTATTGGTAACTTTCATAGATTCCCATAGCATACATCATTCCCCGTCGTCGGAATGGGAGTCTCGGTATCCAAAATACCATAGCAGTAGGTACAAAAGAGAAAGAAAAAAGGCCTAGGCCTCATTCCCTTTTGTAGCATATCTACCTCTTTGTAAAAGAGCCCAAAATAAAGCAACAACCAATCAGATTAGCCTCACCCCACAGAACCTTCCTGAGAGAGCCTCAGATTTTCGTAGCTGTTGTGTAACAGTACAACCAAACCTTGCGAGGGCTGAGCTTTCCCAGGGGAGGAGGGTGGGCGCATGGGAATCTATGAAAGTTACCAATACTGGAGAACCAAAGTTACAGGTAAGTAACTCGTTTCTTTCTCCAGTATTGGAACTTACATAGATTCCCATAGCTCGCATCAGAGTAGCTAGCAGTAAGAAACACATTTTGCCTCTCTGAGACATCTCAAATGTGAATTATTATACAACACCGTACTTTACCTTGGGGTGTTTTTTTTTGCAACATAAAAGTACCATGCAATCACATAAGAACAGTACATAGCAAAATGTGCAAGAACCATACAAAGGAAGGAGGGAAGAAAGGAAAGCTCACCACTCAATGGAAGAGGTTCCTCAGGACTGCCTGGCCCACAGCCGAGTCTTTCTGCGCCAAGGTCTCCAGACAGTAATGTCTTGTAAAGGTGTGCACGCTGCTCCAAGTCGCAGCTCTGCAGATATCTTTAATCTGGACCCCCGCGAAGAGCCGTAGAAGAAGCCATGGACCTCGTCGAGTGTGCTCCAATTCTGCCACCTAGAAGCTTGTCCACTGCAGCATGACAAAACTGAATAGCACTGAAGATCCATCTAGCAATACCCTGTTTGGACAAGGATAACCCTTTGCGGGGAGCACTGAATGCAATGAACAGTTATGAAGATTTTCTACGGTCCAGATAAAACTTCAAACACCGCTGCACATTCAGCGAATGAAGTGCCCTTTCCGCCGGTGTAGACGGATGAGGAAAGAGCCTTGAGAATCACTGGCTCATTTAAATTAAAGTCCGAAGGCACCTTTGGGATGAACTTTGGATTAGTCCGTAGAATGACAGTATTCCTTTTGAATTGGAGGAAAGGTGACTGAATTGTCAGAGCTTGCAATTCCCCAATACGCCGTGCTGACGTGAGAGCAAGAAGGAGTGCCAGTTTCCATGAGAGGAACTTCAGATCCGCTCGATGAACCGGTGCAAAAGGAGGCTTCATCAGCTGGGTGAGAACCAAGTTCAAATGCCATGTGGGAGGTGGAGGCCTCACGGGAGGATAAACTCTAAACAGTCCCTTGAGAAATTGCTTGACAATTCTAGAGGACCAAAGAGACGGACCAGAGGCAGTACATCTGAAGCGAGAAACTGCAGCAAAGTGCATCTTGATTGAGGAATGAGCCAAACCTGCCTTAGCCATGGACAGGAAAGAAGGAAGAACCTGAGGAGGCGGAGACAAAAAGGGATCCACACCTTGCTGATTGCACCAGATGCAAAAGCGCTTCCATTTGAGACAGTAAGTCTTGTTAGTGGAAGGGGCTCTAGCCTGAGAGAGAACATCCCTCATTTCGTGCGAGAGAGGAAGATCTAGGAACTCTCGCTGCTCAGGAGCCATGCTGAGAGGTGCAAGGAACGAGGATCCGGATGCCAGATCTGGCCCTGGGACATTGTGAGAAGATCCGGAATCGTTCGCAGAGGACGAGGAGGAACCAGAGAAAGAAGGTGAAGCTCTGTGAACCAAAACTGCCTCGGCCATGCCGGGGCTATTAAGATCATTCTGCAAGGTTCCGCCTTGATCTTCGTGAGTATCCTCGGTATTAACGGAATGGGGGGAAAGCGTACACAAATGCGCTTGACCAAGCTATCGAAAGCGCATTCCTCAGTGATCCGCGATGGTGAACTTTGCTTGCGTAAGACCGGCATTTCCGGTTTTCCGGGGTGGCGAAAAGATCAAATGTTTTCCCCACTGGCGAAAAATGTCCTCCAAGACCATCTGGTTCAGTTCCCACTCGTGGCTGATGGAAGAAAGCCTGCTGAGCCTGTCCGCCTTTTCGTTGAGGACCCCTGGAAGGTGTTCCGCTGTGAGATACGCTGTGAAGGATCGCCCATTCTTAAATACTCTGGGCCTCCTGTGACAATGGAAGAGACCTGGTGCCCCCTTGTTTGTTGATGTAATGCATGGCCGTGGTGTTGTCCGTGCGGACGAGAACTGCGGAACCCTGTAACCGCGGCAGAAATGCTTGAAGAGCCAGGCGGATCGCTCCGAGTTCCAGGAGGTTGATATGAAGGAGGCGATGCTTGGGTAACCAATGCCCGCTGACCTGCAAGACCTGAAGCACCGCACCCCATCCTTCCAGGGAGGCATCTGTTGTGAACACATGAGGAGCTGGATTGCTTGCGAAGGATAGACCGCGGGACAAATTCTCTTCCTGTGTCGACCACAAGGCGGCGGCCTTCATTGCCGCCGTAATCTCCACCTTGACGTCGAAAGAGCCGTGAACTTGTTGCCACTGCATGTCTAGTTGTTCTTGAAGAGATCGCATCCGTAATCTGCAATGGGGTATCAGAGGGACGCATGAAAAGATCACGCCTAGCAGGGATTTGTAACGGCGTACTGAAAGACACCTTCAATAGATGTGCCAAAGATTTCAGCTGGTCTTGCCTCTCGACAGTTGGGGAAGCCTTGTTGAGAGACGTGTCCAAGATAGCCCCTAGGAACCTTGCCCTCTTGGATGGGCAGAGCGACGACTTCTCTGTTGAGTCCGACCCAGATTTGTGAACAGAGCTGTACACGCCCCGACAGTTTCCTCCGCTACGAGCCTGGACGGAGCCTTCAGCAACCAGTCGTCCAGGTAGGGGAAGATTTGATAATGCTGCTTCCTGAGGAAAGCTGCTACCGGTGCCAGCACCTTGGTAAAGATCCTCGGGGCAGAACGAAGTCCAAAGGGTGAAACCCTGAATTGGAAGTGGCTCTTGGCTACTGTGAAGCGTACAAACCTCCTGTTACCCGGATGAATAGGGATGTGAAAATACACATCCTCGAGATCGAGAGTGGCCATGAAATCTCCCGGGTTGAGGAGACGCAAGATATCCTGGAGACACCATCCGAAAGGATTGACAGATGAGATAGGTGTTAAACTCCCCGAGATCTAAAATGGGTCGCCATTTCTCCGGCGTCTTCTTGACCAGGAAGAACCTGGAGTAGAAACCGTCCCCCCTCTGAGACAGGGGAACCGGTTCCACTGCTCGCTTGAGGAGCATCTGATGTACTTCGAGCCTTAAGAGACAGATGTTTTGAAGGCATGGCGACAGGGGGCTTGGAAGGTGGCATATGAAGAAACTCCAGCATATGACCATCTCGAATGAGGTTGAGGACCCAACGGTCTGATGTTATCTGGGCCCAGTTGTGGAGGTAATGGGATACCCTGCCTCCCACAGGTGTCAACGGAGAGGAGGGTACAGTAGGCAGAGCCAGAACGCCGCTATTGTCTCTTGGAGGAGAGTCACGACCCTGGCGAGCCTGTTTCCCTCTAGTGGTGGAGCGAGAGAAAGACGAGGACTGGCCTGGTCGTTGGTACTGCGGGCGATACGACAGAGGTGTCTAACCATAAGAAGAGTACCTCTGTTGTTGGTACGAGCCTCTGTAGGACGTGGTACTCTTCCCTCTGGACCCACGGAAAGGCACTTTACGATATTGGAGTGCCGAGAGACCTCGCCGTTTCTGTATCTTTAATGTCCTGGAGGGCATTATCGACATGTTTGCCATCAAACGTGAGGTCCAAGATCTTGTTCTGAACCTCCGGTCGGAACCAAGTTGCCCGGAGCCAGCCCTGCCGACAAAGAACCGCCGCACCTGCCAGTGCACGGAAAGCGGTAGTGGCGATGTCCATGGCGCAGTCAATCACTTCCGCCGACGTAGCCTCCCCCTCCTGAAGAATTTTCCTGGCCTCCGTCTTGGCCTCCAATGGCAGTTGGTCCAAGTAAGGCGAAAGGTCGCACCACATTTGGCGATCGTACCGGCCAAGGATCGCCAATGCATTAGCTGCCCTTACCAAAAGACTGGCCATAGAGGAGAAACGTTTCCCCGCATTATCAAGGCGCCTGCCTTCTTTATCCGGAGGGGTGGTGAGTGGCGCCGAAGGGTTACGCGACTTGCGCTGCCTGGGATATTACTGAATCCGGCTTACCAATCAAGGACACTGGACTGTCCTCAGGCGCCTTGCATTTCTTCTCCAGGCGCGGCAAAACCGGAATCACTGTAGCCGGGTTCCTCATAGCCTTCAAACCCTCTTCCCAAAGATGGCCAACAATGGGAATCGAACGAACCACTTTCCTGTAGGGCTCCTTAAAATCTTACAGGAAGCATTCCGCTGAGGCCGACGGCATAGGAAGCTGGAAGCGACTGGAGGCTCTTTCCATCAGCTTGTGAAAACCCCCAATATCTACCGGGGGAGAATCCACCGGATCAGGAGTTGGTGAAGCCGGATCCGGAATGACAGTCCTCCACTCAACACACAGATTAGTCGTGTTGCCAACATCTGGATCCTCAGAGGAATCATCCGGAACAACCTGGATCACTGGAGGCAACCCTGGGCTGGAAACTTTCAGGTGAGAAACCACCTGAGGCGGTTTCCCCGGAGAAAAGTCTGTAGGAGACGATGGAGTAGGCACAGCATGCACTGCAGACGAAGTCGAAGATGGAGAGGAGGAGCGTGAGAAAATCTCCTCCGATAATCATGTAACATGCCCTGGAGATCCGCCAGGAGGGAGGAAGGAACCGCAACCATACCCTGGCCGGCGCTGTCCTGACGCCCATAGGATGGTGGATAGGAGTACCCAGGCGTGTAGTCACCCTCCGAATCAGTGTCCTGACATTTCACCAGCAGTTGTGAGGGACTATGGGCATAACCACAAGAATCCTGATCATCCCCATCAGAATCTTCTTCCAATAACAATGCGGGAGGCAAGGGGGTCACCCTCCTTGGAGATGTCATATCTGGTGTCAATCGCCTCAAGGAAACTAATTTTCTCCGTCGACGAGGTAGTCGTCGGCGATGAGGATTCCATATTCGACGAGGTAGTCGTTGGAAGCTGCGCCGTTGACGACTGGATCATCGACGAAGATATGAGCGTCGTCGATATGGGAGTCGTCGACACGGCCATCGACACTCCCGCAGTCGCCGTCATAGACGTCGTTATAGCATTCGTGGATGACAGTCGTCGCCACCACAGTCATCGACACTCTCATAGACGCTGGCATAGTCGACACTCCCGTCGACGCGGACGTCGATGCTGGAATAGAAAGCAGTCGACGAGCGGACTTTAAGCTGAGATTTAAAAGTCTTCGTCGACTGAGTCTTCAACTGTGTCGATGATCTAGATTCCTTTTCTGACCTCTCTGAAGACAGCGAAGAGGGTTTCTTGAACGCCACAGTGGATACCACCACTGCTGGGGCAGTAGAAAGTCCTTCCCTCTCCTTTGCACCGTGGTGAGGAGATTTACTCGGACTCAGTCTCTCAGACTCACGGGGGTCTTTTTTGAGGCCTTAGCAGGGCAGTCAGAGGATGGCAAAGGGGAACCCCTACCCCTTTTCACTGACCTGCGAGAGGTGCCAGATGAAGAGTCCACACTGTAACTGGAAGCAGCACCCTTCCGTGACTTAAGCTTCTGGAGCCACGTAAGAAGGCGACCCTCACGGTCCCGGAGGGTCTTTGTAGAAAAGGTGCGGCAGATCTTGCATTCCGCAGCCTTATGTTCCGGGTACAGGCAATAAATACAATCCTTATGCCTGTCCTCCACGTAAAGCCGTTTTTTGCCACAGGTGGAACAAGGCTTGAAATGGGCTTTATTCTCCTTGTCAGACATCCCAGAAGGAAAATAGCAACAAGTTGGAAGCAAAATATTTTTGAAAAAAGCAGTCAAAGTTGAAGTGAGCAGAGCTCAAAGGAGACTCCCTAAGCACAACGTGCAGTAGAAAATCTAAGGCTCTAAAGTTCTCTCAGGAAGGTTCTGTGGGGTGAGGCTAATCCGATGGGTTGTTGCTTTATTTTGGTCTCTTACTAAAAGAGGTAGTGTAGGAAGGTGGATATCTGACTATGGTTACCCCCAACTTTTTGCCTAGTGTCTAGCTGGTTTTTCGGCTTAGTTGGCCTGAGATCCTGACATTCAGGGTCTCAGGCTGTCTGCTCTCTTTAAAATGGACTCCGTGTACCCTAGGTACATACCCAATTGGTAAGGATCACCTTATTGGACCCTGTACAGTGTACCCTAGGTACCCAGGGAATAGGTGTACCCTAGGCCTCCCAGGGGCTGCAGCATGTATTATGCCACCCCTGGTCTGGCCTTCCAATCAGACACAACTGGCTGATCACTCAGCTGGGGCAAGGTCGTGTAATCACCCCTTGCTTAGATATAGTATACCTATATCTACCCTTAAAATACACATGTGTACCTATCAGCCACTCCTATGGCAGGTCTTAACAATCCTGGAGGCAGAGTGCTTGGTAACATGTGAGATGGTGCTCTAGCATGAGCTGAGCCTGTCTGCAGCTTTCGGAACCATGTCCTTATAGCTGTTCTATGATATAGCCTACCATATACTCTTAAAGTACCTTATAATCTTAAACGGTTATGGTAACTATGGTTTGGCTTTATCAAAACATGTCGTGTAAGGTGTCCAACACTTTGGAATAATACCCCCATACCATTTCTGGTGATGAGGATATTATTCCCCCCTTCTAGAGGAAACCTGTTAAAATCCTACTTTGTTCAACTCTAACCTAAGCCTCAGCATCACAAAATGGATGCTGCTGCCACAGACACGAGTCGGACCTCCTGCTGCTGGGAGTGATCCCGGCAAGTGAGGCTTGGACTATAGGTTTCCTGCTTGGGGAGGTGCTAGCACCTCCCCAGACAGACTTTAGTGTATTGGGGCAGGGAGGGCTGAAAGAAATGAGACATGCCTGGGGCACACAAGGTGTCCCATGCATAGTCCAGTTCAAACCGGTGCTGGGGCACTCCAGCCCCAGTCCTGGTGCGAAACTGGACAAAGGGAAGGGGGTGTAACCACCCCCCTCCCAGGTCCCAACCATAAGGCGTGACCTGGGAAGGGGGTGTAACCACCCCCCTCCCAGGTCCCAACCATAAGGCGTGACCTAGCAGGCAACCCAGCCCCCCAGATTAGTATAAGTGTGGTAGCTGGGCCCCAGGAGATTAGATTATCCTGAACCTGCGACTTGAACAGAAACTCTGGACCTTCGACATTCGACGAAAGAAGAAGACTTAAGAATCTCCCTTGTGGCCAAGGAGTGGCTACCCTGTGCAAACAGGCACCATCAAGAGACTACCCCTTTGCTTTGCTGAAGTTCTACGAGGGACCGACTGCAGAGCCCGACCAGAGCCTTGACTTCCAGACTTCACCGACCCTGATCCACATCCACAGCCGAGCTGAGATCCGTGGAGGCGACGAGAGACGTGGGACCGGCTACCTGGGAAAAGTGGCGAGTATCTTCCAGCGCGGCTTCTGAGGCACCCTCGAAGTTGTGCACCGGGAATTGAGAAGCCCCAACCCCAAGCATCATCTGCACCGAAGATCAGCCCCCCACACTCCACGAGTCCTGCGTGGGGCCCTTCTGCATTTTCTTGCTTGCCGCGTCTGTCCGGTCACTGGCCCGTTGGCTAGTAACCTTTGCGACGACACACCTGTAACTTTCGACTGCTGGTTTGGCTCCTCCAGACTGGCTCCTGCTCTTCTGAAAAAGAGAAGCACCCCAGACCTTCCTGGTCTGCACCAGAATAAAGTCCTCCATCCTGCGTGGGTTCTGCTTGCCAAGGCTTGGTGAGTCCTAGTTCGACTTCGACGCCGCCGACAGCAACAGCCTTCGTGGGACAGCTCGCCTCCTGGTCCTGGTCGTCCTCGAAGTCTCCTGGTACCCGTGGCTGCTGCGACAAGCTTCACCTCTTCACCTGCATCTTCACGACATCGCCTGGTTCCTTCCTGGTTCCACGTGGTCACTGGCTAGTGACCCAGACTCTGTCCCTTCTACTTGCAGGTATCCTTCCTTCTTGATCCCAGGCTTGGGATCCACCGGACACTCTTCACTGACTGCCTGTCAGCACCTTTCCTTCAGGCATCCATAGGAGTCGACGACGAAACCCGACGCAACTTCACACCTATGCACCCGCAGCCCGTGGGCTAGGTAACTTGGGTACACCGGTGCTCATCAGGGTATTGACCATCCTAGTGTCTAGTTTTCAGGTCTCGACTTCTTAGCTACTCCAGAAGTGTCCTAAATCTTAATAATTCTAAACTGTACTATTTCTATCGATTATACGCATTACGCGTGAGTTTTTCCACTCTGCACCTGAATCCCGTGGGCCTCCCACTTCCTAACCTTTGGTAGTGTAGTGTAGCCCCAGCGATTCCCTAGGCCTATCCTATTTCCGTGACAGTGGTCCTTATACCACTTCTTTAGTATATGGTTTGCGTGGCCCCTAGGGCCTAACTGTATTACTTACCTGTGTGACTTGATGTATGCTTGAATAAGACTGTGTTGTACTTACCTCGAATCTCAGAGTGCTGAGGGTTTGACTAGAATAAATACACTTTATTTTATATATATATATATATATATATATATATATATATATATATATATATATATATATATATATCTGTTGTGGTGTCCTTTCATTTGGTATTCAAGGGGTTACAAATGGTATAACAGCTGGCTTCATATGCCATTCAGAGTTTAGCCTAAGACTGCTCTTGTCCATGCTACCACTAGGATAGCTGGTCTATAAGGTTGACTTTACAACCAATCACCATAAGGGTATTTGGACTGATATAAGGTGTACACTAGAACTAGTGACACCATACATCAGGCCAACTTCTCACAGGTAGATATGCTACAAAAGGGAATGAGGCCTAGGCCTTTTTTCTCTCTTTTGTACCTACTGCTATGTTATTTTGGATACCGAGACTCCCATTCCGACGACGGGGAATGATACAAGCTATGGGAATCTATGAAAGTACCAATACTGGAGTAACTTGTGATAAAACTGCAACATTTAGTCCTCTTTCTGATCACAGGACACTCACAAATATAAAAACTTTAGAATTCTGCCGTGTTGCAAGTATCCCAGAAACACTTTACATCAATACATGTAAAGTTACACAAGTGTGAAGAGTTCTGCATGTTCATAAGGAGAGGAGCATGGTTCTCCAAACAGAGCGCCTAATTCACAAATGTAAACTTGCACATCGTGTAAGTTTACACCAAGTGAAAAATCACAAACTGTGTGGAGTTTTACTACCGGTTCTATTATTTCATGTGCAGAGAACACAGCCTTGAGTGCGGAGTCTCGGCACGTGTAAGTATACAGAAATCTCTGCACATACAAAGAAAAATTAAAACACACAAATGAGGAGAAACCCAGATTTGTAGAACTCTGCAGGTAGTTTGGGGATTTCACTTAAAGTGTAAGATTACCTTTGTGAATCAGGCCCAGGCGGTTTCTAAACTACGCCTTTTCTCCCAAAAACTACTCTAGAGCACCTGCAACATAACTACTGCCTAACATGTCAAATCAGGAATGGAGCAGCCCAAAAGGCTTTTACATTGGAGCGTTAAAAAGGCAAAATGGAACGGAGTAACAACTTTTGGCAGGAAGGCAGCCCTGGTCCTAAGAACCATCCTTTCAGCATGTAATGTAAGAAAGGAATATGCTACTTACCAGTATGCATCTGTTCTTGGCATGTAGAGCTGCAGATCTATACACTGTGCATAGATCGCCATCTGGTGTTGGGCCCGGATGTTTGCAGTTTGTTTTTCCTCTTGGAAAGTCTTTGGGAGTCACGAGGTGGGTGACTCCTCCTCTGGTTAGTATTGCGCATGGGCTTCGGCTCCATCCTCAGATTGTTTTTCGCCAGCAGGGAAAGATGGAGCGTAGAGGTAATAGTAAAGAAACCCATGTGTATTCTATCTAAATAAGATAAGACTGGAACAGATACAGGTAGCCGGGGAGGCCCCCATCTTCCTTGTAGAGTGGGCTTTAGGGGGAACCAATAGCGTTCGTTTTGCTTTGTGGTAGCAAATCTGTATGCATTTTACAATCCACCTAGCTATCCCCGATTTAGAAATAGGGTTGCCTTTGTGTGGTGGGGAGAAGGAAACAAATAGCGGTTTGGTTTTTCAGAAAGGTTGTGTTCTCTGGATGTAGTAAAGTAAAGCCCTTTTAACATCCAGTGTGTGTAAGGCTCTTTCCGCAACTGTTTGGGGTTGCGAGAAAAAGACTGGTAACTACTGACTGGTTTAGATGGAATGGAGAAAGGACTTTAGGTAGAAATTTGGGATTGGTGCGGAGTACAACCTGGTTGTGATGCATCTGAAGAAAAGGTTCCTATATAGTGAGTGCTTGTATTTCACTAACTCTTCTGAGGGAAGTGATGGCCACTAGAAAAGCTGTTTTCCATGTGAGGAATTGCAGCTCGCACTTATGTAATGGTTTGAAAGGGGGTCCCATTAACCGTGTGAGGACTATATTCAAATTCCAAACAGGTGAGGGTGGCACTCTGGGTGGAATTACTCTTTTCAGGCCTTCCATAAAGGCTTTGATGGCAGGCACTTTGAAAAGTGAGAGGTGCTGCCTATTTTGTAAATAGGCCGGAATTGCAGCGAGGTGTAACCGAATGGCGGTATATGCTAGGTTACACCTTTGTAAATGGAGTAAATAACATAATGTGCTGTATGGATACATTTAAAGGATTGATTGCGTTGTGGCAGTAAACAACAAATCTTTTCCACTTGCCGCATAGCATGCCCTAGTAGTAGGGCGTCTAGTTTCCCTGATAATGTTCATGCAATCAGGGGGAAGGTTAAGGTATCCAAATTCTAGGACCTCAGGAGACAGATCGCAAGGTTGAGCTGAGCTGGGTCCGGGTGCCTGATCTCTCCATGGTTCTGGGTTAGGAGGCATGGCGAGAGGCATAGCTTTTGGTGTGGTACTACTGAGAGTTCCAGCAGTGTGGTGTACCACAGTTGTCTGGCCCATGTTGGAGCTACTAGGATTAGAGTTAGGGAATCCTGTTGTAGCTTCTGCACCACTAATGGAATTAGTGGGAGAGGTGGAAAAGCATATGCAAATTTGTTTGACCAGTTCATCCATATCGCATTGCCTTTGGACAATGGGTGTGGATATCTGGCGGCGAAGCTTGGGCATTTTTTGTTTTCGTGGGTGGCGAATAGGTCTATGTGTGGATGCCCCCACTTCTGAAAGAACGGGTGAAGAACTTGTGGGTGAAGATCCCACTCGTGGATCTGCTGTGTGTCTGCTCAGCAGATCTGCTACGGTGTTTTGTACTCCTGGGACATGTTGGGCTAGGAGAAAAATCTTGTGTGGAATTGCCCATCTCCATATGCTCTGTGCTAACGGAGAGCTGTGGAGAGTGTGTGCCCCCCTGTTTTTGAATGTAGTACATGGCAGTCATGTCTGTGCGAATGAGGACTGCCTTGCCTGAGATCTGCGCCTGGAAATATTTTAGGGAGAGGAAGATCGCCAGTAACTCCAGATGGTTGATGTGGAGTAACTTCTGTTGCGGCGTCCATGTGCCCTGTGCTGTGAGATGTAACAGATGAGCTCCCCAGCCAGAGAGCGATGCATCTGCCGTTAGGATTATTTGTGGGACCGGGTCCAGGAACGGTCGACCTCTGAAAAGGTTTGTGGTGTTCCACCACTGCAGAAAGCGATGGGTGCGACCGTCTACCAACACCAGATCTGTCAGGTTTTCCCTGGGCCTGGTTCCACTGGCGCGCCAAGCACTCTTGGAGTGGACGCATTTGGAGTCTTGCATGGGGCACTATAAAGATGCAAGAGGCCATCATCCCTATGAGCTGCATAAACACTCTTGCTGGGAGAGAGTGTTGATAGGAATTTGACGCAGCGCCTGTAATTCTGCAATCCTGGCAGGATTGGGATAGGCTATGGCTTTTGAGGTGTCTATGGTGGCACCGAGGTATTGTTTTGTGTGTGATGGTACCAGGTGGGATTTTTGATGGTTCACTGTGAAACCTAGCTGGTGAAGTAGTTGGACCGTAGCGGCGGTATGTTGCACACATTGTTGGTAGGACGTGGCCTTTATCAGCCAATCGTCCAGATAGGGGAAGACGTGAATGTGCTGTCTTCTGAGGTGTGCAGCCACTACTGCCAGGCATTTGGTGAAAACCCTTGGTGCTGTTGTTACCCCGAACGGGAGCACCTTGAACTGGTAGTGTTGTCCGTCTACCACAAACCTGAGGTACTCTGTGAGACTGGTGTACTGGGATGTGAAAGTACACATCTTTCAAGTCCAGAGTGGCGAGAAAATCGTTCTGGGAGAGAAGTGGAAGAACCTGTTGGAGGGTTACCATGTGAAAATGGTCTGAATGAATGTAGGTGTTTAGCGGTCTGAGATCCAAGATAGGTCGTAGGGTCTCGTCCGTCTTTGGAATTAGAAAGTACAGGGAGTAGACCCCTAAATTTTGTTGATTTATGGGGACCTGCTCTATTGCTCCTTTTTGCAGGAGGGAGATCACCTCTTGTGTTAGTAGCGCAGTATGTTCTTGCGACATAGGGCGGTGCCTGGGTGGAATGTTGGGGGGTGTAGATGTTAATTCTAGGCAATACCCCGACTGAATAATTTGTGTCACCCATCTGTCTGATGTGATTGTCTCCCAGACGTGAAGGAAATGTTGTAGTCTGCCTCCGACCAGAGTGGAATGGTCTGGAGGGAGCGGGGGAAAGTCATTGGGCAGGAGGTGTGGCAGAGCGGGGGGTATTTGTCTTGCCTCTGCCCTTACTATTGCCTCTGTATCCGCCTCTTTGATAACCCTTCGTGAAGGTAGGCTGAGGAGGGGATTTATAGGACTTGGGACGCACTGTCCGAGGAGTAGCCTCTGCCCATGCCCCGAAAGGAAGAACAGCGAAAGGAGCGCCTGGGAGTCTGTTTGTAGGGCTCCCATGGATTTCGCCTGGTCTATCTTTTTTCATTTTTTCCAGGGCGTCATCCACTTTAGGGCCAAATAGATGATCTCGGTCGAATGGGTGATTTAATGTAGAGGCTTGAACCTCTGGTTTAAACCCTGAAACAGGCATGGCGACGGAGAAGAACACTGGTGTTTATGGCCCTGGAGGCCGTATCCGCTGCATCTAGGGCACATCGTTTCGAGGTATTGGTTATTGTCTTTCCCTCCTGAATAAGTTCATTAGCCCTAGTCTTGTACTTTTCAGGGAGATGGTGCATGATTGTCTCTAGCTCATCATAATGCGCCCTGTCATATTGGGCCAACAGTGCTTGCGTATTGGCAATACGCCATATATTGGCCGCTTGTGACGCAGTGCGCTTCCCTGACGCATCTAGGAGCTTGGACTCTGTCAGGTGGGGGCGCCTCGCCTGACGCCTGAGAATTTGAGCACTTCCTGGCTGTAGATACCACTAGGGAATCTAACGGTGCAGGGCCTTTAATGTAAGAAGGGTCTGTAGGGGCGGCTTTGTATTTTTTCCTCTATCCGAGGGTTTAGGACCCTGGCCCTCACTGGGTCTTTAAAAACCTCAGGGGCATGTTTCTTTACGCCCTCTAACATAGGTAGAATGGCAGTGGACCTATGTGTATCGCCAAAGGAGTCTAGGAGGAAATCCTCCTCCACTGGGTCGGTATGTAGCTCCACCCCGTGGTAGTGTGCCGCCCGTTGTAACAAAGGGTGAAAACCCAAGGAATCTTCAGGAGGGGATGGCCTAGATGGATAGAGATCATCCTGTGGGACATCCGGGATGTCCGGATTGTTATAATCATCCCATGTGTCTGGAGATCCAGTAGGGGTGGGATCTTGTGGCACATCTGCTGGATCATCGTAAGGGTCCCTCAAATCGTCTGGGACAGGTGGAGGTGGCGAAGGCAACCTGAAAGGAGAGGTAGCAATGTCCTTTCTCTTTGGAGGTGGAGGTGGAGCCGGCTTGTCCAAGTGTCTCTTTTTGGAAGACCATGTCAACGGTCTGGTTTTTGGATCCTTGGTGAGGGTTTTTTGCAAAGGATCCGGCGTGAAGAGCTCCTGTGACACTGGTTGTTCGGTCGGCGCCGAAGGCTTCGGGGCCGACGGTTTTTTAGGTTTATCGAAGCCGTGCTTCGTCTTTTTGGTCGGTGCCGAAGGAGATCTCGGCAAGGGAGTGTCGGTGCCGAGGGTCTTGTGATGTTTGGTCGGCGCCGGAGGAGCAGGTTTCGGCACCGAAGACTTCGGTGCCGGGTTCGGTGTGGAGGCGGAGGCAGATTTTTTCTTCGGTGCCGAAGGGTGTTTCTCGGCACCGGTGGCCGGCTAGCTCGAGCCCGAGCTGCCGGAAGGCTTAATAGGCTTCTTTACCGGGCCCGAAGGTGGGGTGTGAGAAGCAGAGTCCTTGGTCTTGCCTAGGCCTGGAGGCGAAGGTGTGACCGAAGCCTTTTTCAGTATCGGCGTGGGAGGTGGAATTGTACTCACGACCCGCTGCGCCGGGGTCATGTCCTCCACATCTGAGCAGTCGGCCTCGGAAGCGCTGACGAGGTAGTCGTCCTCCTGTTCTATGTCCTGCTGTCCCGGAGCTTCGACGTAGTCTCCGAAGATGTCGACTGGAGCGGAGGTCGAGGAGTGCGCCATGTTGCGTCTAGCCAGTCTCTCTCGAATGGTCTTTTTTGAGCGAAAAGACGTGCAGGCGGGACAGTCTCGGGCCTCGTGTTCTGGGGAGAGGCAGAGGTTGCACACCTCATGGAGATCGGTGTGGGGAAACTTGGACCCACATAGAGGGCACTTCAAGGTAGTTCTTTCCATCAGCCGAGACTGGAGCCGGAATAGGCCCGAAGGCCGCTGACCACTGGAATCTAAGTGCTGCTGAAGAGATGAGCAAGATGATTTATATTGTTGAAGAAGCTCGATGAGCGAGGATTTGTGCGTCGATCGGTGAACTGGGAAGTTCGGAACCGGAGCGCAAAGTATTACATCCGAGCCCGATGGCGGAAAAAAACAATCTGAGGATGGAGCCGAAGCCCATGCGCAATACTAACCAGAGGAGGAGTCACCCACCTCGTGACTCCCAAAGACTTTCCAAGAGGAAAAACAAACTGCAAACATCCGGGCACAACACCAGATGGCGATCTATGCACAGTGTATAATCTGCAGCTCATATGCCTCAAACAGGGGGTTTAGAACTAAGAGCTTGGAGCTCACTCACCCTCCTTGCCGAGGTTATGGCTACAAGAAAAACCACCTTAAAGGACAACAGCCTCAAAGGACAGCTATGTAGAGGCTCAAATGGGGACCCCATCAGAAAGGTTAAAACAAGATCAAGGTCCCACTGTGGCATTACAAAAGGAGTGGGAGGAAACATGTTTGTAAGGCCCTTGATAAAACTCAGTTTAACTGGAGATTTAAACAGTGACTGTTGATCCGGAAGGCATAGAAAAGCCGATCAGGCCGAAAGATAACCCTTGACCGTGGCCACAGCACAGCCCTGCTGAGCCAAGGAAAGAGCAAACTGGAGCATATTAGAAAGATGGGCTTTTAAAGGGTCAATGGACCTCTCCACACCATTTTACAAACTTAGACCACCTGTAGGAGTAAATGGACTTGGTGGAGTGTCGCCTGGCCGATAAAATAACGTCCACCACATCAGGTGGGAGAGAGAAGGAACTCAGGTTGCCCCGTTCAATCTCCAGGCATGAAGGTGTAAGCTCTGGAGGTGGGGGTGTAGAACCTTCCCCCTCCGAATGCGAGAGGAGGTCTGCCCTCAGAGGGAGATGGAGCAGAGGGCACGAGGAGAGGTGGAGGAGATCTGTATACCACACCCTTCTTGGCCAATCCGGGGCGACCAATATGACTTGGGCCCGGTCTTGGCGAATCTTCCTCAGAACCCGAGGAATCAAGGGTATGGAAGGAAACGCGTAAAGGAGTTGTGAGCCCCAATTCAACTGAAACGCGTCCCCCAACACCCCCTGCATCGGAAACTGGAGACTGCAGAATGACGGGCAGTGCGCGTTCTCGCGGGTGGCAAACAGGTCCACCCGAGGTGTCCCCCACGTCCGAAAGACGTGACGAACCACCTCCGGATGGAGCCTCCACTCGTGGCCGGCGGAGAACTGCTGACTGAGAATGTCCGCACGTACGTTCAGCACCCCGGCCAGATGATTTGCCATCAGACAAATCTGATGGTCCTGAGCCCAGGACCATAGACGCAAGGCCTCTCTGCCTAGACCAAGACACCCCACTCCTCCCTGCTTGTTGACATACCACATCGCGGTAGTGTTGTCTGTCAGGACTTGAACCGACTGACCGCGAAGGGAAGGGAGGAAGGCCTTGAGCGCCAAACGAATCGCCCGCAACTCCAGAAGGTTGATGTGAAGCAACCTTTCCTCTGGAGACCAAAGACCCTTGATCTCCAGATCCCCCAGATGAGCACCCCACCCTAAAGTGGAGGCATCCGTTATCACTCTAGCCACCGATGGAGGCAGATGGAAGGGCTTTCCTTGCGACAGATTGCCCTCCACCAAGACAGAGCCACTGCAGCTTTTCTGGAGATCTTGATAGACTCCCTGAGATCCCCGTTGTGCTGATACCACTGCTTGTGGAGGCACCACTGGAGCGCCCTCATGTGCCAGCGTGCATGGTTGACCAACAGAATGCAGGAAGCGAACAGACCGAGCAGGCGAAGGACCTTCAGAACTGGAACAACCGCTCCATTGTAGAATAAAGGGACCATCTCCTGAATGTCGAGAATTTTGTGGAGGAGGAAATGCTTGACACACAGTAGTGTCCAGTACCGCCCCTATAAACAGGTTGCGTTGAGGGCACCAGGTGAGATTTGGGCACATTGATCGAAAAACCCAAGTCGAATAACAGCGGAGATGTAACCTGCACCATCTCTGGGGACTCTGCCTTCAGAAGCCAGTCGTCCAGGTAGGGGAAACCCGGAATCTCCAACCTCCTGAGATGATCAGCCACCACTGCCATCACCTTTGTGAAGAATCGAGGTGCGGTAGTAAGACCAAACGGGAGGACCGCAAACTGGTAATGTTGCGACCCAACCGTAAAACGGAGATACTGCCTGTGAGACTTCAGGATTGGGACATGGAAGTACGCGTCCTGCAAGTCGAGCGACACCATCCAGTCTCCTTGCTGCAACGCTTGAAGAACCTGCGCAAGGGTCAGCATCTTGAATTTCTCCTGTTACAGGTAAAAGTTCAAGATTCTGAGGTCCAGGATTGGGCGCAATCTGCCGCCCTTTTTTGGAATCAGGAAATATCGGGAGTAACATCCCTGACCCCTTTCCTGCTCCGGAACCACCTCTATTGCACCCTTTTGAAGCAAGGCTAGAACCTCTTTCTGAAGAAGCAGATGGTCCTCTGAGTAGTAACCTTGGCAAGGAGGGTAAGGGGGAGGAAACTCCCTAATGGGAAGGGCGTACCCAGTCTCTACGAGGTTCAAAACCCAAAGGTCTGTCGTAACAGATTTCCAACCCCGTAGAAAGTAGGACACCTGACCCCCCCACAGGTCTTACATGATCTGGGATGGGGGATCTAGGGCTGCTTCCCTGATGCCTCATTGGGAGCAGAGGAAGAAGAGGGGTTGCATCCAGAACCTCTCCGACCCTTTGGTCTCCCTCTATAGGATTTATAGAGGGGATTCTGCTGTTGCTGCTGAGGCTGTCGGTAGGAGCGAAAAGATGACCTTCCAAAGCCCCTAAATTTCCTAAAAACAGAACCCTTTGCAGGAGCTTGCAGACCCAAAGACTTTGCTGTAAATCTGCTGTCTTTAAATCTTTGTAGAGCAGAATCTGTATTTTCAAACAACTTCTGCCCATCAAATGGCAAATCCACTAATGTGGCTTGAACATCCGCGGAGAATCCCGACGAACGGAGCCATGCCTGCTTTCTTGCAGCTATGGACGAGCCCATAATCCTTGCCACCGAATCCTCCGTATCCAATCCCGACTGGATCACCTGTCTGGCAGCGGCCTGAGTGTCTAACCACCTCCAAGAAGGACGCCTTATCGCCCTCTGGCAGCTTAGGGGCCAAAGTCTTCATTGAGTCCATCAATGTGTGCACTTAACGCCCCAGCAAGCACGTGGCATTGGAAGACTTTAATGCCATACTCCCCGAAGAGAAAGTCTTTTTAGCAGCCTGGTCCACCTTCTTAGACTCCCTATCTGCGGGAGACTGAGGGAAAGCCCCGGAAGCATGCCTGCACAACTAGGCTCTCTGGAGACGGGTGTATAGATAGAAAATCCGGATCCCCAGGCGCCACCCTATACCTTCGCCACCTGTCTGGAAACCGCCGAAGAAGAAAGTGGTTTCCGCCATACCTCCAAAACAGGCTCTAAGATGGCTTCATTAAAGGGCAGTAAAGGCTTTGAAGTGGAAGTAGGAGAGTGCAGAACCTCTGTCAACAAGTTAGATTTATACTCTGCTGAGGGCAACTGTAATTTAACAGCTCTGCAGCCTTTGATAACAGTATGGTAGGGAGCCAGTTCTTGTGATGGAGAGGATCTTGCCGATGTGTGCTCCCATTCTGGGGTGGTGTCTAGGCCACTAGCCTCTTGTATGCCCTCAAAATCACCAGAGGATGTGTCCACCTCACCTTCCTCTACCTCTTCTCTGTACCTTCCTTCTTCCAATACCCTTTGGGCCTCCCTTCTCGATCGAATCCGGGGAGCTGGCGTAGACGTCGTACGCGGTGTTGGTGGAGCCAGAAGTGTTGGAGTCGGCGGCACCATAGACGAAGTCTGCGGCGCCGGACGCAGCGCCGATGGAGTCGGCAGCGGCGTCGAGGAAGGCTCTGAGGCAGGTCGATCCATCCGAAGTCGTGACGGATCCCCAGAGGGCACCGGAAACTGCCACGAATGCGCCATCGGCAGAAAGGGCATGAAGGGGGCCTGAGCATAATGCTGCGGCACCCCCAACGTATAAGCCATGGGACCAGTTGGTGCTCCGGATGGGAAGGCCGCCCTATTAAAAATACCATACATGGCATTTAAGAACAGAGTAGAATCAGTACCTGGAGCAGGAAACTGAGGATAAGGCACTGAACCTGCATCCCTCTGCGGAGTATTTGGCTGCGGCGCCGTAGTGTCCTCCACCGGAGCCATAGATTCTTCAAGCGCCGGAGTCGGTTCTTCCTCCCGTTCCTGATCCGAAACATGCGACTCCACCCGATCTGGAGACAACGCCGGAGACTGCGCCAGTGAACGCTCTGGAGCCTGCATCGGAGACGGAGAACCTCCCGGAGTCTTAGAGGGAGAAGGTGAAGGTAAAAGGTCCTTACTCCGATGACGCCGAGGTGAAGTCGACCTCGACTTCCTGCTCTTCGAGGATCGGCGTCGCGTCGTGAAGAGTGTTTTCTTTTTTTATGATGTCTCCTGGACTTAGACGACCTCGAAGTCGACGCCGCCGCCCTCTATTTCTCTTTCTTTCTCCCTCTTCTCCTTACCGATCTTCACCATAAACAGCTTGGCCTTTCTTTCCTTTAATGCTTTAGGATTCATCCTCCTACAGCATGCACAGTCTTCGACATCGTGGTCCAACGAAAGGCACCACAAACATTCCTCATGTGGGTCAGTCATGGACATATGTCCGCCACATTCCCTACAGGGCTTAAAGCCAGACTTGCTCGTCACAGACATTACAGAATTTTGCAACAGAAACACCTTACAACTACAAAGTAGCAGGAGTACTGGAAAAAACCGGCGTAATCATGCAGACGTGGGCCTCTTATGGCTCCGGTGACGTCATACGGAGTCGCGAGCGGAGCCGATGTATTAGGACGTCGCCCACGTCGACGTGGAGTGCTGGGGAAGAAAAATTCAGTGGAATGCTGGTGCAGGGGATATTCACAAGGTGAGTAATCCACTGGCAGATGTATCCATCAGAATGCAGACGTCACAGGAGTGAGCTCACCAGAATCATAATTAAGTCCATTCAAGGCAGAGACAGGGGCTCTTCTGGTAGGGTGAAAAAAAAACAAGTTACTTACCTGTACACTATGGTTCTCCAGTATTATCCTTCATAGATTCACATGCTTGTATCTTCCCCGTAGTCATGGTGGGAGTCTCACGGTAACAGAATGACCATAGCAGTACTAGAAAAACTGCATAGAAAAATCCCATAGGGAATCGCATTTGGTAACCAAACCTCATTATTTGGTACAAAACTCAGCTGCAAGCCCCGACATCACACTCCTCAGCAGAGCCATCATACCTCAGATTTCCAGCCCCAAGTGAGAGACAAGGATATATCTAGAAATAAAAAGGTTCTACGTGAGAAACGATGAGGTGGGCGGGCTGCATGTGAATCTATGAAAGGCAATACTGGAGAACCATAGTGTACAGGTAAGTAACTAGTTTTTTCTCCAGTATTGAATCTTTCATAGATTCACATGCTTGTATCAGAATAGCGAGCAGTACTTGTACCAAACTGCATTTCCAGGATAGAACTCCATATTCTTTGTGGGCTCTGCTCCCATTTCCAGAATATTAACAATCTTATAAGTATACTAATGCCAAGATAGTAGAAGCATAGAACTGCTTGTCCCACTGCTGCATCCTTTTTCCATGCTGTGTCTAGACAATAGTGTCTAGTGAAGGTGTGTGCATTTTTCCACGTCGCTGCCATGCAAATGTCTGGCAGAGACACTCCTGCAAACAGAGCCGTAGAAGTTGCAGTCTCTCGTAGAATGCGCGTGCACCCTGGATTGTAGAGGTTTTCCAGCTTTGACATGACAAGGAAATGGCTGAAGATATCCATCTCAAAATGCTAGATCTAGACAGCGGCAAACTATTCTGGGACCAGAAAAAGCCAGTACCAGAAAAAGCCACAAAAAGTTGGTTTTCCTGAAAGATTGTTTTAGCAATGTAGAATTTTAAACACCGTTTAATGTCGAGTGTAGGGCTCTTTCCGCAGATGAAGGATCTTTAAAGAATGTAGGTAACACCACAGGCTCATTCAGATGAAAATTGGATGAGACCTTAGGAATGAACTTTGGATTTGTTCCAAGGATAACTATCCGCTCGGAATTGGAGAAAAGGTTCTGCAATTGAGAAGGCTTGAATTTCGCTGACCCTACTTGCTGACGCGAGAGCTACTAGCAAGGCTGTTTTCCATGAAAATAAATTGTATATCCGCTTTATGTACGGATTCAAACGGCAGTTTCACAAGCTGCGTAAGAACCGTATTAAGCTGCCAAGAGACTATTGGGCGTTGCACCGGGGGAAACACTCTGAAGAGCCCTTTGAGAAATGTTTATTACTCTTTGTGACCAAAGAGATGGATGGTTAGGAACTCTCCTATATCTTGAGATAGCGAGCAAATGCACCATTGACTTATGTGAAAGTCCTGATTTATCCAAATTTAAAAGATACGGAAGAATTTGCTCTGAAGAGGCGTTCAAGGGATGCAGATTTTTAGATGTGCACCATTGACAAAATCTATTTTGCCGAATGTTTTATTCGTAGAGATTGCCTAAGAACCTGAAAGAATCTCGGCATTTCTGAAAAATAGCTAAAGATTGGAATTCATGTTCGTGAGGTTCTATGCTGACAAGTTCAGCAATTTCAAATTTGGGTGGAGAATTTGACCTTCGTTCATAGTGATCAGGTCCTGCACTAATGGGAACTGTATTCTGGGTGCCACTGATAACTTGAGATGTTCTGAGAACCAAGCTGGTCTCCGCCATGCCGGAGTATAAAACTCAAGTGGCACGGTTCCGATTTCATCTTCCGTAACACTTTCGATAGAGGAAATGCGTACGCGAACATCCCTGTCCAGCGCATCTATAGTGCATTGCCCCACGATCCCTTTTGCGGAAACCTGCTTGCAAAGTGTTTGCATTTTGAGTTGTGGTGGTTCGCGAACAGATCCAGCGATTGGGTGCCCTATAGACCAAATAATCTGAGAAGCTGAATTTGATCCAATTCCCACTCGGGAGAAACACTGGATGATCTGCTCAGGACATCTGCTCTTGTGTTGTTCACGCCTGGAACATGCTGGACCTGAAGTGAGATGTGAACCAGTAACCATCTCCAAATCTCTTGCGCTTGTTTCAACAGGAGTTTTGACTTCGTACCCCCTTGTTTTAAAACATCGATGTTGTACTGTCTGTTTTGACAAGTACTGTTGATTTGTGAATTCTGGGAAGAAATGCTTGTAATCCCAAGAAGACTGCCTTTATCTCTAGCCGGTTGATGTGAAGCTGAGCTTCGCGGTCTGACCAATGACCCTATATTTCGAGGTCTTGGAGATGTGCTGGTCTTGGAGATGTGCTGCCCAACCTTGTAGCGATGATTGGTTATCATAACAGCTGTGATGCTGAGGTTCGAAAAGTAGACCTTCTGTTAAAGGTTTTCTGATTTTCCACCATGACCAGGCCTTTTGGATCCGAGGAGTGATAAAGATCCGATCTTCGAAGGACCCTTGAGATTGAATCCATTGTTTGTCTAGGAGCTCTTGAAGTGGCCTCATGTGCAGTCTGCAATTGGGTAGTAAGGGGATACAAGACATCATCCCCAATAAGGATTTGTAGATTCTCACAAACGCACTTTGTTTGTAGATGCGACGCCAGGCTTATGATTTTCTGAGTACGCTCTTCTGAAGGATAAGCTTTTGCTTCCTTTGTGCGAAGCATGGCTCCCAGAAATTGAAGGGACTGAGATGGCATGAGGTACGACTTCTAGATTGATCCTTAGACCCAGACGACTGAAGAGATCCATGCAACATTGCAGAGAAAGCTGGGTTTCCTTGAACGAAGTACCTTTTATGAGCCAATCGTCCAGATCTGGGAAAATTTGGTGACCTTGAAGTCTCAGGTGTGCGGATACTGGAGCAATACATTTCGCAAAGACCCTTGGCGCAGACTTCAGGTCGAATGGCAAGACTGAACTGGTAGTGGCGCCCGCCACCATAAAACGTAGAAACTGATTTATATGAATCAGGATGTGAAAATAAGCATCTAAAAAGGTCCAGGGATGCCATGTAATCTCCTTTGCAGAGAAGTAGGAGTATTTCTTGCAGGGATAGCATACGAAAAGATATCTTTTGGATGAATGTTCAAACCGCTCAGGTCCATTACCTGCCTCCATTTCGATGTCTTTTTCCTTTATTAAAAAAAATGCGAATAAAAGCCTTTCCCTCGTTGAAGACGCGGAACCTCTTCTATTGTCTCTTCGTAAAAGGGAAATAATTTCCACCTTGAGGGCTGAAAGGTGTTCTTGCTTCCTGTGAACAGGAGGATGATTTGGAGGCTTCTGTATGAATTCCAGGGTATGGCCTTGATGCATCACGTCCAGTTCCGATCTGTCTCTTATCGACAGCCATTCCTGATAAAAGAGAAAGGTAATTGTGAGAAGTTGGCCTGATATATGATGTCACTAATTCTAGAGTACACCTTATATCAGTCCAAACAACCCTTATGGTGATTGGTTGTACAGTCAACCTTATAGACCAGCTATCCTAGTGGTAGCATGGACAAGAGCAGTCTTAGGCTAAACTCTGTATGGCATGTGAAGCCAGCTGTTATACCATTTGTAATCCCTTATGAAAGCACACAACAACAGATATATATAAAAATAGAATGTATTTATTCTAGTCAAAATACCCTCAGCAGTCTTTATGAGATTCGAGGTAAGTACAACACAGTCTTATTTAAGCATACATTAAGTAACACAGGTAAGTAATACAGTTAGGCCCTAGGAGCCATGCAAACCATATACTAAGTAAGTGGTATAAGAACCACTGTCACGAACACAGGATAGGCCTAGGGAATCGCTGGGGCTACACTATACTACCAAAGGTTAGGAAGTGGGAGGCCCACGGGATTCAGGTGCAGAGTGGAAACACTCACGCTTAATGCGTAAAAGTCAATAGAACTAGTAGTTATTAAGAGTTTTAGAACACTTCTGGAATAGCTAGGAGTGCGAGACTTGGAAACTAGACCCTAGGATAGTCACTACCCTTGTGAGCACTGGAGTACTCAAGTTACTTAACCCACGGGCTGCGGGTGCATAGGTGGGAACTTGCGTCTGGTTTCGTCGTTGACTCCTATGGATGCCTGAAGGAAAGTTGCTGACGGGCAGTCAGTGAAGAGTGTCCGGTGGATCCCAAGGATGGAATCAAGAAGGAAGGATACCTGCAAGCAGAAGGGACAGAGTCTAGGTCACCAGCCAGGAGCCGGGAAGGAACCAGGAAGGAACCAGGCGATGTGGTGCAGATGCAGGTGAAGAGGTGAAGCTTGTCGCAGCAGCCACGGGTACCAGGAGACAGAGGACGACCAGGACGCGAGCTGTCCCACGAAGGCTCTTGCTGTCGGCGGCGGCGATGTAGAGTTAGGACCCAACAAGCCTTGGCAAGCAGAACCCACGCAGGATGGAGGACTTGCTTCTGGTGCAGACCAGGAAGGTCTGGGGTGCTTCTCTTTCACAGAGGAGCGAGTGCCAGTCTGGAGGAGCCGGACCAGCAAGGTGAAATCAAAGGTTCGTCATCACTAGCCAACGGGCCAGCAACCGGACAACACATCGAGCAACTCAGGTGCAGAAGGGCCCCAAGCAGAACACGTGAAGTGTGGGGAGCTGATCTTTGCAGATGGTGCTCGGGATGGGGGCTTCTCAATTCCCCAAGCACAGCCTCGAGGAAGCCTCAGAAGTCGCGCTAGTCAGTTACTAGCCACTTTTCCCAAGTCGCCGGCCCCACGTCCCTAGTTGCCTCCACGGGTCTCAGCTTTGCTGTAGATGTGGATCTGGTTCAGAGGTGTCTGGAAGTCTCGGCGCTGGTCAGTCTCTGCAGTCGTCCCTCGTAGGACCAGTCGCAAAGCAAGCAGCGGTCGCTGGATGGTGCCTGGTTGCCCAGGGTGGTCACTCCTTGGCCACAAGGGAGATTTCTTCAGTCTTCTTCCTGAGGTCGAATGTCGAAGGTCCAGAGTTTCTGTTCAAGTTGCAGGTTCAGGATAATCTAATTCTGCAGGGCTCAGCTACCTACTGATATACTGGGCTAGTGGGCTGGGCTACCTGCAAGGTCCCTCCTACGGGTGGGACCAGGAAGGGGAGTGGTTACACCCCCTTTCCTTTGTCCAGTTTCACACCAGAGCTGGGGCTGGAGTGCCCCAGTGCCGGTTTGAACTGGACTATGCATGGGACACCTTGTGTGCCCCAGGCAGTGTCTCGTTTCTTTCATCCCTCCCTGCCCCAATACACCAAGGCCTGTCTGGGGTGGTGCTTGCACCTCCCATGGCAGGAAACCTATTGTCCAAGCCTCCCTCGCTGGAAGGACTCCCAGCAGCAGGAGGTCAGACTTGTGTCTGTGGCAGCAGCATCCATTTTGTGATGCTGGGGCTCTGGTTAACTTTAACCGGGTAAGTAGGTTTTAACATGTCTTCTCCCTCTAGAAGGGAGGAATACTATCCTCACCGCCAGAAATGGTGTGGGGGTAGTATTCCAAAGTGTTAGACACCTTACACGACATGTTTTGATAAAGCCAAACCATAGTTACCATAACCGTTTAAGATTATAAGGCACTTTAAGAGTATATGGTAGGCTATATCATAGAACAGCTAGAAGGACATGGTTCCGAAAGCTGCAGACAGGCTCAGCTCATGCTAGAGCACCACCTCACATGTTACCAAGCACTCTGCCTCCAGGATTGTTAAGGCCTGCCATAGGAGTGGCTGATAGGTACACATGTGTCTATATATAAGGGTAGATATAGGTATACTATATCTAAGCAAGGGGTGATTACACGACCTTGCCCCAGCTGAGTGATCAGCCAGTTGTGTCATAATGGAAGGCCAGGCCAGGGGTGGCATAATACATGCTGCAGCCCCGGGTAGGCCTAGGGTGCACCTATGTCCTGGGTCCCTAAGGTACACTATACAGGGGCCAATACGGTGATCCTTACCAATTGGGTTATGAACCTAAAGTACATAGTATGAATTTAGAGAGAGAACAGCTGGGCTGTGGGTCTGATTGGCAGGCCCACAGCCACATCTAAGTCGAAAACCAGTGAAGCAAAAGCAAAAAGTTGCGGCGAACATAGAAAGCAGACCCTACTCTCCTACAGTAATGATCCTGGAGGTCTGAGCATATGGCGGGCACTTTGACAGTCACTGTCGTCTATTAGATTGTTGCGATTTACCTTTTGCAATAGTCTTCCCTTTGGACTGCTGCTGATACGGGATGTTAAAGGGTCGAAAATGTTGGTTACTTGAAAACTGACGATACCCCTGCTGACTGCATGGCTGGTATCTGCTGGACTGGTACGAGGATCTTTGATTGTATTGTCCTCTAGTTCCTCTCTTCCAAAAAGGACTGGAACCTGCCCTGCTGTAGAGAGCCCAACGCTCGCGCAGTGTGTCAGCTTTGATACTTGAGAGCATCATCAGGTTTTCCAAAGAGATTTTCTCCGAACGGCATGTCAACTATTTTTGCCTGGACTTCCGGTCTAAAAAGTGGCTTTAAGCCATCTTTGCCTTCGGAGGGCCACTGCACCCGCCATTTTCCTGAATGCTACAGAAGACATATCCATTGCAATATCTATGGATTCAGATGCCACCCTAGCCCCATCTTGTAAAATGGCAGCCGCTTCTTCCTTCTTATCCTCCGGTAGACGGGCCAATAAAGGTGCTATATCTGACCACATCTGCCTATTATACCTACTGATGAGAGCTAAAGCATTTGCAGCTTTAATGGAAGCTGCTGCCATTACAGCAAATCGCTTCCCCGCACCATCCATTTGTCTTCCTTCCTTCTCAGGAAGGGCTGCAGAAGTTGAAACTGGTTTTTCGATTGTCTTTGAGCGGCTTGCATCACTACAGACTCTGGCCGCGGATGCCCAATTAAGCAAGCTGGAGATGATTCTGGGGCTCGATATTTTTTCTCTATTCTGGGTACCGAGGCAGCAACCACTGCCGGATTCTTAATTATTTTCAATCCCTCGTCCCAAATGTGATAAATAATAGGAATCGCTCTGATGGATTTTCTTGATTCCTCTTTAAAATCGTAGAGAAAACTCAGTTTCTTGTACTGGAAGTTCAAATCTTTGAGGCTTTCTCCATAATATCATGGAATCCTCCAATATCCTGTGGAGGAGAGTTTGCTGGCGATGGAGACGGCGTAGTAGGTAGAATGTACTGATACCATTCTATCCAAACAGGATTTTCCTGAAGGAGTTCCCCCTTCTTCTGGTTGCTCTGCATCACTCTCCGTTAAATCATCCCCGATTGTAATTGGAGGCGATTGAACCTTTTGCGCTGAAAAAAGGGGAAGAGGTTGAGTCACTTGAACTGGAGTAGGACTGGCTTAAGACTTCGAGGCTGGGGTGTTAACTTCAAGAAAATGTCGGTAATAGTCGTTGAGCACGAGATGTAAGTCAGTCACTAAAGAAATTGGCATGGAGACAGATTTTTCTCACATCAGACTGCTTCTACCTCATCCTCATAATCATATGATTGCTGAAAAGACTCGTACCTTTTCGATTTGTGCACTGGACGATCTTGGAATGAGAACACCTCTTGAACCTCCTGATATTCTTCATCCGTTTCCTGACTATCTGAAGCTGGGAAGGGCTATAAGCAAAACACACAAGATGGACGGAATGTTGCACATTGGCAAAACATTCACCCCCAGTCACAGATCTGGGTAATCGTCGTTATTTTGCTCACCACGCCACCCCAGTTCAGACAACCATATGCAAATCAGTCTTGACCCTGTGCCTCATGGGAAGTCAAGCCCGAACTGCCAAGCCATGTCTTCCCTGGACCAGAATCATGCATCCTAGGACCGGTTTCATTTTCAGCCAGAGTAGGATGGGTATGCTCAGACGCGAGTCCTGTGCTCCCCATGCCACTGGAATCAAGCTATCCTGGCTGAAGAGGGGTGAAACCCCGAAACCGGTCCTAGGCTGCTTGTTTCCAGTCCAGGGAGGACCTGGCTTGGCTGTTCGGGCTAGACTGTTCCCATGAGGCACAGTGTCAAGACCGATTTGCATATGGCTGGGTTCAAACTGGAATGGCATGGTGAGCAAAAAAACAATGGATTTAGGCCCAGATCTCTGTACTGGGGTGAATGTATGACATTGTTCTGCATTCTGTCCATCATCTGTTTTTGCAATTGGGAAGGGCTATAAGCCACTCCTGAAGACTCTTCATCCTCAGACTGCAATTCTAGCAGATTTGATGGAGGAAGCAGAGAAATTTGTCCAGCCTGTGAAATCTGAAGATTTCTTCATCGTTGACGAGTCAGTCGACAGTGGAATGGACTTTAATGAAATTGTTGACTTTGCCTTTAAAGATTTAAAAGACGACGGAGCTCCCGTCGACGAGGAAATAAGTATTATTGTCGACGAGGTGGTAGTAGACGAGGTAGTAATAGTCGGCGAGGTCGCTGTCGATTGAGTCATCGACGAGGTAGTCACCGGTTTTCCCGTCGACGAACCCTTCGACGACGATGTTAATTAGTAGACGACGCAGCCATCGTCGTCGAGACTGTAGTAGTCGACGAAGTAGTAGTCAACGGAGCGGTCGACGTTTTCATAGAAATCAGTGCCGGCGACACCCCAATCTTCGTAGACTGAGCTGAAGACAACTCTTGACTGAGGATTTTTTCAGAGGAGTGCGAGGAAGAGAAGATGAAGAAGCCTCTGTCTTTCTGCTCTTCAAGTTCCACTTTTTCCTCAGAAGCAAAAGATTCTCTTCTTAGAAGACTTAATATATTAACCTCTTCAGAGTCAGGATCTGAAGTGACCTTTTTTTGAAGCCACAACAGTAAACGTGCCTCCCTGTCTTAGAGTTTTCACAGAAAATGTTCTGCAGTGTTTGCAGTCTTTAGGCACATGTTTAGGATGAAGACAGTACAAACAGTCCTTGTGGGGATCTTCAGAATACAGTCTAGGTTTCCCACAGGATCTGCAGGGCCTGAAGAGCCTCTTTTTAGAACTTTCAGCCATAATAGGTATAAGATATAAAACAGTACCTTAAATCCAGAAGAAAACTCACTTGAAAAAGGTAAACAGTTCACTCAGGAACAAAACTGAGCAAGGCTCAGGGAGACTCCTTCTCACACGAACGCGGTTGGAAATCTGAAGTATGATGGCTCTGCTGGGGAGTGTGATGTCAGGGATTGCAGCCGATTGGCTGAGTTTGACCAAATAATGAGGTTTGGTTACCAAATAATGATTATCTATGGGATTTTTCTATGCAGTTTTTCTAGTACTGCTATGGTCATTCTGTTACCGTGAGACTCCCACCATGACGGGGAAGATACCAGCATGTGAATCTATGAAAGATTCAATACTGGAGAATCTGGCCTCTGAGGTAGCCCCAGTAAGTGCTTCTTCTAAACTATGACCTTCTAGTTTGCCCTTTTTAGATTTTAGAGCACTTTTTTCTGAAGAAGCACTTGGTGATTCAGCCCTGAGACGGTATAGAAGCCTATCTGTCCTTCAAGGGTTTGATGCTAAACAGGAAACTTATTTTGCCATTGTTCGGCCTGTGGCCAGGTTTATGAAGGTAGAAAATACATTTAGTGTGCAAGTCCTCAACAAAAACCTTTCTGGATCCGCAACAGTCTGAGAAAAGCCCTTGGCTAAAACTGTTCTCCCATGGTTTGTTCTCCAAAATAGGCAAAGATGTACCACAACCTTTAAGAAAGGTTAGAGTAGTCCGGTTCTCGATTGTTAAGCGAGTTGTGTCAATAAATGCAGTAGAGGAGCAAAGCTTAGAGGGTATCCCTATACAAAGCAGTTGAAAATGTGGCAGTTGGATCCTCAGAGGGTTGGGACATTGAGCCCCTTCCCCTGACTGGCCGGAATTTGAGTCACAAAGATGTGAATGGGTAAGAGGTGAATTCCAGTTTGGCTATTAGTTTTCAATGTGGATTGCTATACTGATACATTGCTGTACTTCCAGTAACTATCAAGGGTTCCCCAGTGAGACGTTGGGAGAATTCAAATGTGAATCGATGAAAAATCCAGTGTTGTATAACAATTTTACAAGCAAATTCTGGAGTTACAATATAAAAAGTTAACATGTAACTTACTTTCTCAGCAAAGCTGTTCATTCCTGCTCGGACAATGATTATACAGCCTTGGACACCGACACCTTTTTGCTCTAGTTCCAGAAAATCTTCTTTGCGTCCATAATAGGCATAAACTGGTTTACCCTAAAAAAAGTATTACAAAGCACATTTACAGGGTAAAAATACTTAAAACATTATATGGAGAAAATCATCTGATAGAGCAAACCTGTATCAAGCAATTAACACGCAAACATGAATATTTTTCTAAACACTTAACGTTGTGATGGAAATTGGGTTCCTCGTTGAAGGGGGGGGAGGGGGTGTTGAGCCTTGGTCAAACAGCAACCACAATCCTAGTTCAGTTATGGCATAAGTAACCTAAAATTAACCTGCCCGTAACAACCTGGTAGCTTGGCACAGAGCAGTCAGGCTCAATTTAGAGGAAGTGTGTAAAGTATTTGTGCAACTCACCAACAGCAAAACAGTGAAAGCACCACACAAAAAGTTCCCACATCGGTTTAGAAAAATAGAGCAATGTGTAATACATCAAACAAGACCAAAAAGAAAAAGGATCCAATCAGTAAAACCAGAGTTATGAATTTTTAAAGAATAAACTGTAGAGCACCTAAAAATCAAAGCGGCAACCACCACTATCTGGTTGCGCTGGACCAGGTCAAAGTCAAAAGTTCAGGCAGACCGCAAGTCAACAGTCGCAGATTAGTCTAGCTGAAGTTTTACCTTAATGTTTTGTACCAAGAATCCTGTTTGCCAGTGGCGGCCAGAAATGTTATTGGGGGGTGGCGCACAAGCACACATTCATAACACTCATTATGAAACAGACATGCATTCACATCAAAATAAAAATAAAGAAAAAAAAGAAAAATCTTACCGTGCATGCAGATCTTCGAGAGGAAAGCCACTGAGGTCCCAAGAGGGTAAGAACAGCCGGCTTCTCATGGATTGACCTCAGGTCAGCCAATGAGGGAAGCAAGCAGTCCCAAGCCTTGGAGATCCTAGGAGGATTGGACGGCTGCCTTCCCTCACTGCTCACCTTAGGTCAGCCCATGAGGAAAAGGTAGCACTCCCAACCTAGTCCCAGTGAGATGGGTCAGTGAGACATCTGACCCCACCCCACTCAGATGAGGCGTCACTAATTGACACTGCCATGGGCACTTCAGGGCTTAAACGGAAGCATCCAGGTACAAGGCAATGGGTGACGCTACCCCTTGTCACGAGGAGAAAGGAGGGCAGGGTGGGTCTTGACGTACTATTACAAGGCTGCGGATGTCACACCCACACGGCTGTGAAATCCTTAACCTGGCAATATTCAGCTTAGGCCAACAGGAGCATGCTCATTTTGCACATGTCCAGCTCCTGGCTGCCTAACCTAAAAAGGAAGTATCGGCCAGGCAGACTCTTTGCTTAGACGGACACGCACTCTTTTCCAGGAAAAATAGGGTGGCGTGGTCCCTTCGCCCCTACGGACGAGCTGCTGCTAATGTTGAAAAGGGTCACTGGGAGCGAGTCAGGCAGTAGCGGTATTGCATGAAAAGCTGTCTAGGAATCATGTACAGGCTGGCTTGAGCTTAGCGATGGCAGTCTCCCACAGTGATCCATGCTTGCTCTGCAAAGATGGCTGGCAGTGGCTCACGCTGATTTTCTGTCGAGCAGCACACTTCTGGTGTGAACTGGCCCAGTCAGTCGCAAAGAGCAAAAGCTTGATTTCGAGAGCTCCAGAGCCACACCCAGGGTCCAGGACCTAAAAGGCACCACTTGGTGGGGTTAGTAACACGCAGACGACTGGTCCAGGAGCTGTTGAGGCGTCTCAGAGCTTCAGATCAAGAGGCCAGCACACTAGCCCTTCAAGTCACTCTGGGGCCGGGGTTCAAGCTAAAGTTGAAGGCCCAGTTCTTTCCCAAGTAAGAGGGCAGCAGGCAGCACAGCAGTTCCTTTAAACCAGCAGAATGGCAGTCCTTGTAGCAGCACAGCAGTCCTCCTTTCTGGCAGAGTATCCACAGTCCCAGAAGTGTACTGAAGTGGTGGTGTCGGAGGTCTCTTTTTTGCACAGTTGAGCCTCTGAGGTGGGGAGAAGCTCCTGGAAACATGCCTTTGAAAAGGACAGGCCTGCCTTCCTTGTCCTGGCTACAGACAAATTACAGGAGGCATGCGTTCCTTGTGTGGAGACAGGACACCGTCTATTCAGGTGTAAGTGAAGCTACGCCCAGCTCCTCCCTCCCATTTTTCCAGCGATGGCCCAACCAGTCACGCCAAAGCTTGCATTGTGTGTGGCTGCCTGGGAGGAATACACAAAGACCAACAGACAACTACACCCAGCCATATGATAAGTAAAAAGTGAGAGGCTGTAGGCACCAAACCCTAAGGCAACAAAACGGCAACCTTCTAAAAGTGAGAGTTTCAGAATTGTAATATAAAATCCAATGTCATCATAAGTTAGGATTTTAAATTGGGATTCCACAGACCCCAAATATCAACCAACTTTCTCTTCCCATTTGGAAAGGACACTTATAAAAACGTAATAAGGCAACTCCTATGGAAGAGATAGGCCTTGCAGTGGTGGAAAATGATTTTAGGAGATTTTCCACTAAGTTGGAGGAGGGGGGGGGGGTGTACACTATACCCAACAAGCGGATGAAGACAGGATGGGGAGAGGACGTTGCCACTTAGGATTGAATAGCACAAGTTTAAATACCGATGCATAAGGGTCTCTAAAGAGGCGGTGTCCTACACGGAGGCAAATCCAACATGCCTCCGTGCATGGCTAGACAGTTCGGGCTGGACTGATCCCATGAGGCACAGGGTCAGACTTATTTGCATATGGCCATGTTTGAACTGGGGTGGCAGAGTGGGCTAAAGAACGGTGATGGATTAAACCCAGAACAGTTGACTGGGGGCGAGTGCTTGCAATGTTCAACACTCCGTCCATCAATTCCTTTGGTTTTGCCCCCTTCCCCTCGGAAGTGGCAGTTAAGGCATCATACCGGCCGATCCTGCTGAAAATCTGGCACAGAACATATTATAAGCGAACCCATGCTGCATAAATTGGAACAGGTGGAGGAAGCGATTTGCCTCCGAAACTGCAGGTTGGAGGGCTCCTTCTTGAACACTATGTGGAGCTGCGAGAGGGTGCGTCCTTTCTGGGAGGAGATTGCCACCTTACTGGGGGGGAAGCAAGTGGGGGACAAGTTGAAATGCAGCCCATATTGGCACTACTGGAGATATGGGACCCCAAGGATGCAACCAAATATGAAAATATTTCAGCGAATATCAGGTGTATGGTGGCAAAAATGGTCTAGCCTGAAGATGGGGCAGTGGGTTCACTCCAATTGAACAGGACTGGCCGGCTCGGATGAATGCAGCTGAAAAAGGGAGTATAAGGAAAATAAGAAGGGGGTGGGAGGGCATACCAAACTACCTCGAGACGAGGAGGGACATGTCTCAACTTGGAAGAGGGTTACTGAAATGGGCTATTAGCTGAACATATTCTGTAATGGATTTACTGACTTGCAGACTGGTGGGGAGCAGGAAGGCCTGAGATGGGGTAATGTGGTGTATGAAGTGTCACAGCATTGTTACCTGTTAACCTATAGTAAGTAAAAATTTAAAAAACGGTACGTCCCACTTTTTAAATACCTTGCACCCTGCCCTTTGGGCTGGCCAGGGCCTACTTTATGGGTGACCCATGTATTAAAAGGAAGGTTTGGGCCTGGCAAAAGGTTTATTTTATATTTGACTTGGGGATGGGTGCTGATCCCATTGTAGTCAGCCACATCATATTAGGTCTAAATAGTGACGGGTTACCAAGGAGCATAAGCGCGGTCTTGTCCCTGTTTAGCTTCAGGTAGGAGTGGTTCATCCATTTGGCCACTTCTTCAAGGCAAGTACAGAGGCGGGATGAAGATGTATCTGGGTGGTTAAGTGAAACCACTAGTTGAGTATCATCAGCATATGTTACGATATTCACTCCGTAGGGCTGTATGATCTGCCAGTGGAGCCATATAGGCATTAAAAAGCGTTGGGCTTAGAGAGGAGCCCTGTGGGACTCCACAAAAAAGGGGAAAGGGTTTGGAGGTGGTTTCACCCTCAAATTCCTGGAAGGATCGCCCTTCCAGGAATATCAGCCAGGTTAGGGCTATTCCAGACACACCCAAATTTCTGAGTCAGTCAATCAAGATACGGTGATTAACCGCATCGAAGGCCACACTCTGGTCCAGAAGGATCACGGCAGATGATCCTCCCGAGTCGAGAATTTTTCTTGATTCTTCCATGACAGCTAGGAGAGCTGTCTGTGCCGTGACCGGGACGGAATCCTGTTTGGGTTGGTGGAGGAGGTGGTTGGATTCTAAGTAGGCAGAGTGTGTGATATTTACATGTTTCTCTAGGATTTTGCTAATTCCCGGGAGGAGGGAAATAGGACGATAGTTGGCCAAGCAGTCAGGGTCTAAGGTAGATTTCTTTAGGAGAACTTTGACCATGGCTCTTTTCCAGGAGGAGGGGACTACTCCAGATGATATGGATGAGTTAATCATGTCTAAAATGACCGGGCCAACTGTCTGTTACTTGTTTAAGAATCCTAAGTGGAGCAGGGTCGTTAGGTGACCCGCTTTTTACTCGATCAGCAGTGGCTAGCAGACAATTATAATCCATTGTAGGAAAGGCTACTATGCACGTATCCTTGTCCTCTATGTAGGGCTTATTGCAGTGGGTGAGATTAGGTTCTTTAGTGGAAGAGAAGGAACGGTAGATAGTCTTGATTATGTAGTGGAAAAATTCCGCCATTTCATTACAACGTTGGTCTGAAATAGCCGGGGAAGAGAAGGAACATTCATTAATTTGACAATTTTGAATGTTTCACGGGGGGAGTTGGCAGAGGAAGCTATGATCTTCGAGAGCTGGGGTATTCCTAATTTCAATTTTATAAGTTTTGATAGCATTCTTGTATTCCTTCTTGTCTGGGGGAAAGTTCCTTCTCCAGCCTCTGTCTTCACAGATTTGTTTTAATTCTCGAAGTTTGGGAGTATACCAAGCAGTTTTATTAGACCATTTATGCAACTGGATTATTGTTTGGGGAAGGACTAAGTCTAGTGAGCGGTTAATCCAGTTGCCTAATTTCTCATTGGCCGCTATCAGATCGGATCCTGGAGCAGGCCTAGATCTCTCCAGGGTTGATATCCAGGTGTCCAGTGAAAGTTTTGACCAGCATCAGGACTTAGTATGTATGTACCAGTCGGGTTGGGGGAGTGGCCTGGGTAGAAGACCAGGAAAATGGGATCAGAAAGTGTTCTGACCAAGGAATGAGTATAGGGGCTTGACAGGATAGCTCTTTCAGACCCAAGAAGATTGGTCTAGGAGGTGTCCTTTTGAGTGTGTAGCGGACGGTACTTTGAGTGATCTGTAAGGCCGCTAAGTTTGAGATCAATTCATGTGCCGTTTGAGAGGTTAAATCATCGAAGTGAATATTAAAATCTCCGAGAATGGTTCAGTTAGTAGTGGGACTTGCTAGTTGGGAACAGTTTCTGCAAGTGAATTACAGAACTGGCCTATAGATCCTTGGGGGGGGGGCGGGGGGCATAAATCAGGATCCCTGATAGTTAGCGTAGGTGTGAATCCTATTGAGGAATGAAGGTTTTCACAGTCTAGACTAGGGCTTCCAAAGGTTCTACAGAGGAGGTGGTTCTTTAGAACGATAGCAATTCCACCCCCCTTTACCATTAATTCGATCTAGCCTCTGGATTATGTAGCCGGGAGGAAGAGCTTGAACTATGTCAGGATCAGAGGCTGTGTTTAGCCAGGTTTCTGTGAGGAATAGAGCATCAGGGCTTTCCTCCATAAGCAGCAGGGACACTTCCTCATCATGTTTCGGTAAGGAACAACATTTTAATAAAAATAGCTTACAAACTTGGTGTGGTATAGCAGCATGTGGACTAATAGGAGTGGGGTGCTTGAGTCTATAAGAGCAGTGCTTACAATTGTAGTTCCAGCAGTCAGGAGCGATAGAGTGAAGACAGACGGGATCTGAGGTTAAGTTCAATTGTTTGAGTTGGTTTGCGCTGTACCGGCAAATTTCTAGTGGGAGACAGGCAGGGGTTCTGGCCCCTTGTCCCGGAAGGGCGCAGACGGGCTTGCCTTAGGCGCACCAGCAGCGCGTCCGCTGCGCGGTCGCATCATTGGGTTTAATATAGCCCTGGTAGACTCAGCGACTAGAGCGCTGACCTACAAAGATAGCGGCCAAGTTATGCGGACAAAAGTTCCCCCCTCAATTCTCACACAGTGCAATCGGTGCAATAATACAATTTAAAAACTAAGTAAAAACGATTTTAAAAGTTTTGCGATATTTCGGGTCAAAAACGCTGCTCTCGCGCCAGGCGAGACTCGCGCAGCTTCTATCACATACCCTCAAATTCCCAATTCAATTGGGATTAATGTAAATTGCTCAGTAGTGGTCGGTTTTCCCACGCGAGTGTTTACAGAGTGGTATCCTACCTGTACCAAGTAAATCATAAGTCAGGATCTTTAAAGCTAAATTTTTTCTGCAACATGTGCAAGAGGCTTGCTCTTGTTGTATCATTACTTGCCATCCTGCTGCCATCTTACTTGACAAATCTGCTTCTTCCCCTTTTCTTGGGGTGGAACACCATTCCTTCGTTTATGCACATTCTGGCACCCAAGAAAACCAAATCTGTTGCTTGGGGTAGTTTTTGCTTTATTTTTTATACCGATAGCAAGGTTCAAGCTTGCTAATGTTGAAATTGTCCTTTGTCACCTCTATGCGTTTTTGCCCTTATGATCCAATCTAAATAAGGAGGCACCACACAACCTTCCTTTCTTAAAAAGAAGGGACTGCTAACAGATCATGAAGTGAAGAAACCTGTGCTTCCATGCAGAAGCTTTTTAATGTACTTGTTGAGGTTTTTCTAACACTAGCTGTCATTCACTTTAGTTTTACAAAATATAAGAAAGAAAATGAAGTAAAATCCTAGATTTTTCCGATACCAGCACCTCTACCACAACTGGCTTCTTCATAAGTTAAACACTTCTAGATGGAGCTCTTTTAAAGTGTTTGTATTCCTCTTACCACGGAGGCTCCTCAAGGTATTCAAGGGCATGACCAAATTTGACAATTTCCAATACCCACCTGCCTGTTAATTTGCATCAGTTTTTTCCATTCATAAGAATAGTTACTTACCTGTAATCTGTGGTTCTCCAGTATTGGCATCTTTCATAGATTCACATGCCTGAATCATCCCCCGGAGTGGGAGTCCCACAAAGCAATAATTATGCACATAATAACCATAACATAGGTAACCTAGAACCCGGAAATTAAGTAGTCAAACTACAAGGAAAAAAACTTCCACATCTACGACTTGTCCAAGTTATTATATATAGTCCAAACTGCAGCCAATCAGGCGACAGCACCCTCTAGAATGCTCCTCAGAGGCTCTCAGATTTTCTAGCACAAGAGTGAACCAAGTGAGAAGAGCATAAACCAGCCTCTGAGAGGAGGTGGGCGGGTTGCATGTGAATCTATGAAAGATACCACAGATTACAGGCAAGTAACTATTGTTCTTCTCCAGTATTGGGGTATCTTTCATAGATTCACATGCCTGAATCAGAATAGAAAGCAGTAAATCCATAATAAGCAGTACGCCAATAATGTTCGTAAGACGCTATTTGTAACATTATGCAATAACTAGAATTTAAAAAAAAAATTATATATATATATATATATATATATATATATATATATATATATATATATATATATATATATATATATATATATGTTATTCAGGGCAATGCTATGATACATAATCATATCTGAAATGCGTCCGAGAAATAGTACAGAGGAGGAGGGAAGAACAGTGTCTCACCTTATTTAGAAAGATTACAGAGAACCGCTTGTCCCACAGACGTATCTGCATCACTGGCAGCCTCCAAACAGTAGTGCTTGGTAAAAATGTGTCTGCTGGACCAAGTTGCAGCTCTTAAAATTTGATGAAGAGGCACCCCCGCAAAGAGCAGTAGAGGAGGAGATGGCTCTTGTAGAATGTGCTCTCGGAGTGGTTTGTAATGGTCTTCCTGCTTGTTGATGACAGAGGCAAAATGCGGCAGAAATCCAACGAGCTATAGTCTGCTTGGATACTGAATGTCCCTGCCGCATCCTTCCGTAGGCTACAAATAGCTGGTCAGATTTACGGATTGTAGAAGTCCATTGTAAATAGAACTTGAGACATCTTCTAATGTCAAGGGAATGCAAAGTTCTTTCCGCATGGGATTGAGGATTGGGAAAGAAAGTTTTTAAAGTGATAGGCTCGTTAAGATGGTAGTCCGAAGGCACTTAAGGAAGAAAAATGGGGTTAGTGCGTAGGACTACTGAGTTCGAGGTGAATTGAAGAAAAGGTGGATTAACAGTAAAAACTTGAATGTCACCAACTCTCCTAGCAGATGTTAAAGCCAATAGTAGAGACACGTTCCACGATAGAAATTTCAAATCCACTTTATGAATAGGCTCAAAGGGGTGCCACATGAGTTGTGCAAGCACCACATTAAGATGCCAGGATGGAGGTGGACGTCGGATAGGAGGAAACATCTGAAACAATCCTTTGAAAAACTGCTGAATGATCCTAGCTGAAGAGAGAATTGGAACCATCTTGCTGAAACCATGAAATAGCTGCCAAATATACTTTTTTTTTTTAGAGTGAAATGGGACAGGCCTGATCTTGCCAAGTGTAAAAAGAACGGTAAAATCTGTTCCGGTTTTGCATGAATTGGGTGAATATTGGCAGATTGACACCATATGCAAAATCTCTTCCATTTAAGCCTGTACGTCCTAACAGTGGCAGGCGCTCGAGCATTGGCTAACACTTCCTTACAATCTGTATGAATGTTCAGATATGCGAATTCAAGGTGTTCAGGCGCCAGGTTGCTAATTTCAGAGAAGCAGGGTCCGGCTGGCAGATCGGTCCGTTCTGGATGGATAGGAGGTTCGGTATTGGTCGAAACTGAATGGGATCGCATTCGGATAGGAGAAGTTCAGTAAACTAGAACTGGCGAGGCCATCTGGGAACGATCAGAATTAGGCAACTAGGTTCTCTTCATCTTCCGGAGAACTCTGGGAACCAACGGTATCGGAGGAAAGGCGCAAGTATGCATCTGCGACCAATTCATCGAAAACGCATTCCCTTGTGAACCCTTGTGGGTAAGCCAACTTGCAAAGAATGGGCATTTGCGGTTCTGATTGGTCGCAAACCGGTCCAGGTGGGGACGACCCCACTCCTGAAAGATCATATTCAATGTTGGCTGATTTAACTTCCCACTCGTGATTGGAAACAGTCGATCTGCTGAGTTAATCCGCTTGGACGTTGGAGACTCCTGGAACATGGATCGCTGATAGGCTGATTCTGTGCTGTATCGCCCAGTCCCAGATTTCTTGGGCTTGAAGAGAGAGAGAGAAGGGGAGACCTTGTTCCTCCTGGTTTCTTCAAGTAGTGCATACTTTTAGTGTTGTCTGTCCGAATTAGTACTGAAGATCCCAGGATGATAGTTCAGATTTTAGGGCTAAAAAGATGGCTCTTAACTCTAGAAGGTTGATATGCCACATTCTTTGCTGAATTTCCCACTTGCCGTTGACAGTCAACCCTTGAAGGTGTGCTCCCCATCCCTCGAGGGATGCATCTGTGGGTATGGTGAAATTTGGGGCTTCTACCAGGAATGCACACCCTTTTTCCACATTCTTTATTAAGAGTCCACCAGAGTAAGGCATCTCGCATCCGAAAAGTGATGCGAATGATGTCGAACGACCCCGAAATCTGTAACCATTGGTGGTTGAGCTCCTCTAGCAGAGATCTGGGCCTAAATCCATCGTTGTTTTGCTCACCATGCCGTTCCAGTTTGAACCTAGCCATATGCAAATCAGTCTTGACCCTGTGCCCCATGGGAACAGTCCAGCCCGAACTGCCAAGCCAGGTCCTCCCTGGACTGGAAACAAGCAGCCTAGGACCGGTTTCGGGGTTTCACCCCTCTTCAGCCAGGATAGCTTGATTCCAGTGGCATGGAGTGCACGGGACCCACGTCTGGGCATACCCTTCCCACTCGGGGTGACAAATGCATGGCTTGGCATTTCGGACTGGACTGTTCCCATGAGGCACAGGGTCATACTGATTTGCATATGGCCATGTCTGAACTGGGGTGGTGGAGTGAGCTAAAGAATGATGGATTAAACCCAGATCAGTTGACTGGGAGTGAGTGTTTGATTTGCTCAAACGCTCCATCCATCATCCCCTTTGGTATCACTTTGTTCGCCCCAAGTTGGCAGGGTATGCCCAGACGTGGGTCCCTTGCTCACTTTGCCACTGGATTCAAGATAGCCAGGCTGACTAGGGTTATGAACCCGAAACCGGTCCCAGGATGCTGGTTTCCGGTCCAGGGAAGACATGGCTTGGCAGTTCGGACTGGACTGTTCCCATGAGGCACAGGGTCAGACTGATTTGCATATGGATTAAACCAAGATCAGTTGACTGGGAGGGAGTGTTTGATTTGCTCAAACGCTCGTCCATCATCCCCTTTGGTATCACTTTGGGTATCAAAGGGATGCAGGAAGAGATCATCCCTAAAAAAAAAAAAAAAAAAAAAAAAAAAAAAAAAAAAGGACGAACAGCCAGACTGAAACGCACCTTTTTGATCGTAAAAGGTGGGCTAGCTTGCAGATTGTGTTGTCTTTCGTTTGAGACAAATGCCTGGGTAAGCGGAGTGTCCAACGTGGCTCCCACGAAGGAAGGTCTTTGTGATGGAACAAGCCGAGACTTGTCGAGGTTGATAGAGAGACCTAGAGGATTGGAAAAGTGACAGACGTCTTTGAATGTGTGTTTGCGGTTGGAAAAGAATTCGCCTTGATAAGGCAGTCGTCCAGATATGGAAAGATTTGAATCCCTTCCAGATGAAGGGATGTGGCCACTGGTGCCAGAACCTTGGTAAATACACGGGGTGCTGAACGTAGTCCGAAAGGAAGGACTTTGAACTGAAAGTCCCTGCCAGCCACTCTGAACCGCTAGAAGTTTGTGTCTGGGTAGAATTGGCACATGGAAGTAGGCGTCTTGGAGGTATAGGGTGGCCATGTAATCCCCCGCCGAGAGGAGCTAAAGGATTTCTTGAAGTGTCAACATTCGGAAGGATAACTTTTTTCAGGTATTTGTTGAGGGAGCGAAGATAGAGGATGGGGTGCCATTCTCCCGACTTTATTAGGAAAAATCTCGAATAAAATCCTGTTCTTCTTTGTAAATGAGGGACCCTTTCGATCACTCCCTTTCGAATCAAATTTGGGAAAAAAGCTCCGAGATGAGCATGAAAGCAGGATTAGTGCGGAGAGTTACACAGTCCGATCTAAATTGAAGAAACGGAGGTTGTATTGTAAAGGCGTGAATGTCACTTACTCTGCGGGAGGAAGTCAGTGCAAGGAGGAGAGCCACTTTCCATGTTAAGAATTTGAAATCCGCCGAATGGATTGGCTCAAAAAAGACGCCTTCATGAGCTGAGCCAATACGATGTTAAGACGCCATGTGGGTGGACGACGCCGAATGGGCAGGAACGTTCGCAAGAGACCCTTGAAAAATTGCTGTATTACTCTAGATGAATAGAGAGAGAGGACGAGCCGTCCTGACGAAAGCGAGATATTGCCGCTAGAAAGACCTTTAAAAAGGTAGAGTGCGACAGTCCAGACTGCGCCAACTGCAGGAAGAACGGCAGAATGCGTTCCGGGGAGGCGTGCACAGACTCACACCAAAGACAAAATCGCTTCCACTTTAGCTTATGTCTTCACTGTGGAGGGCGCCCTCGCCCTAGCTAACACCTCCCTGCAGTCTGGTGGAATGTTCAAATGAGCAAATTCAAGGTGCTCAGGTTCCAAGCCGACAAGCTGAGTGAGCTGGGATTCGGATGGCATATCCGACCGTCGTTCATTGTTAGAAGATCCGGCCTCGGGTGAAGGATGGGTTGCTCCGAGAACCATGCCTGCCGAGGCCACCGTGAAACTATGAGGAGCACATGGCACGGTTGTTGCCGCATATTCCGCAACACTCGAGGGATCGGCGAAAAAGCGTACGCAAATATCCTGCACCAATTTATCAAAAGGGCATTTCCGCATGACCCTGTGTGGGGAAACCAGCTTGCGTAGGACTGGCATTTGCTGTTCTGTGGGGTTGCAAAAAGGTCAATAGTCGGGCGACCCCAAAGGCCGAAGACGAAGTCTAGAGTCGGCTGGTGCAATTCCCACTCGTGAGTCGATGACGTTGACCGACTGATTGCATCCGCTAGAATATTGGAAATGCGGGGCAGGTGAACTGCCAGGAGCGTAATCCGATGGTCTATGGCCCAACTCCAAATCCTCTGAGCCAGTCGGGAAAGAAGCGGAGATCGGAGATCTTGTCCCGCCCTGCTTGTTCAGGTAGTGCATGCTGGTGGTGTTGTCCGTCTGAATAAGGACCGACTCCCCCTGGAGTTGGAGGCGGAAGGATTTCAACGCCAAGAAAATGGCCATCAGCTCCAATCTGTTGATGTGCCAGAAACGCTGAACCATTGTCCATTTGCCTTTGACGAACAAATCTTGAAGATGTCCGCCCCATCCTTCCATGGATGCATCCGTGGTAAGAACGAGCTCTGGGGCTGTCGCCAGAAAGGATGTTCCCGCTGCGATGTTGGAAGGAAGAGTCCACCAATGTAGCGCCTGAGCCATGCGAGCTGTCACCACGAGCTGGTCGTTGAAGGAACCAGAGACCCGACGCCACTGCTTGTCCAATTCCTCCTGAATGGTACGACTCCTCAGTCTGCAATGTGGGATCAAAGCGATGCAGGAGCACGCCATCCCCAGAAAGGACTTTAATATGCGGACTGAAACGGACTGCTTTGCTGCGATGGAGCTTGCGAGCTGTCGAATTAGTGTTTGCCGCTCTGCAGAGGCAAAGGCCATAATCCTGCTCGTATCGATGGTAGCGCCGAGAAAGGTCTTGTACAGAGCTGGCGTGAGCTGAGACTTTTGCACGTTGATCGACAAGCCCAGAGACTGAAACAGCGCGAGACAGCGCTGAGTATCGAGGGCCGCTTGGTGGGAGGACTGAGATTTGATTAGACAATCGTCCAAATACGGTAATATTTGAATGCCCGTTGTCTCAAATGGGCCACCACCGGGGCCAGGATCTTTGTGAAGACTCGAGAAGCTGAGCGGAGGCCGAAGGGCAGGACCTTGAATTGGAAATCCCTGTGGCCTAAACGAAAACGTAAGTATTTCCTGTGGCGTGGAATTATGGGCACATGGAAGTAAGCATCCTGAAGGTCTATTGTCGTCATGAAATCGCCCTTAGAGAAGAATTGAAGGATGTCCTTCAGTGTGAGCATGCGGAATGATTGGTCCTTGAGAAATTTGTTAAGAGACCTTAGATCGAGGATGGGGCGCCACTCCCCAGATTTCTTTAGTATGAGGAAAAAACGGGAATAGAACCCCAACCCCTTTTGTGATTTCGGAACCACTTCGATGGCCCCTTTCTTGAGCATTATCTGGATCTGGTTGAAAAGTTTTGAGGTGAGCGGAAGGAGGTCCGGATGGAGAGGTGTGGGGGGACCTTTACAAACTAAGGCATGGCCCCTTGAAATAATGTCCAAAACCCAACAGTCCGAAGTGATTGAGGACCAATTCGAAAAGAACTGGGAGATTCGTCCTCCAACCGGAGAAAGGGAAAAACTGGAGAGAGGGGACCCTTGATGGACACAGTCATTGTTTTTTGGAAGAGTTTGCCCTGTAATTGGACCTTCCTCTATAAAAGATTTGCCTGACTGCTGCCTGTAAGACTGCTGCGGCTGTGAGGAATAACGTTGTTGTAGGAGCGGTACTGGGAAGAAGACCCACGAAAGGAAGAGGAGGTGCCGCGGCTGCGCGCACCCTGAAAGGGCTGTTTCCGGAACTGGAGAGTGCCGAGGGAGCGAGCAGTCTCCGTGTCCTTCTTGATGGCTTGCAAAGCGTCATCCACATGTTGGCCGAACAAAGATTCTCCGTCATAAGGCATGTCCAGAATCTTGGCCTGGACCTCCTGTCGGAACGAGGTGGAACGAAGCCAACCCGGTCTTCTAAAAACAGCTGCTCCAGCCAATTGACGAAAACCCGTGGAGGCAATGTCGACGGAGCAGTCGATGATTACGGAGGATACCCTCTTGCAGGATCTTTAGAGCGTCCGCTCTAGAGTCTTCTGGGATAAGCTTAACCAAAGCTGCCATGTCCGACCGCATTTGTCGATCGTAACGACCTAGGATGGCCAAAGAATTTGCTGCTCGGACTGTTGAAGCCATGGTCGAAAACATTTTGCCAATGGCATCCAGGCGGCGGCCGTCGCGATCCGGAGGTGACGAAAGTGGAGACGAGGGATTTTTGGAGCGACGTTGTGGCGCCTGGGTGATCACCGAGTCTGGCTTAGGCTGAGACACTAAGCAAGCTGGAGAAGAGTCCGGGGCCTTGTACTTTTTCTCCAATCGCGGGAGCACTGCCGGGATGGAGTTAGGCGTCTTCATCAGCTTAATGCCTTCATTCCAGATAAAGTCTATAATGGGCACGACCCATACCTGCTTCTGCGGCTGGGACTTGAAGTTGTACAGAAAGCAGTCCTCCTCCCTAACCATCATGGGAAGGTGAAAACGTTGAGCCGCCCTTACAATCAGCTGATGGAATCCTGTTATGTCGACAGGTGGTGAGTTCACTGGCGATTTTGGAGGCGATGTGGGCGAATTGATTTGATAGTCATCCCAGTCAGCCATAGAGTCGTAATCTTGAAGCTCTCCTTCCTCCGTATCCAGATTATCCACAACCTCATCTGTTGCAGGTGGAACCAATGCAGGTGCGGATGGTGTCGGCATCGTTGACAACACAGGAGTAGACGGAACGGCACATGGCGTTTCACGTGGAGAACCATGAGAGAAAGCCGGAAAGCGACGATTTTAATCTTCCAACATAAATTGAAGGTTGGAGATGAGTGACAAAGGAAGCTGCACCATAGGAACTTGTGCAGGGGGATATTGCTCCTGCTCCTGACCGCAATAGTCCTGCGAATAGTCATCCTCCTCGAAATCTTGGCACTTAATATGGAGCTCAGAAGGACTACGAGCATCCCGAAAAGTGGACTGAACATCCTCATCAGAATCAGAAACTTCCTCATCACCCGAGGGGAATAGCTGATTAGGTGGCCGAGTGACTGGTGGCATCATGCCAGAGTCCAGCACAGCATGATGCTGCAGCAAGGAGTTGTCCACCGACCCTGGCGCTGGTGTAGACATTGGAACCAATGGCATAGTCGCAAAATTGACACCACCGTCGTCGAGGTGATAGTCGACGAGGCCGCCGTCGACGAGGCTGCCGTCGACTAGGCAGTCGTCAACGAAGTTGCCGACAACGAGGCTGCCGTCGACGAGAGTCGTCGACGCCGCCTCACGCCGACGAGACTGTCGTCGTCAATGCTGTGAGCGCCGGCGGCGAGGACTTCTTCTTCCGAAGAAGATAGTGGAATTGTCGACGAGACAGTCTTTAGGGAAACACACACCACTGTCGACGGTGAAAACGTCGACGAAGTAGTCGACGACGCAGGAAATCTGCTCGACACCGTCGTCGACGAGGTTGATGAAGTGGCAGATCTTGTCAACGGAGGGACCGTCGACTGGACAGTCGAAGGTTTTGCACGTTTTTGACCAGAAACATGCGCTGACTGAGTCAGAGACGCCTGAGAGCTAGATCTCGGGGGGCGTCGGCGTAGTAACAGACTTGGCCTGCAGACACTTCTCCAAGATGAAGTCTCTTCTTTTTCAGAAAGGGAGACGGCAAGTCCTGAACACTACTACGCTTGGAGGAGACACCTGTTCGAGCAGAGGCCACACTTTCCACTTCAGAAAGGGGGTTATCCGTATCCTTCAGTTTTTGAAGCCACAACAATAGGCAACCCTCCCTGTCCTTCAAAGTCTTATTAGAGAAAGTTCTACAAATTTTACAGTTGGCTACCTTATTGTCAGGGTAAAGACAATAGATACATTTTTCATGAGGGTCCTCAGAAAAAAGTCTTAACTTCCCACAAGAGGAACAGGGACGGAAAAGAGACTTCTTACTTGAAGACATGATGAGAAAAACTCAAACCAGACCAAAGACTGAGCAGAGCTCAGGGAGACTCCCTTCACACGACGTGCGGTAGAAAATCTGAGGGCCTGAGCCTCTGAGAAGGTTCTAGAGGGTGCTTGCACCCATTTGGCTAGAGTTTGGACTATAAAACGAAAAGGATGTCAGTAAAATGATTCTTTTTTAGCTTAATGCTTTCCTATGTGTCAATACTATTCTATGGTATTGTCACGATATGTTATTTTGAATTATATATAAAGTTTATTTGGATATGTATATGCTCTTATGTGGTATATATATATATACACACATACACACACACTGAAAAAACCATAGGTTTCACACATGTTATAGTTAGCTGGACATTTTACTGATAAAAAACCAATGAAATTCCCCCGTTATAGTTACTGTAGGCAACTATAACTCACGCGACCGCAATCCCCTGCTGATGCTAATACTGTATTTAGACACTTATTTGCCCATGTCTTCTTCCATTAAATTTTAGCTATACATATATTACAAATATTTTTTTTTCATAAAGACACATGTCATCAGCAGAGGATTACGGTCGCGTGAGTTATAGTTGCCTACAGTAACTATAACGGGGGAATTTCATTGGTTTTTTATCAGTAAAATGTCCAGCTAACTATAACATGTGTGAAACCTATGGTTTTTTCAGTGAATTTGCAAGGTTTTTTAAATGCTAATTCCTAACTATAACGTGTGTGAAACCTACGGTTTTTTCAGTGAATTTGTACGGTTTTGTAAATGCTAAGTTACTTTACGCCATTTGTGGCGTGCGCGCCCACTTAACGCAGTTCGTTCCGTGCGCGCACAGTTACGCTACATGGGCCATGAACGCACAATGCGCTTCGTGCACCGTGCGCACATGGTGGAAATATGATGAGCATCGCTGTGATATTTAAAATATATGTGTTAGTTTTAGGATTGATAAGCCATGCACAAAAGGTGCCGTTCGGGCACCTTTTGCACACGGGGTGGGGAGAGTGTGGATATTTTTTTTTTTTTTATTTTTTTACCGTACGCGTACGGTAAGCGTAATCGGCGAAAATTTCGAAAAAATTAAAATTGCCTTTTTTCTCTTGGGGGGTCGTTGGGGACTCCATGGACATGGCTAGGTGCTTGGGAGCTGTCTAAAACAGCCCCTTTACATGTTTTGGGGCGGTCGCCAGTAGGTAGTTATAGTTAGGACCACGTTTCCATAGGAAAACCGCAACATTCTATTTTGAATAACTTTGGAGCCGGTCGACGAATCCTCGCGAATTTCAAAATAGGTGGGGCGCTACGCTCCGCTCCTACCCTGAAAGTCTCGGGGGGATTCGTCAAGCGGGGGCTGAGATAAAAGGGGGGTCCCAAAACGCGTTTTTCCCATGCATTTTTCCATAGGACCTTTAGACACAGCTACAGCCCGAACGGCTGAACAGAATTACTTGAAATTTGGCAGAGAGGTAGTCCTCAGGTCAAGGAAGTGCCTTTTGTAGGTTTGGTGTAAATCTGTTCAGTAGATTCTGAGAAAATAGCCTTTAAATCTATATATATATCTGAGCCAGCTTACGGTGCACTTACGGTGCGCTTACCGTACGGTGACGTGCGCGATTCTGATTGGCTCTTGGATGTTAGTAAACATTCGAATCGGTCGAAACCAGGAAGCGGCGGCCGCCATTTTCTCGCTCGCTCTCAGAGTTGGGCAGCAAAAACGAAGCCCAAAAATGTCTAAAGGGGCAGATTCTTCAGATCCTAACCACCCATCAATGATATAGGGGTCCCCAAAAACCCCCCAAGCCCCATAAATAAAAAAAAAAAAATTTCGGAAAATCGGCGATTACGCTTACCGTACGCGTACGGTAAAAAATGTTTTTAAAAAAAATTATCCACACTCTACCCACCCCGTGTGCAAATGGTGCCTGAAGGGCACCATTTTTGCATGGCTTATTAGAGCAATGAAATTAATATTAATACATTTCTCAAAGATGCGCATAATATGTCCCCCATGTGCGCGAAGCGCATCGTGCGTACATGGCCCATCCCGCATAACGTGGGCACGCGGTGCGCACAGCGCACCGCGTGACCACCGTACGTGCACGGCACTAACTGCGTAAAGTGGGCGCGCGGTGCGCGAAGCGCACCGCGTGCTCACTGTGCGCGCACGATGAGCGAAGCGCACCGTGCCCGCACGCAACGAACTGCGTTAACTGGGCGCGCGCGCCACGAATGGCATAAAGTAACTTAGCATTTAAAAAAACGTACAAATTCACTGAAAAAACCATAGGTTTCACAAATGTTATAGTTAGCTGTACATTTCACTCGTAAAAAACCAATGAAATTCCCCCGTTATAGTTAGTGCAGGCAACTATAACTCACGCGACCGCAATCTTCTGCTGATGACATATGTGTCTTTATGAAAAATAAATATTTGTAATATATGTATAGCTAAAATTTAATGGAAGAAGACATGGGCAAATAAGTGTCTAAATACAGAATTAGCATCAGCAGAGGATTGCGGTCGCGTGAGTTATAGTTGCCTGCACTAACTATAACGGGGGAATTTCATTGGTTTTTTACGAGTGAAATGTACAGCTAACTATAACATGTGTGAAACCTATGGTCAGTGACCGCCTGCATCTAGTCTTTCCATCATGTTTACTAATGGTTGAAGGAGGGGGAGGTAACTATATATTTCCGTGATTTGCTGGTGCCATTCAGATTGATAAAGCCTGCTGCGCAGGCGAAACGCGTCTCTTCTCTGTGGGGTCGAGGGCGACTGATGCGGAAACGGTGAGGTCTGTTATGGCTTGCTTATGCTTGATGTATACCAGTCTCCCCCGACCTCCATGGCATGCTCATTCAGGAATCATGCCTCGAGCTGCTGCCGAATTCAGGTGGTGTGACACTTTGCTAATATCCCCATGCCTAAACTCTGGACATAATCTAGAACACCCGTTTCGATTGGGCATCCCAACAGACACTTGCAAATTCGAACCCATTTTTGCCGGTCTACTTTGAAAACGGACTTTGGTATTCCAAGGCCAGCAAAGGGAATTATGGGTCCCGTAGTTCCTTAGGGACAGCAAAAATCACAGCACCATGGACATTGGACCACCCTTCTATGTGAGGCCAGCAATGGGTTTACTCACGATGTACAATTGCAGGCTGTCAATTCAATTTTGCCCCATTCCTCACGGGACCAATCAATTACATCTCGATGGCTGGGCTTTCTGTTGCTCAATTTTAGCATAGCGAGTGTCTCATTCCAGTGTGCAGCCCGTTTTTATGCTCTGCATTTATGCAGTTTTCATTTTTTATTATTGCTATCCATTTGAATCAGGGCAGCAAATGTTGAGAGAAATGACACCACATCCACAGCATATGCTCCCACCCCTAATAATCAGATGCTACGTTTATTTTTCACATTATGTTAATGTAGAATGATTATCCATGTATATTATTCAGCTCAGCAGGCTTATGAGACATTGTGTTTAGATCCTTGTAAAACAGCTGACACTTGGATTTTCGGCACTGAGCAATTTTCAGTTTCAACCTGCCAGTGACCGCCTGCATCTAGTCTTTCCATCATGTTTACTAATGGTTGAAGGAGGGGGAGGTAACTATATATTTCCGTGATTTGCTGGTGCCATTCAGATTGATAAAGCCTGCTGCGCAGGCGAAACGCGTCTCTCTTCTCTGTGGGGTCGAGGGCGACTTGAATTGTCATTAAAATCAGCCCCATATCTACAGACCGGTGTGCGTGCCTCTTCTTTGGGGAAGGTGGATTGGTGATATATATATATATATATATACACACACACACACACACACACACACACACACACACACGACACTTATTGCTTTTTATATACCGTGGGACTCCCACTTCGACGACGGGGAATATTCAAGCATGTGAATCTATGAAAGACACCCCAATACTGGAGAATTATTGCTTTATGTACCGTGGGACTCCCAGTCCGATGGAGAATGATTCAGGCATGTGAATCTGTGAAAGATACCCCAATACTGGAGAATATATTCTCCGGTCTCCCACTTAGTCTTTTTCGACATAGTTACTGACAATATAAGCAAACTTACATTGATTAGGTCTCTCAGCTTTACATTTCATAAACTTAATGGCTTTTCCAATGCAGACAGTATTTAAAAACAGGTCTAAATAAAAGTTACTCGAATAACTTGAGCATTAAATAAGGAAAGCAACAGCATATAATTGTCCTCTTCAGCTAAGATCAAGGTAATACAATCGCTGCACTTGTGAACTCTGAATGATAAGAGCGCCATTCAATTTTTTAAATATAATTTTTGACTTTTCCCATCTGTCTGGATACAAGAAGTTTTACCCAGAGTCAATGAATTCCACTAGACAATCAAATCCATTGGAATTCAAAACCTGATTTCTGGGTATACCTGTAAGAAAGTTTTCTGCAGAGACTCCCTGGAAGGTGAATGCTTGGATTGTTATTGGGACACATTTTCCTGGTCTTTGGAGCGAGCATAAGTTATGTCCGACATTACCGGTGCTTTTGAACCAAATGCTTCACAAGTGAAACATTTGAAAGGTTACCAGATTTGTTCTGGTCCTTTTGAAAGTGAACACTAGTCACTATACTAAAGAACAACAAGCAAATTGTAAATAAAATTTAAGATTAGAAAAGCAGGCAAGTTAAAAATGCTCCTAAACATATGCACCATCAACTCCACCAGCAGCGACCATTATGTCTTTAATCTCTCCACAAAGTGAATAAAGCAGGCATAGCGGTTTGGTACCCTCGTCTGGGTTGATTGGGAAAGCTATAGACTGGAAAATACCTTTACAAGCAAGACAGTTTGGCTTCCTAGTCTTAAATGTACAACAAATCCTACCACTGCACTGTATGTCAGACATGCATTCACCTAAATGCTGGCCTTACAATCATGCTGCAAAATAAACAGTTTGAAAGCCCCAAGACGCAAAATGGTTTGGCACCTTTTTAATATGAAATAAAAATATGGCGCTTAGCAGATCCCAGAAAGTATTAGATGAACAGAGCATGTACCTATAACTAGGGCATAAGATGCGTCATAGATGCACCATTAACTCCATGTTCACAAATACAATTAAAACTGAATGATAAACCAGGAACACATTACGATGCGGACATGTGTACCCAACTAAAATAGTCATTGGGCAGCAAATTGAACAAGTGTTTATATGGAGCTGGGCATGATGACCCATTGTTTACAGTCTATTAAGGGCGTTTCTCAGCTAATCAGATGGCACTGAATGTTGCCAGCATCATGATCTTTATGACATGACAGCCATTCCTTGCATCAGATTGAGGTCAATAATGCACAATATATATACAGCGATTCATGTGCTATGTCTGCAAGTGACATTTACAAACTTGCAATGTCATGGCTACGTCACAGCTGGTCTGTTTCCATAAATGCTGTGCCATCCACCAAGCAGGAAGAGCTCACTGCCAAATAATCAGTTGTCACTTTCCTGAACATAACAGCACTCTGGTAGAAAAGCCATAAGCTTCAGAGACCCACAATGGGTATCAAAGGGGTAGTAACAGAAGGGTGTTTTAGTTTCAAGCATTACTTCATGGAAATGACAAATCCGAGCAAACAAACTTTATTCTGGAGAAATCAATATATGGACAAGCAAAACAGCCAGAGCTCTGTTCCTGAGATCCTACTATAGTGGGCCGTAAATAAAATACGAAGGGGACTGACAGTTAGCATTGCCAATTGGCAATCTGTGGCATGCTGGATGTGAGAAGTTGGCCTGATGTATGATGTCACTAGTTCTAGTGTACACCTTATATCAGTCCAAACAACCCTTATGGGGATTGGTTGTAAAGTCAACCTTATAGACCAGCTATCCTAGTGGTAGCATGGACAAGAGCAGTCTTAGGCTAAACTCTGAAGGGCATGTGAAGCCAGCCGTGATACCATATATAATCCCTTGAATACCAAATGAAAGGACACCACAACAGATATATATAAAATAAAGTGTATTTATTCTAGTCAAACCCTCAGCACTCTATGAGATTAGAGGTAAGTACAACACAGTCTTATTCAAGCATACATTAAGTCACACAGGTAAGTAATACAGTTAGGCCCTAGGGGCCACGCAAACCATATACTAAGTAAGTGGTATAAGGACCACTGTCACGGGAATAGGATAGGCCTAGGGAATCGCTGGGGCTACACTGCACTAGCAACAGTTAGGAAGTGGGAGGCCCACGGGATTCAGGTGCAGAGTGGAAACACTCACGCGTAATGCATAAAAGTCGATAGAAATAGTAGTTGTTAGCAATTAACAGTTTAAGGACACTTCTGAAGCAGCTAGAGAGTCGAGACTCCGAAACTAGACCCTAGGATAGTCAATACCCTTGTGAGCACCGGAGTACCCAAGTTACCTAGCCCACGGACTGCAGGTGCATAGGTGTGAACTTGCGTCGGGTTTCGTCGTGGACTTCTACGGATGCCTGAAGGAAAGTTGCTGACAGGCAGTCAGTGAAGAGTGTCCGGTGGATCCCAAGGCTGGGATCAAGAAGAGAGGAGACCTGCAAGCAGAAGGGACAGAGTCAAGGTCACTAGCCAGTGACCACGTGGAACCAGGAAGGAACCAGGCGATGTCGTGAAGATTGCAGGTGAAGGTGAAGCTTGTCGCTGCAGCCACGAGGACCAGGAACGTCGAGGACGACCAGGACCAGGAGGCGAGCTGTCCCACGAAGGCTCTTGCGGTCGGCGGCGGCGAAGTTGGACTAGGACTCACCAAGCCTTGGCAAGCGGAACCCACGAAGAACGGAGGACTTGCTTCTGGTGCAGACCAGGAAGGTCTGGGGTGCTTCTCTTTTGCAAGGAAGAGGGAGCCAGTCTGGAGGAGCCAAACCAGCAGTGAAGATTTCTGGATGAGTCGTCACAAAGGCCACTAGCCAACAGGCAAGCAACTCGACAGGCGCGGCAACCAGGAAAATGCAGAAGGGCCCCACGCAGGACTCGTGGAGTGTGGGGGGCTGATCTTCGGTGCAGATAGTGCTTGGGGTTGGGGCTTCTCAATCCCCGGTGCACAACTTCGACGATGCCTCAGAAGCTGCGCTGGAAGATACTCGCCACTTTTCCCAGGTAGCCGGTCCAAAGTCTCTCGTCGCCTCCACGGATCTCAGCTCGGCTGTGGATGTGGATCAGGGTCGGAGAAGTCTGGAAGTCAAGGCTCTGGTCGGGCTCTGCAGTCGGTCCCTCGTAGAACTTCAGCAAAGCAAAGGGTAGTCTCTTGATGGTGCCTGTTTGCACAGGGTAGCCACTCCTTGGCCACAAGGGAGATTCTTCAGTCTTCTTCTTTCGTCGAATGTCGAAGGTCCAGAGTTTCTGTTCAAGTTGCAGGTTCAGGATAATCTAATCTCCTGGGGCCCAGCTACCACTCTTATACTAATCTGGGGGGCTGGGTTACCTGCTAGGTCACGCCTTATGGGTGGGACCTGGGAGGGGGTGGTTACACCCCCTTCCCTTTGTCCAGTTTCGCGCCAGGACTGGGGCTGGAGTGCCCCAGCACCGGTTTGAACTGGACTATGCATGGGACACCTTGTGTGCCCCAGGCATGTCTCATTCCTTTCAGCCCTCCCTGCCCCAATACACTAAAGTCTGTCTGGGGAGGTGCTAGCACCTCCCCAAGCAGGAAACCTATTGTCCAAGCCTCCCTTGCCGGGATCACTCCCAGCAGCAGGAGGTCAGACTCGTGTCTGTGGCAGCAGCATCCATTTTGTGATGCTGAGGCTTTGGTTAGAGTTAAACAGCAAAGTAGGATTTTAACATGTCTCTCCCTCTAGAAGGGAGGAATAATATCCTCATCACCAGAAATGGTATGGGGGTATTATTCCATAGTGTTAGACACCTTACACGACATGTTTTGATAAAGCCAAACCATAGTTACCATAACCGTTTAAGATTATAAGGCACTTTAAGAGTATATGGTAGGCTATATCATAGAACAGCTATAAGGACATAGTTCCGAAAGCTGCAGACAGGCTCAGCTCATGCTAGAGCACCATCTCACATGTTACCAAGCACTCTGCCTCCAGGATTGTTAAGGCCTGCCATAGGAGTGGCTGATAGGTACACATGTGTCTATTTTAAGGGTAGATATAGGTATACTATATCTAAGCAAGGGGTGATTACGCGACCTTGCCCCAGCTGAGTGATCAGCCAGTTGTGTCTGATTGGAAGGCCAGACCAGGGGTGGCATAATACATGCTGCAGCCCCTGGGAGGCCTAGGGTACACCTATGCCCTGGGTACCTAGGGTACACTGTACAGGGTCCAATAAGGTGATCCTTACCAATTGGGAATGTACCTAGGGTACATGGAGTCCATTTTAAAGAGAGCAGACAGCCTGAGACCCTGAATGGCAGGATCTCAGGCCAACTAAGTCGAAAAACCAGCTAGACACTAGGCAAAAAGTTGGGGGTAACCATAGGCAGATTTCCACCTTCCTACACTGGACGGCAGAGATATAGATGCGTTAAAGTGGCAGTGTTCCATTTTCTCCTGCAAAGTTTATGCCCATTAGACATTATTTAGTTTTTTCCTCTTTTGAAGGGAACCAACTGTTTTGGCTTTGTGAAGCTATTTAGAGTTCCATTACATTCTTGGTTCTCGAATAAGTTTTTCTAGAAATCATTTCTTGTAGATGCTCTTTCTAAAAAGATAAAGATGTAAACTAAAAATGGTACCTTTCATAGGAGTATTTATTACTCTGCGTTAAAGCTGTGCTGGGATACCACACATGGGCAAATATATTTAACACGTATGAATATTAATAAAAATACTTAGATGGGGACTGTTCATCTTCTGTAGCTGAAGGCGACTGGGCTAAATGAGCAGGCTGGACAGTAAATTAAGTGTTCAAAAATTCATAGACCACTCTCCAAGGATTTCATTGTCAGCAGGTAAAAAAAAACAAAGGCATAAAATGGATACTCGGTCTCTCCATCTCAATGGCCAGAGATCGGCTCACATAGTGGAGGCAGAGACACAAACTATGGCAGTTTCAATATCGTATAAATGTGGGACTACACCGGTGCACTAACACGGATTACTGAGGGCAAGGAATATTAAAGCCTTTGAATATAAGGAAGGCCCAATCTTTCAAATTTCAGAACCACTGATTGAGAATCAAAACACACTGCACCATCCTTAACTGCTACCATTTAAACAGAGTGACATTTGGAACAGTCAATTTGGACCAACCAGCCTTTCTACTACTTACGATGGCTGTTTTCTTTGCACTGTATGCCACGTATGAAGGACTGTCGATGGATTCCATCTGCTTCCCAGCTTTGTCTACCAATGAGACAGTGTTCGGTTCACTATAATAAAACAATATTTAGTCAATGTAGGAGTGACTCAGCCAGTAACTGATCAATAACATGCAATTCTATCAATACTGACCAAAGATGCCAAAGCTTTATTTTGTGAAACAATACAAAGGAGCATTTATGTCCCTATAAACAACTGTGGATCACATATTAGGAATTGTTAATTTTCCTCAGCCCGTCAATTGTCAAAAAACACTGACCAGTTGATTATCTGAAGTGAGCTAAAGTCACAACAATGGAAAAGTGATTAATGTAGAGAATTTAGAACAAAGCCCAAGTTTACAACATGAAGAGTTTGCTCATTTAGAGATGCATCTATTCCAGCAGGAAGCAGGAAACCAACAGAAAAAGGAAAAGGCGGCGTGGAACAGGCAGAAGATTGGGGTTGCTGGACCGAACACAAGTCATTGGAATGTATTCTTGTATCAAGTGTGTGGAATAGCTGAATATTGCTTGCCAAGCTCATTCACATACAGGGATACCAAAAGAGAATAAAGCATCATTCCTTTTGAGGGACAGCCATGAGAGAGAAGCCCCGCTAGAAATCAATCTGAGGATACATTTAAGCTTGTAGAGGCAGCCCCTCAAATAGCCAAGTCTGGGTTGTGCAGTAGTGTGCACATTCTAAATAAAGATCAGAGCCCTGAAGTCAAATATATGGACTTGTGAGCCATGGATATGGGTGGGCAAAGAACAAGTGCATTGATAATAAATCACTCAGTAAATTTGTAAAGCACTACTGGTCACCCGTGAGGGTATCTAGGCACTGGCCAGTTGATAAGCCGAATAGCCTGGTTTTCACGAACTTTGGGAACTCTGGATGAGATCGTGAGGTCTGTAGATAAAAGGGTAGCTCGTTTCAGGTCTTTGTTGCTACACAGAAGGAGCAACCTCCACATCTGCTACACTGGCTGCAGGGGGGGGGGGGGGGGGGGGAAGAGGTTGGAGAAAGGGACGCAGATCGGTCTGAAGTTTAGGCGATCCACAGGATCCGCAGTTGTGTAGGGCCTTGTATGCATGGGTCAGGAGCTTGAACTGGCATCACTGGCATCTTTTCTGTACAGGGAGCCAGTGGAGTGCCCGGAGGTAGGGGGGTGATGTGGGTTCATCTAGAGAGATCCAGGATGAGTCTGACTGCAGAGTTCTTTAGTTCTGTAGTCAGAGCAGGTGAGCTGCAATCCCCATGTAGAGCGTTGCAGTAGTCCAGACAGCTGGAGATGAAGGCCTGGGTAATTGTGAATCTCGAGCTTTATGGTAACCATTTGAATATCTTACGAAGCATGCGGAGGATGATGAAGAAGCAGGAGGAGGAGACGGAATTGACCAGAGTCGTCATAGTTTGCTTATAGTCCAGAATGATGCTTATTTATATTTATTTTTTGCATTTGTAATGCGCACAGATACCCACAAAGGGTTTCCCGGCGCCAGGGCTAAGAGGTCAAAACATAGAGGCAGTAACTGTCAAGGACCACAATTATTTATTAAAAAGCCAAGTTTTAACGTTTTTCTTAAAACTGGCAAAATTCTCCTCCTTCCGTAAGGCTAAGGGGAGGGAATTCCAAAGAACTGGTCCCAGATGGGAGAAAGAGTTCCCCCCCATTCGGGCCAGTTTGAACCTGGGAACCACGAAATTTGCTCCATTTAAAGAACGGAGATTGCGTGTAGGAACATGGGGCCTAACCAATTTTTGCAGGTATTTTGGTGCAGTTCCTGCCCTGATCTTGAACATGTATGTCAAGGCTTTGAACCGAACTCGGTTCTCTACCCTCAACCAATGCAGGTTCCTCAGATGCTTCGAGATCCTTGCTGTCCTAGGAATCTTGCACAGCAACCTGGCTGCGGAGTTCTGGACCAGCTGCAATCTCCTGATCACGGCTAGATTGGAACCCAGGTATAAGATGTTACCGTAGTCAAGCCTAGATGTAATTAATGCATTGACTACGGTCTTCTGGGTATCCACAGGCAGCATCCAGATAATCTTCCGCAGCCATTTAAGGATCGTGAAGCAGACACCAGCCACTTTGTTGGCCTGCTGTTTCATTGATAACAAATCATCAATGCACACCCCCAAATTTCTAGCTTGGGTAGCCGGGGTGGGGGAAGGCGCCCAAAGATGGTGGCCAATGGGTATCCTGCCACAGATCTTTATTTTTCCCCAGGAGAAGAATCTCTGTCTTCTCCCCATTGAGCTTTAGCTGGTTCGTAGACATCCAGCTGAAAATTTCCTGAAGGCCTAGTTTCAGCACAGAGGGGGATGAAGATTCTGAGTTAGTAAGGGAAAAAATAATCTGCGAATCGTCCGCATAGGTCATAAGTTCTAGACCTACCCGCTCTGCCAAATCGGCGAGGGGGCGGAGATACAGATTGAAAAATAGCGGGCTCAAAATTGAGCCCTGAGGCACACCGTGGGGTGACAGAAAAATGTCCGACTGGGCCTGTGAGGACGAGATCTGAAACGTCCTGTTGCTCAAGTAAGATCTAATCCAGTCCAGCGCTGCCCCTCCGACACCATCCTCACTCAGCCTGACAAGCAGTCTGTTGTGTGAGATGGTGTCGAAGGCTGCGCTTAAATCAAGCAGAACAAGAGCAACCGTTTGCCCGTCGTCCAAAAGTCCCCTGATCTTCTCCGTGACTCCCAGGAGGGCAGATTCGGTGGAGTGGCCTGCCCTAAAACCCGATTGGGAAAAATGGAGTAGGTTGTTATTCTCTGTGTAAGTTGAAAGTACACCATGGATGTGCTTCTCCAGTATTTTTGAGAATGCTGGCAGCAGGGAAATCGGACGATAGTTGGCCAGTACCTCTGGATCAGCTGACGGCTTTTTCAGCAGAGGGCTGACCATGGCGCGCTTCCAGGACGCTGGGACGGTTGCCAGATGAATGGAGGCGTTTAATGTCTCGGCAATAATCCCCAAAGCACTGTCGTCCAGTTGGCTCAGAATATTAATTGGGAGAGGGTCACATGGAGAGCCCGACTTGATAGAAGTGGCTAAAGATTTCAAGGTGTCCAGGGAGATGGATGGCCAGGAGACAAGCCGATTTCCTGGTAGGCTTTCTAAGGGAGGAACTTTCCTGTCATCCCTCCCCGGAACATTAATGTTGGCAAGAATAGTCTCGATCTTTTCCACAAAATATGTGGCAAGGTCTTGACATTTTTGAGGGGTCAGGGGACGTGCAACTGCCATAGAATTAGCTCCGGCTAATTCTTTAACTGTGTTAAAAAGGGTCCGTGCTTTATTGGCAGCAGTATTAATGGTCTCTGTTACATAGGATGCTTTAGCTCTAGCACAGGCCGTGTGATAGAGGTTTCTGGCCTTACGATATGCTTCCTTTTTAAGAGGATCATACTGTTTGCGCCATTTCCTCTCAAGTCCCTTACACTTGGTTTTTTCTAGTTTCAGTACTTCCGTATACCAGGGGGCCGGGGGACGATGGACATTCCCTCTACACCTGGTAGCGGGCAGACAGATGTCAACTGCTCTCTCTAGCCAAGTGTGGGTTTCCAGCGCATTTCTTTCCATATCAGCACCCAGAACAGGGAGGGATGCCTGTAACGCGTTCAGTAACTCAGTTAGATCTAGCTTTTTCCAATTTCTCATAAAAATTGGAGGGCAAGCAGAGCCTGGCGAATTAAATTGTTCAAGAGTAATACTAAAAAGCGTTAAAAAATGGTCCGACCAACAAATAGGGTTTGTTTTCAACCATTTTAGCTCCTGTACACTAGAAATAATGGGGTCTAACAGATGCCCAGCTTTATGAGTGGGACCCTCATTTCGTAGAGACATTCAAAGTATTAAAGTCCTCTAACAGGTTAACAGCTATGCTATTAGATTTGTCATCCAAATGAAGATTTAAATCCCCCAGTATGGTCAAGTTTTGGGCATTCAGAAAGTAAGGCGAAATGAAATTAGCCAAGTTCGCAGCCCAACCACTGCTGTTTCCCGGAGGACGATAAATTAGAAATCCAGAAAACATAAAATTTGGATTCAATGAAATTTTAAAAAAAGCTGCTTCACATCCAGGAATATTTACTGTTTCAAAATCACAATTTAAATCCCTGTTTAAGATCACAGCGATGCCCCCTCCTACTTGTTTATCTCTGTCTACTCTAACAATGGCATAGTTAGAGGGTAAGGCAGCGGCTACATCGGGACCTGCACCATCATGCAACCAGGTCTCTGTTAGAAATAGCGCACAAGGTTTTTCTTCAGCTAGGAGGTGGTAGATATCAGCTTTATGTTGAGGCAGTGATCTACAATTCACAGTGTAGAATGTGAATGTGCGAGAATTTAAAACAGAGGTTTGAGTTGATGGCTTAGGTTTGTGTGATACCTCTGGGTAGGGCTGAACATTTGTAAGAGCAAATGTACAGTGAGGACATACTTGTATACCCGTTAGGGAAGGCTTTAGGACAGAGCATTTACTATTGCTACTTGGGCGCATAGACCTTAACTGATCCACAGTGATCTTACCCGGACTAGCGTTTCCTGCCCCGTGACCCGGCCTGGCCCGGACGGGCACAGACGGGCTGGTCTTAGGCTCGTCTTTGGCGCAGTCAAAGGCGCCTACCCTGCGCGCCATCGCTGCGCGCTGGGGGCCTCCGAGTGGCTAAATACTCTCCAGGAAGCGGAGGTCTAGAGCGCTAACCGCTCGACACTCCGTCAGGTGCCGCCCCTGTCCCGCCCTCGACAACCGCAATTGGCTAGGATGCCGGTTGCCTCTAAACTACGCGGAAACAGTCCACGGCTCACAAAGAATGTCACTGGTGAGTGCAAGTATGTGCTCTTATTTTCAGGGTGAATCTAAAAACAACATATACACAACAACAGTTTCAATTATTTAAAAAAAAAAAGCGAGCTTCAGCTCAGTGTCACTGCACAATGTGCGTTTAAAACAATTATTAGCCTCTGCAAAAGCGAGTTACATGCTTAGATTCCTAGCATGGTCAGTGGGGGGTAGGAGTAGGTCAGAGTGGGCACTGAAGGCCACCAGTGTGCATCCCATGGGGAGCTTGTTTCCAAAATGTAGTGCCCACGTCTTGTCAGTATTGAGCTTCAAGCAGTTGTCCTTCATCCAGTTGGAAAAGTTTATCATGTAGTTATGGAAGTTGGTCTTGCTGGTGTTTTCGAAGAGGGAGATAAGGCGTTGGGTCGCTGGCGTACGATGTGGAGTCTGTGGGATTTGCCGATGCTGGCCAAAGGTGTCATAAGAGTGGGACTGATCAGGGGTCCTTGGGGTACACCACAGATTTCCTTGGGATCAGAGCATCAGGCTACCCAGTGCTGCCCGAAGCGAACTGTTGGTGCTGCCTTGGACCTTGCTCCATACTTCACCTCAAGTCCAGAAGATTGGTCTCGTAAGTCGCTGTTGAGTGCCCGAATGCAATACAGGTTTTTCCTCCATCGGGTAACATAACCGCAAAGTGCTTCAATTAAGATTTAAGGTATCAAAAATCACCCAACGCTGAAAATGAATATGCTACTTACCAGTATGCATCTGTTCTTGGCATGTAGGGCTGCTGACATTCATATCTGTGCATAGATCGCCGCCTAGTGTTGGTCCGGATGTTTGCACGTTGTTGTCCTGGAAGAGTCTTCGAAGTATCCTGGGATAGGTGACTCCTCCCCCTGGACTACAGTGCGCATGGCATCCTCTCCATCCTCAGATTGTTTTTCGCCATTGTGGCAGTGATGGAGTAGATACAGAAAGTGATGACCATGCTTACAGTAATTCTGAGAGCTGCAGCTGCTACAGGCGCCGGGGAGGAGGGAGGGCGATATGAATGTCAGCAGCCCTACATGCCAAGAACAGATGCATACTGGTAAGTAGCATATTCAGTTCGAGGCATGTGGGCTGCTGAATTCATATCTGTGCATAAAATACATAGCAGTACCTCCCATTAGCGGCGGCTACCAGTGCCAGCTGCAGCGGTCTGAAAAAGAGTTTTGAGAACAGCCTGTCCTACAGCTGCCTGCTGTTTTGATTGCACATCTACACAATAGTGTTTGGTAAATGTGTGTGTAGTGGACCAGGTGGCTGCTCTACATATATCATGCAAAGGGATGTTTCCTAGGAAAGCCATGGAGGCCCCTAACTTACGTGTTGAGTGGGCTCGTGGGGGAATCGTTAATGTGCGTTTAGCCTTTTGATAGCAAATTTGAATACATTTAACGATCCATCTGGCTATACCTGCTTTGGAGATAGCGTTACCTTTGTGGTGTGGGGCAAAGGCAACGAAAAGTTGTTTTGTCTTCCTAAAGATCTTCGTCCTGTCGATATAGTACATGAGGGCTCTCTTCACATCTAGTGTATGGAGTGCTCTTTCTGCGACAGTTTGTGGGTTTTGAAAGAAAACAGGCAGTTCAATAGTTTGATTCATGTGGAACTGCGATATCACCTTGGGCATGAATTTGGGGTTGGTACGTAGTACGACCCTGTTGGCGTGAACCTGTATAAATGGCTCTTGAACGGTTAGTGCCTGGAGTTCACTAACTCTTCTTAAATAAGTGATCGCGACTAGGAAAGCTACTTTCCAGGTAAGGAATTGAATCTCGCATGAGTGTAGAGGTTCAAAGGGTGGACCCATCAGGCGTGTGAGGACCAAGTTGAGGTTCCACATTGGAGCCGGTGGGTGGCTTGGAGGAATGACTCGTTTGAGTCCTTCCAAGAATGCTTTGATGGCAGGCCCTCTGAATAGAGAGAGAGGTGCTGCCTCGTCTGCAGATAGGCTGATATTGCGGTCAAATGGACACGTATAAAGGTGTACGCCAGATTGCATCAGTATAGGTGTAAGAGGTAACAAATTATGTTTTGGGTGGATGCGTCTAGCGGGTTAAGGTCATTATTATTGCAATAAATGACTAACCTTTTCCATTTGGCTGCATAGCAAGCTCTGGTAGTGGGTCTTCTAGCTTCCTTAATGATGTCCATACAGTCAGGTGGCAGGTTTAGATAGCCAAACTCTAGGACTTCAGGAGTCAGACTGCCAGGTTCAGCTGTTGCGGATCTGGGTGCTGAATCTCTCCATGGTTCTGCGTCAAATGCGCGGGTTTGATCCGCAGCCTTTGATGCAGCACCACAGAAAGTTCTAGAAAGGTGGTGTACCATGGTTGGCGTGCCCATGTGGGAGCAACTAGGATGAGTGTCAGGGAGTGTTGTCGCAGTTTGCGTGCCACTAGCGGTATTAATGGCGCTGGGGGAAAAAGCGTACGCAAATCTGCCGGACCAGTTCATCCATATCGCATTGCCCTGTAACTGCGGATGTGGGAACCTGGCGGAAAAGCTTTGGCATTTTGCGTTTGTTTGTGGCGAATAGGTCTATCTCTGGATGACCCCACTGTTGGAAGTACGGCTGGAGTACTGACGGATGTAGCTCCCACTCGTGCATCTGGTGGCTGTGTCTGCTGAGCAGATCCGCCATCTGGTTGTCCTTGCCTGGGAGGTGTTCCGCCATGAGGAATATGTTCCTCTGAATGGCCCACTTCCACATGCTCTGAGCCAGATGAGAGAACTGTGGAGAGTGTGTTCCTCCCTGCTTCTGTATGTAGTACATGGCAGTCATGTTGTCCGTCCGGATCAACACGACTTTGTTGCACAAGTGTACCTTGAATGCTTTCATTGCCAGGAAGATTGCCATCAGTTCTAGAAGGTTGATGTGCATCTTCTTTTGCTGTGTCGTCCATAGTCCCTGCACTGTGTAATTGAGTACATGAGCTCCCCATCCCTGGAGAGAGGCGTCCGCCGTCAGTATCATTTGCGGAACAGGCTCTTGGAACGGTCGGCCCTTGCAAAGGTTTTGTGGATTCCACCAATGCAGAGAGTTGTATGCCCGACCGCTCACCAACACTAGGTCTGTTAATTGTCCGTGAGCCTGATTCCATTGACGTGCTAAGCACTCCTGAAGCGGGCGCATATGTCGTCTCGCGTGCGGGACTATGAAAATGCAGGAGGCCATCATGCCCATCAACTGCATGAACACTCGCGCTGGAAGGGAGTGTTGAGGTTTGAACTTTGTGATCAGCAGTTGCATGCTGTTGATCCTCACTAAATTTGGCTGAGCTGTGGCTGTCAGAGTGTTTATGGTCGCGCCCAGGTACTGTCGTACGTGCGCGGGTTGAAGATGTGATTTTGGGTAATTTAGTGAGAATCCTAGACTGTGAAGAAGGTGAATGGTGAGAGACATGTGGCTGGCACATTGCTGGGCTGACTTTGCCTGAACAAGCCAGTCGTCCAGGTAAGGGAAGACGTGAATGTGCTGTCTCCGTAGATGTGCAGCCACTGTCGCTAGGCACTTGGTAAAGACCCTGGGTGCCGTCGTTACGCCGAAGGGGAGAACTTTGAACTGATAGTGATGCTCCTGAATAGTGAACCCGAGATATCTTCTGTGCGATGGGTGTATGGGTATGTGGAAATACGCATCTTTCAAATCCAGTGTGGCTAGGAAGTCTCCCTAACTGAGTAGCGGTAGAACCTGCTGTAGGGTGAGCATATGGAAATGCTCTGATAGAATGTAGTGGTTGAGGGGTCTCAGGTCTAGTATAGGTCTGAGAGAACCGTCCTTTTTTGGGATTAAGAAGTACAGAGAGTACACCCCTGTCCCCTGTTGGTTGACGGGCACGACTTCTATTGCACCTTTTTGCAGCATACTTAGCACCTCCTGCTGCAATAATGACAAGTGCTCTACAGACATAGGACGGTGCTTTGGCGGTATGTTGGGTGGGGTGGACGTTAATTCTAGACAGTAACCGTACTGGATAATGTCTTTGACCCACCTGTCTGTGGTGATGGTTTTCCAGACTGACAGGAACTGCTGGAGTCTCCCCCCGACAGATGTTAGGTGGTCGGGGGGCAGGGAGAAGGCGTCACTTTGTTTTTGGAGGAGGACCTGGTGTTGCTGTACCCACGTCCTCTGCCTTTGGTGCTGGATCCGCGATATCCACCTCTAGTGGTTTTATCATAGGTACTTTGCGTGCCCCCTTTAGTGTACTGCTGCTGGGACCCCTGACCTCTAGCTGCTCCTCTATTCCCGGGGCGACAAAAGGAGCCACTACGAAACTGCTGCGACTGCAGAGCCCCCATTGATTTTGCAGTTTGTGTCTTTAATTTTTTTTCAAGGGTAGGGTCAACCTCAGGGCCAAATAAATAATCTGGGTTGACCGGTTGATTTAAGATATTGTTCTGGATCTCCGGCTTGAAGCCCGAGATTCTCAACCATGCGTGCCTCCTCAACATGACGCTTGTGTTGATCGCCCTTGCTGCAGTGTCGGCTGCATCCAGTGCGCATTTGATGGACGCATTTGTAAGGAGTTGTCCCTCTCTGATAAGGATCTCCGCTGCCTTTGTATTCATCTGGCAAATGTTGTAGCAGTGATTCTAGTGTGTCGTAGTGGGACCTATCATAACGGGCCAGGAGTGCCTGTGTGTTGGCAATGCGCCAGATGTTTGCCGCTTGCGCTGCTATTCTTTTGCCCGATGTCTCCAGCACTTTGGACTCCTTGTCTGGGGGAGGAGCATCACCCGTTGTTTGTGAATGGGCTCGTTTGCGAGCATTAGCAACAACTGTGGAGTCTAAAGGTAACTGACCCCTAATGTACATAGGGTCTCCGGGTGCAGGCTTGTATTTCTTTTCGATTCTGGGGTTCAGCACCCGTGCCCTGGTTGTTTCTTTAAAAATGTATTTTGCAGGTTTTAGAACTCCCTTCAACATTGGCAGAGTTTTGACGGTTTTCTCAGAGGAGGCGAAAGTCTCCACTAAGAAATCTTCTTCCACCGTGTCAGAATTGAGTTCCACTCCATGATTGGCAGCAGCCCGTTCTATGAGGGCATTAAAGGCAGCAGTGTCCTCTGTGGGAGATGTCCTTATATTGTAAAGCTGCGCGTCAGGAGTATCTGGTGGGTTACCCTGGTCGGTGGGGTCATCCCATGCCTGATCTGGGTCTTGCAAGTGATCATCAGGATCGATATCCCCAGGGTAGGTGGTATCATCCCCTATATAGTCCTCTCCTGCGTCTGCCTCCAAATGCGCAGGAGAAAAGGACGGAGGATCCTGAAGGAAGGGTTGAAAGTGTTCATGAAGCACTGGTGCGGAACCTGCCGGCAATTTGTGTTTCAGAGGAATTTTGTACGAGTCCAAGCCCTTCTCTGGTGTGATTTTCCGCTTGCGGCGCATCAACCTACCAGTGTCTACGTCGATAAAGTGTGCCTGTGAAGGCTCGATATCGATTTGTCCAGTGGATAGTGACTGTGTTTGGCGGACACGTGACCTGATTTCGAAAATTTTCGGGGCCTTGGGCGGCGGCAATCCAAATGTGATGTGCGCCGTCGCAGAGTGTGATTTTGCGGCCTTGTGCATTTCGGGACCCGACGTAGGTTGGAGGGTTGCCCGGTCTCTGATGCGTTGCAATGATGCTGAGACCTGTTGCAAGGTGAACGCAGATGGCGCTTTGGAACCGATAGGCACCTTGGAGGCAGGCGTCGAAGCGGCATCCGACTTCTTTCCAGTCTTTGGCTCGTCGATCCGAAGGGGGGGTATCGACGGTCGGAGTCGATTTGGCAGGCGCCGCAGTCTTCGATGTCGACGCAGACGGGTCGACCACCTTGAGCTTGGTGGGTTGGGCCGTAATCTTCGGTGCCATAGGCCGAGGCGCCTTGTGGGGACCGAGAGCCTTCTTCTTTGGCTCGGCGCCGGGACCTGTCGCGGTGAGCTCGGCACCGAAATCTCGTTTTGGGCGTTCGGTGCCGATGACCGGTGCTGGCGTCGAAGGAGTGGAGGGCTTCGAGGCCTTCGATCCGATCGCAACCTGTTTCACTTTCGGTTTCGATGTAACCGGTGCGACGGACGGTTTCGGTTTCACTGAAGTAAACCCAGTCGTCTTCGATATTAATGGCTCCTGCAAAATGTTAGAGGCCGGGCTTTTAGGCGGGGCCGAAGAACCGGGTGACTGATCTTGGGTAAGGCCCGCAGGCGATCCCTCGACCTGAGCCTTATGATGACTGTCTCTCGGCCTCCATATCGACGGGTAGGCCTAGCTCTTCGCTGGAGCCAACTTCCTCGGCCCCAAGGGCCTCATTGTAGTCTCCTACCTCTTAGACGACGTCTTCGCCCTCAAAGATCACCTAATCGTCGTCTTCCGATCGGGAGTCATGTTCGGAAGCGTGGCTGGAGTCTATGTCTTCTATGCTCTCGGCGTCTTCGTCCTCGGTGCCAAAGATGTGGGCCGGGGCAGGCGCCAATTGCTGTGCCTCCAATCTCGCTGCCCGTCGATTCCGGAGAGTCTTCTTCGAGCGGAACAGGGCGCAGGCCATACATTTCGACTCATCGTGATCCGGTGAGACATTTGTTGCACACCGGATGGACGTCGATGTGTGGGTATTTCGTGCGGCATAAAGGACATCTTTTGAAGGGAGTCCTCGATTCCATCGTCGATCGAAGTTCGGACCAAAGCAGATCCGAAAAGCGTGAAGAAGGTGCTAAACACAAAATAAACTGGTCGATACCGAACGGGAACAATACCGACGAGGTCTAAAGGCCTTTTGGCCTTAAACTAAAGTTTCCGAACTTGAGCTAAGATAAGCACATCCGAACCCAATGGCGGAAAAAAAACAATCTAAGGATGGAGAGGATGCCCATGCGCACTGTAGTCCAGGGGAGGAGCCACCTATCTTGTGATACTTCGAAGACTCTTCCAGGACAACAATGTGCAATCATCCGGACCCAACACTAGGCGGCGATCTATGCACAGATATGAATTCAGCAGCCCACATGCCTCGAACGGTGTGATAACTGCAACAGCCAGAGGCTTCCGGGGAGGAGGGTGGCACATGTAAATCTACAGCAGCACTGCATGGCACGAACACATGCTTACAGGGTAAGTAAAATTATAAATTCGAAGCACGCTTGGCCATAGATACACATGCTGTGCATGTACTGTAAAGCAGTCCTCCATAAGCAGCGAGTAGCCTGTGGAAAAGGGTACAGAGTACAGCTTAACGAACACTGGTTCCTTGGTGTGCGAGTACATCCACACAACAGTGTTTAGTGAAAGTGTGTGGTGTAGACCAAGTCGCTGCTTTACAAATATCAGTTCTGGGGATATTTCCCAGCAATTCCATGGAGGTCTTTGTTTTCTAGTAGAACGGCTCTCGGAGAACCAGAAAAAACCCTTTTAGCTTTTACATAACAGGTTTGGATACCAGCTGGCTATGCCGGACTGATAATTCTTTCCCTTTATGTGGTTCGGAAAAAGTAACAAAGTGGAGTCTTTCGAAAGGGTTTAGTCCTATTGACAGAATACATTAAAGCCTGTTTAACATCTAGGGTATGAAATGTTTATTCTGCAACAGAATCAGGTTGAGGAAAGAAGATTGGGAGTTCAACAGACTGATTAAGGTGGAAAGGGGAAACAACCTTAGAAAGGAATTTAGAGTTACTACGAAGGACCACTCTAGCTCTATGAACTTGAATAACGGGCTCTTCCAATGTCAAAGCTCAGAGTTCACCGACATGTCTGAGTGAGGTGATAGTCACTAGAAAGACTGCCTTACAAGAAAGAACTTGAAGAAAGCATGAATGGAGTTGCTCAAATGGAGGACACCACGAGTCTTGTAAGAAAGATGTTGAGACTCCATATGGGAGCCGGGGGACCTGTAGAGGAAGGTTGTTTTGAGACCCTTCATAAAAGCTTAAATGACTGGAATACCAAAGACTGATATCTGTTGCTCATTTTTGAAGATAAGCAGCTACAGCAGCCACAATTAGCTGGATGGAGGGGGCAGCTAGGCCACAGGTTTGTATGTGTAATAGGTAAGAATGTTTTGGACTCTAGCTGCTAAGGATTCCATATGATTTGAGAGAAAGCAGCAGACAAAACTTCATTTGGCGGTATAGCAGGCCTGTGTGCCTCCTTGAGGATATTCATACATGCAGGAGGTAGGTTGAGGTAACCGAGACTTCAGGACCCAGATCGTACTCTAGGTCAGAGTGCCCAATTTCTCCATGGTTCTGAGCAAGAAGGTCTGGCCTGTTTCAGAGCTTCTCGTGTGGAATCACCAAAAGTGTGATGAGTGGTGAACTAGAGCAGTCTGGCCCAGGTGAGAGACACCAGGGTGAGATGTTTACAGAAGCCTCCGAACCACAAACACGTAAATATCCCTGACCAGTTAATCCACAGTGCATTGCCCATGAACTGAACTATGGCTGTGGGAATCTGGAGGCAAAGTTTTTTTTTTTTTTTGTTAATTTCTTTATTGCGGTTTTAAGGTTCACGGCACATGGTGAAACAGTACTATTTTACAGACAATTCTGAATAAGAAGCCTCACAGTCTCTGTCCAGCAGCAGTTAGTCCAATTAGGGTTGCCTTTGAAGTGTGCACCGAACCGGCAATGAGTATGAACATTGATCTGGAGGCGAAGTTTGGACATTTTCTGTTAACAGCTGTGGCAAAGAGGTCCACGTCTGGAAACCCCCATCACATGAAGACTGGAGGAGGACTCTCGGGTGGAGTTGCCACATGTGGACCTCTTGCTGCATCCTGCTGAGGTCAGCAAAGTTGACGCCCAACCGCGGAAGGTACCGCACCAGTAGGTGGATCAGGAGGATCCTGTGGTGGACAGCCCATCGCCAGATGGACTGGCCTAGCTGGGAAGAAAGCATGCCCCTCTGTTTCTGTAGGTAATACATGGAGTCATGTTAGTCCGGATGAGAAGTACCTTGCTTTCGCAGATGCACACCCAACCCTGTGAGATGCATCCGTTGCAACGGTAATCTGCAGAACAGAGTTGAGAAAAGGTCATCCTTGCAACAAACTGTTGGTGTTCCACTACTACAGAGAGCAATGGGTGCAGCAGCTAATCAAACAATATCATCCCAATGGCCCTCTGCCGGAAACCATTGATGCGTTAAGCATTCTTGCAGGAGGCACATGTGTAACCTTGCATGGGGATGCAGGAGGCCATCATGCCAAGGAGGCACATGACTGCCCAGACTGGAACTTGTTGATCTGGCTGAAAAAGAGGGAGCAATGCATGAAAGGACTGGACTCTTGCCGGGATGCGATAGGCCCTGCCTACTTCTGCATGGAGGATGGCTCCTGTACAGGGTTGGATTTGATGGAGTGGGAGGGAGCAGTGGCAAGCCACTGCTTGGCTGGGGCAGCTCCTTTGGCTGAGCCACCTTGCCTCTACCTTTGCACAGTTTCCACAATAGGCAACTCTGAACAAGCCTCGTGGAGGATTCCTTAGCTAGCTGACACCGAAAAGCTGTGGAGGCTTCAGGGGAGGGGGGGGGGTTCTGAAACCTTCATGATGAAAGTACCCGCAAGAGGTGGGAGTTTGCAAGGCACCTATGGCCTTCGTTGTCCGTCATTCTTTATTTTCACCATTCTTTATCTTCACCAACATCATTAACTTGAGGCCCAAAGAGAGGTTCCTATCAAAGTGCAGGTTGAGGAGATGTTAAACGTCTGGCTTGCAGCCGGAGACACTGAGCCAAGCATGTCTGCGAAGGAGCATGCTGGAGTTGATGCCTCGAGAAGCAGGGTTGGCGGTATCTAGATCACAGCGAATAGTGAGACCAGCTCATGCCCTCAAAGATGTTGAAGGTCCCCAATCTCATGTCTGTGGGTCAGGTCATTCCTGGAAAATAGGTCGAAGGAGTTCGATGCGTCAAGGATTGGCTGATTGCACCACAATGTTCTTGCTACATGATGACTTCACTGACAATAGGGATTTTTGGTACCAAATATCGCATCTTGTAAACCCACACGGATGCCAGTGTTGGATTTATCAATACATGCACTCTGGGGACCTTATAGGTGACCCCTGAAAACCTAACAGCTCCTGGTGTGCTTGCAGATTGGTTTCGGTCAGCTTGCCCCCGAGACACTGTTCTGACCTCCTAAGGTGAGAGCCAAAATAAAAGACTGTCCGGGAAGAGGGTATAATGATGCCAACAAGGTTCCCCAGCCCTCCGGACTCCATTGTGGGTTTCACCTCTCCTTGACACCCCTACAGTGTTTGCATGCTGACCCCCTCAACCGCGACTGCTGCAGTAAGTAAAACCCTACACCCAAAGACACCCCTGGGTCATGGAGAAGAAACCCAAAAGGTGTCCCGTTCTCTCCCTCCCACCCCTCACCACCTCCCCCCCTCACCACCCCCCCCCGCTATACTGGAGCATTGCAAGGCCTGAGCCCCCTTCGTGGTTCAACCAGACTGCCCTCCTAGTCACAGCCTGCAGTCATTTTTCGCAGTGACCGATCTCCATTAAAACCTATTGGCCACCCAACACTGTTTAGCACCCTGCCGCCCTCATGTTGCGGGTGGCGCACTGCTGATGTTGCCTTGGACCTTGCCCATTCACCTTAACTCCTGAAGATTGGCCATGTAAGTCGAAGTACTGTACCCGTTATCCAAACTTGCTTTTCTTTTCATAGGATCACTACAGAACTCTGAAACTGCACTGTGTCCACTTTTTAAAGTGAAAAGAATTGATATTTGAAAACATACTTCCCTGAATGATTTTTCTCCAATTCTTAAAACATATATACTGATACTTGCTATTTTTACACATTGTGTGGCTCTCCTCCTTGAGCTGTGTTGGCATTTATTAATCACTGTGTGTATTATTTCTTACACTCCTCTGTGTTAGGCCGAAGGCTGCTTGACCACACTACCCCCTAACAGAGCACTTTGGGACTGCATGGCAATCCCGGCCCAATACTAAGAGAACCCTTGGATTACAGGAATCCTGAGCCTTATTCTGGAGGCTTATACTTCTTTCAAATTGAGGAGATGGCTTTTAGGGTGGATGTCACAAATTATTTATCTTACGCCATCTCCAGAAGGTCAGACCAAAAGAAGAACAGATCTCAGAAAAGCCATTTGTTGAAGACTTCCTAGAACTATAGACAGACGTTTGTGGAGCTTTCATCTGAATGTTCTAATTATTCACTCCCCTCACAAGAAGATCATGAAATGTTATGTCATCCACAGATGAAATCCTGGTCCGGAGAAGTTGAAGATCTATCACACGATAGAGAGAATGATGTGGACCTTCTCTGCCTTTTTGGAGTATGAGGGCTCCTAGTATTTGAAGATTGAGTTTCCTCAGCGTTGGAGAACAGGCTATACCCTCCAAACACACCGGGAGGCACAATTGGTTACCATAAAACCATTCCTGGTTTTAAAAAAAGGCAAAGTTATTCAGGCCCTGGTATAGTGCGAAACCAAGGAGAAGGAGGCAGACCCAATTGAACCTGCAGCAGATCTTATAAACCGTGGTGCACCTCAAAGGGTGTATGGTCTTCTTCAGAAAGTGCCTTCATGGAGATGAGATGGTGGTTGGGGGGGGGGGGGGGGGGGTGATTATGGAAACGCTGAAAATCTCAGCAAGCTTCGGCATTATAAGATGGAATCCCAATATGGAGGGGGGGGCGCGTGTGGGGGAGGGGATTGTGGAAGGCGTGGACGAACCAGAGAATTGGGAGGACTTTGCTACTGACACAGTAGACGCACAGATCTTAGATGTTGATTGGGTGGGATATGGATGTTTCTCATCTTTCTTGCAGGCATCTTGAGGAAGGACTGGCTAGCTGATTTCTCAGCCCCCTTTCTCTTCCCAAGATGTCAACATCCTTCCAAGCATGATGCTTTCTCAGTCCTTTTGGATATTCTTTGACAGAACTCACAATCACTGAAGGATTGGGGTGTGGGTAAGCACCCCACACAATCCTAGGAGGGTGGGCACACACTGCCTCATATACCAGCACTCAGTTTGCCCCGATGCATCATAGAAAATGCAGTGCATGTGAACACTCAATTCGGGGTCAGGTTTTAGTTGTTCACCCTTTTTGGTGCAGCCAGTGCTGTGTATCTCTACACGTGTTTCAGGATTGTTGTCCTTCAGTAGAGAGCAACACATTATTTTTTGGGGGTGCTGGAAAAGCAGCCCCCACAAAAGCCTTGCGAGGGTCTGAAGCAGCATTTTCTGCCACAGGAAGGGCACTTCATGACTATGAAAGGTATTCTGATGGACAAAATAGGTGGAAATTTAAGTAAAAGAGGTTAACTTCATAGATGGCAGCTGGAGATACTGAGTACCACTGTAAAAGAAATCGGTTTATGAGAGAAATCCCTTAGAAAAAGAGGTGTGAACTATCCAGGTTTCCGAGTTCCTTCTCTCAAGAGGAGAAAAAGTATAAAAAAAAGTTTAAAAAAAATAAAAAAAGTAACTTGCACCTGCCACTACAAAGGATCATGGCAACTGGAACCTCCAGGAGCCTTAAATTGAAAACAAATAGTGAGATGTACAATTAAGCCCCTCAGACTGCACAACTGACTAAATAGTGTTTTGGCTGTTTATCATATGGACAATAGCTCTGCGTACACAATTCTATGGACAAACATTAGAAATGCAGGATTTTAGGGTGCAAGCACATACCAGGGGAATTACTCTAAAGTTAAATATCAATGAAGAATCCACAAAAAGGTAAATTTTTCCAAAAGGGTACTGCCCACACTGCCTCAACTGGCATATTTGGATTCAAGTCTGCTTTTGCGTGCTGAAAAGCCAGTTTACAAATATAGAACTCACCCCAGTCCACAAAAAAAAAAACAAAAAAAAAAAAAAAAAAACTCAAACACTACAACGGATAGCACATTGTTTTATGTAAAACACTTCTTTTTTTTTTAAAGTCCACCAAAAGGGAATTTGAAAACAGTTTAGGGGCTTACTACAGCAGTTGGCAGTCAGGCTGCAAGAACACAATGCTTCAAACCTTCTAGTTGTTTAAAAGCAGAGCATGACAATACTTCTTCGCACAGTCTCTGCGAGCAGCTCATCAAGCTTACCTGCCAACACTCTGGAGTGTGACGTAATGCTCATCAAACCAGACTTTATCCATAGAGAACTGGGTAAACTGATCGTGAATTAATGAAGCTAGATCTTCATCCTGCTGAGATCCCGCTTCATGGGCCGATTTAGAAACCTTCCTGAAAGGTCAAAGAATAATTAGTATTTTACTCAATTGTTTAACATATAACATTTCACATGTGGTAATCCTAATAGAAAGGGGAAACAAACTGCACAAGGTTCATCGTCATGCATTTGAAAGATACATTCTAGAACATAAATACTCCCTACATTCTGACAATCATTTATCAGCAGCACCCTAAACCGCACCAGAAAAAAAAAAGCCTTTTTATTGTTTTACAAAGCTAAACAGGTAAACCATGCAGTTGCAATCATTCCAGTATTGTTCTCAGGTTGCAAGGCATCTCAGTCATACAATACAGAACTCTCATGTGCATGCAGGGTGCCAAGACATCCCCAATATCAGAATACACCCAGCGCGCTTCGATGTAGGACCATCACTAACCTACTGGAAATCTACCCTGCTACAAAAGGCTGCACTAGAAACTCAACAAACCCAGCATACAGCAGCCCGGTAAACACTAGTCTAACAAATACTTCTGATTGTCTGCCAAAGACACAAGACCATACATCATCAACTCTGCCTCCATTTTTGTAGTCGCACCTAGGACTAAGAAGGGTTATCATCAATTTACAAAATTACACGCAATAGCGAACTGGTGTTACACATAACTACCTTTATCTTCTCTATCTTGAGACCTTCGCTAATAGACACACACTGACAGTAAGCTGTACAGGCAGTGGGAAAAATGTATGGAACAGAAGTGCGGCCATGGAAATGCACAGGATCTCTGAGGAGTGAGCAAGGAATGAAGAATGCTTGAATGAGTCTCAGAACATAATTCCATCAAGTTACTGCTCAACTTTATAAATGGGGGATTCAGGGCATGGCAAGATGGCCAACAGGATGTAGTTTTGCTGGCTCCCGGCCCAATCGCCGAATTTCACCTTGCCCCGCCACTCGCCTGCTACACACCGGCATCGAGCAGACTGTTGCATTCTGTGATTCCCTCTTCACCCCTCCCCCCCCCACTACCTGTGAGCTGTTAATTTATGAAGGGTTAGACTGGAGCTGCAAGCATAAAAGCGATGCTGGGGCAGCCATGTTGCTGGGGCCTGGACAACTTGTGGTGCTTAGAGGGGAGTGCCGCGAAGTAAGCCACTGCAAGGAGACAGGGGCTTGGGTGCAGGCCCAGAGAAGGATGCACATCTGCCTCGCCGGGGCTTGTCCATCCATTCTCAAATTGGAGGAGAAGTCTGCTGGGCCTGGGCCGCATCCCGACCGGAGTGACGGTGGCCTATTAGTGGGGTGGGCTGGGTGTTAAACACGCCCAACAGAAGCCGTGAGTTTACGCTCTGCCATCGCCCGTTGCTGCTGGTAAGAGTAGCACAGATTCTGCTTGGGCATCCCCAGTAGTGCAAATTGGAGCCAGTGTGAGGAATTGTTGGCACTATCCAGGGCTTTCGGACAGCCCTCGAGCAAAAAATAAATAACGTGACCGTGTCCATTGAGGTTAATCTACACAGGGCTGACCTGTGAAAGGGAGCTGATAAGATGACAGCTGAGGGTAAATGACTCTACAGGGCGATTTATCCACCCTTAATCAGCAGGTGGAGAAACGGACTACAGTTACTCGCGAGTTGGAGCACAAGCTGGAAGATGCAGAGGACAGAGCCCACCACAACAACATTCATGTGTTGGGGTTCCTGGAGGAGGGGGGGGGCGCGCAACAGCTCAGACCACGGTGCCCATTGATTTCTGCATGGTAGGGCAGGCTCTAGTGCAGCCCCCGTTGTCTGGTGCTCATTTGAGGGCCAGGCATTGCTAAAATCCTGAACTACTAGGACAGTGATTGCACGCTGTAAAATAAGACCATCTATCTGGATTACGCTAGAAAGATGCAGGAGCAGCGGAAATCGCTCCTTGCAATCAAGCAGAAGCTGCATGCTCTGCAGCTGAAGTACATGCTCGTCTCCTTCAAAACTGAATATCATTTCGTAGGGAAACGAACACTTCTTTGAGCAACCGGAGGTGGTCTGGGAATGGCTTGAGATGTGGGGCAAAACAGTGGCCCTGTGGCTGGGGGTGCGTGAGCGATCTGGTTCGGAGGCGGTGCCTGGACATGGTTCTTCTTGGTGTGGCCGGTCCCAGAGGGGGCCACCGAATGCTGGCGCATCAGATTTGCCTAGAGTCACAATCTGGGAAGCCTGCTCCATGCAGGTGTTGAGTGATGCTCCATGATAGCACGGGGTGGGGAGGGGGACAGGAGTATTAGGCTCCCTCCTTGGTAGCCACGGAACTTGGCGTCCCCAGTGTTGCAGTAGACCGTGCCAGACAATGCCAACTGACTTGATTCAGATCTAATCCTAATGTTGAGATTAGGTTTACCTCTTCTGTGAGACTTGCTGGTGAGTACAGGGTGCTCTTCCTGAAAGGTCATAAAAATGGTATAGCTGGTCTACAGGAGACGTACTTGCAGGATGCGGAGGCAGAGAGGGTGGTTTAAGAGTGGAGGTAACAGTCTTCCATGCCTCCTCTTCTACAGATGCTTGGGGGAGGGAGGGAGGCGTTGGTTCGGATGGCACCGGGTATACCGTTTTTCCCTTACCTATGCGGAGGCTGATGTTGAGAGCAGGTATGTGCTACAACAGGGTATGCTGGATGGGAAGACCGTGTCACTGCTCAACACCTATGCTCCAAATATGGATGATCTACAATTGTATAGGGTACAGGACTGGGTTAGTCAGGATACAAATGAGCCCCTATTGTAGTTAGGAGACTTTAATTGTGTGATTGATGGGGACTTTGACAGAACGCCCCCACAGGCAAGCACAAAAATCTGCATGACAAATGCCCAGAGGGTGGTGATGCATAATCTAGGGCGAGCAGACGCTTGGCGTTCGCTTTACCAGTCACTGAAGGTGTATACAGGCCACTCCCTTACTAGCACATTCAGTAGATCAGACAGGCTCCTGGTGGCCGGTGTACCCCTCGCTGAGCCGGTGGCCATCACCTTTAGCCATGCGCTTGTCTGATCACTCCTCTGTTTGATATACGCTGAAGTGGGTGAGGGCTGCGGCGCAGAGACCGGTGTGAAGATTACCGGTGGAGGTCCTGTAGGATGTGGCAGGTAAGGAAGCAAAGTCTCAAGCTTTGACCAAATTCAGCGTAACTGGGGCACAACCGCTTGTACGCCCACCGAGTAGGAGACTATGAAGGCAGTGTCTGGGGTTGGCCTGTGGGGTGCGAAGTCAGCTGCAAAAAACTGCATATGGCAGAGGCTTGTCCAGCAGGTATGTAGACGCAGGAGTAGTCTGAACCGATCTCACACAGAGAAGAGACTGTGGTGCGCCGGTGTATAGCAAATCCGTGGAACAGACTGGACAAGTATACACTGAAGCAGGATCATTAGAGGTTGTATCAGAAGGGTGATCAGTCCGGCAGGCTGCTGGCTTGTATTTTGTGCAGCAAGGCAGTTACCCCAATATCCCATTAGATCACAGCAGAGGCTGTGAACTCAAGGGCAGACATTGTAACCACTTTTCAGTGCCACTTGGGAGGGAAACATCTGTAGGCTGCCCAAGCCTGGTGGGGACAGAGAGAACTCTGCATCATACAAGTCGCTTACCATGCTATACACAAGCGTAGAAGTTATATGTAAACTCCTGGCCAGCCACCTGAACCCGGTAATGAGGGACCTGGTGCACGAGGACCAGTGCAGGTTGATCCCGGGCTGTAGAATGGGGAGAAATCTGAGACAATCGACATGTGCTTAATGGAGTGTGGGGCAAGGGCGAGGAAATGGCAATCTTTCAATTGACTTGGAAAAGGCTTGACAATGGATTGGGGGTACCTGCTAGAGGTCCTGCGGGTCATGGGGTTGGGGTTGCAGTTTCGGCAAGGGTTCGGTTACTTTATACTTGGCCCAGTGCTAAGGTCCAGGCGGGGCATAGTCAGACAGTTGGAAATTGGGTAGGGGGCTTGGCAGGGCTGCCCACCATCTCCTTTCTTTTGCCTTGGTGATTGAGCCTTTGGCAGCGTGTGCCAGCAGGGAATTATACAGCTGGGGCATAGAACAAGAGGGCAACGCGGCACATCTGATAACTATATGCAGATTATGCTCAGTTTTAACTTGAGGCCTCCAGAGTCTCCCTCTGGATTCTGATGCGACTACTGGAGGACTTTGAAGGCGTGTCCAGTCTGCAAATTTATTGAAGAATGTAATAACTGTTCCCCCTGGTGGCAGTGGTGGGGACTCAGTCTGCCTGATGTTGGCGGAGGTTGGAACTTGACCACTTGTGTTATCTGGGTGTGACATGAAAGAAAAACTGCTGCACTCAATATCAGGAGGGTGCTGACTGGCTGAGTTAGTCTGTGCCTTTATAGGTCTCGCCTAGCGTTGCTGCGCAGCTCGCTCCGCAAGATTTAATGCAGATGGAGTCACCGTTTATGCTAAACAGTGGCCAGCCATTGGAAATGAGCTATGTATGTTGCCTCCTTTTGGCTTTTTATGCCGTCCCACTTGGACTGGCTCGCCTCCGTTTGTCGTAAAGCTTTTATCTTTCTGGGCGTGTTTGATTGCATTTTGCGTTTTTGTGTTCACTGGAGCGTTGCGGCTGTTCTACTGAGGGCGGAGCGCTCTTTACTTTAAAGATACACGGTGCCTGCTTCAGAGACACCGCGCTTCCCGTTTCGACTCCGTGATAATTTGGAAGGCAGTTCAGTAGGTTAATGCTTGCTCTGCAGAGATCTTGGAGTGACCCGTAGGTCACAGGACTGCATTCCCACAGGACTGGTCCAACCCTGTGTCGATCTATTGACTCGTTATTAGACAGCTCCGGGGCACTCGGAGAAGACGTGCTCTGCAAAACAAGCCATAATTAAAAGATTCTGCAGGTGAAAGGGAATGAATGAAGTCAGCGTGTCACTGTTGCTTCTACAACACCATGCCCGTAATAAAGCACGCGTTGGAAGCTTCTGCCAGGTGAGAGATGTCGCTGCAGAATTTACACAACAGTAGTGTTTTTTTGGCTCGGCCAGTCTCATTCAATTATACCTTGTCCTTGTTGTTGGCTAAACAGACGTGCCCTCCGGGGCGCACGATTCTCATTCGGCTTCTGGGCACTTCAGGAGAAAAGGAGAGGGCAAAGGGCAGAAGTGGCATGCGTCTGATTGATAGGCGCCGACTGTTGACGGGCTGTGCGTGTGTCTGTATGCGGGTGTCTGTGTGCGTGCATTTGTGTGTCGGTCTCCATGTTTCTTCTTGCTTGTCTATGTGCATTTCTGGGTTTGTATTCATCTGTGTGCCTTGCAGCATGTTTGTTTGAGACTGTCTTTTTGCCTCCTCGCCTCTGTGTATTGTATCTGTGTGTTTGAGTGTATGTGAGTTTGGTGGGCGGGTCTGTGTGCCTTGTGGGTGTGCACGCTCATCTGCCCAAATGCCACTTTTGCAAGTGATTGTCTACTTACGTGCCCGCACCGGTTTGCCTTCGTCTGTCTGTATGAGTGTTTGACTGTGTGCAGTGCCTTCAGTGCCTCGAACTGTGCGTTTGCCTATGTTTTTGCCATAGTTATCCCTTGTATAATATATTTAGGTATCCATCTAGTAGAACGCACGTGTGTGTGTGCACGTGCATGCAAGTGTTTGCGTGTACCCGTGTGTGGTGATGTCTTTGGGAGCGGTTTGGTTGTGTTGTGTCAGTTACCACTTTACACCTTTGAGTGAAATCAGTAGCAAACGCTGCCCTATTCTTTAGTATATGGGCAGGGGGTGTACCATTCTTCAAATTCCTATTAATGCAGTTCCTCCAAATCACGAATGTCAACACGAAGCACTTGGGGATAGTTTCCCGCAATTGTTTCTAGCGTCACTAGCAGAGGCTTTTAATAGAGGCGTTATCAGCTAGAGCGGCCAACTCTGAAGCAGAGGAACCAGGTCCGTCTCTCGGCGTGAGGCTCAACATCCTGTGAAGCTGGACAAATCGCTCCGTGCCCAAAAACGAATGTGTCTGTAACACATCTGGTGATCACAGAGCGTCCCGATATCTCCGGGTCGAGTTTGCGCTATATAAAAAAAAACTACAAAAAACAATGTACGTGGCAAGCAACCTACATCACAGGGCGGGGGCTCGGATCGGCTCTCAGTAGTTGACTTGGCAGGAGGGTGTGTGTGCGGGGGGTGTCTGGGTCTAATGAAAAGTAGAAGGGTTTTGCAGCCTGGGGAGCAGCCGCGCAGTCACCCGTTCATAACAAAAGGCCCCTACGATCAGGCTGTTTGGGAAGGAGGCTGACAGATAGTGTACGGGGTGGGGAGAGGTGACAGGACATGCTTTCTCCAGGGGGGGGGGGGGGGGGGGGGGGGAGGGGGGGGTGCCGTGAAAGTGCTTTTTTTACTGGAAGTGAGATAACTTGGTGTGTATACCTCAGCTTGAGGCGCCAAGGCTTTGTTCAGCTTGGCCGCAAGCGTGTTGTGTGGAGGTGCTCTCTTCAAACACGGCGGCGCTACGATCACGGGTTCTAAGCAGGGTGGGTTGTTTGTCTGGCACTTGCTCGAAGAATTCTTTGTTGGAAGATCACAGCTGGTAGAACACAAACTAATATACTCTAAAAGGTTTCTCAGTTTGACCACATGAGCCGTCTGTCGGCATCTGCGTCACTGTGTGCGCCCTTCGGTTCAAGCCCTCTAATCTCCCTCTGCACCCCCGTTCTTCCTAACCAACAAGTAAGTGCACGTCACGGTTTGCTTCATTATTTCTTTCTTTTCCTCCGCCTAAAACAAAAAAATGCTAACTACCCGCTTCTTTTCCATCCTCCTCGCTACAATGTCTGTGTGGAACAAGGACCGCATTGTACATTTTGGTCTAGCTGGTCCGACCTATGCTGCCAGCCTTTTGACTTTGTCAATGCATTAGCAGTGTGCTTCAGCAACAAGCAAAGGTTGCAGACGTTTTGTTGATCTAAGGCTGCACCCTTCGCTTCACACTTTGGGCACTTTCAGAAAAGTGGTCTCTTGCTTTCCATCACCTGGAGCTGAGCATTCTTTTAGACACAGGGTGAAGCGGTACGCACAAGGTAGGTGCCTCTGTAGACGTTACGGTTAAGGTTGAAGGATGCAAATTCAGTCATCGAAGTCAATGGAGAACAGAAACTAGGTATTGTCATGGAGAAACTCCTCCGCGTCTGTTTCGCGGTAAGTCGCCAGGGTGCTGAAGTTGCAGAGCTCTGCTGCTATCCATCCGAGCAAGATGGCAAAAAAACTTAATCCAATAGACGTTGAACATGTGCATTCACTTGAAGGTGTAACATCCTATCAGCAACAGAAGACTGCGAGAAAGACCAGTTGTAGAATCTGAGCCGAAAACTATATGGCAGGAGTGTGCATAGCATGTGTTGGCTGCAGATACACATGCTACGAATACTACAGTTCTCCGGCATTGGTTTCTTTCATACAGCTGCATGCTTAAATTAATTACATTGTCAGGATGAGAATCACCTTATGATAGCAGGTTCCGGAGCACTGCGGCTTCCTTTCAAACCTGCATGTCAGTGGCTAAAAGTTCAAGGTAGTGTGTGCCATTCTCCACAACACTCCTTTACAGATTTCTTCATGGAAGCATTCAGCAAATAGTAGTTTCTAATTAGTTTGCCCCAATTCAAAAGGTCACAAGCTAATTATAGTTGGCATGATTGACAAAAGTCCTTGTTTTTTTTTTTAAGGGAGCACTTAAGACCTCTTATGATCTAGAGAATTAAACTGCCCTCCCTGCTCTAGCAGAAGTGTTCGGGAAAAATATTGGTAAAGATATTCTGATTCTAACATAAAGCCATAGAACTTTAGGTAGGAGGTTAGGAATGGTAAATAAATACACCTTAAGCTTACAAAATTACAAGTAAGGTTTACTATGGTGAAGCATGTACTTCTATCTTTTAATCCGTGTCATTTCTTACTCACAAGAAAGTGGTCTTCCAAGTAAGATGTTCTAACGAGGTCCAATGAATTGGGTCAAAGAGCAGTGTCATTAATGCTGCGAAAACCGTGTTGAAATTCCAAGTTGGTGTTAGTCTCAACTTTGGAGGGAAATCATAGAATAAACCATTCATGAACTCTTTAAACCAGTCTCACAGAACAGAAGTAAGAAATTTTATTTGGTCTTCTGACGTATCTAGACACTACAGCACGTCTTAGCCAATTTCACAAGGTATGGTAGAAACTGGCAAGAGACTGTATATTCATGGCTTACTCATAACACAAACCTCTTCCTCATTAAAGCGTAGGCTTTAATTAAGAATGCTCTAGACTCTAAATATATCTGTACACAGTTAATTTCAAATGACTATATTAAGTCTTGATGAGCCAGACTGTCCACTGTAAGGATTGTAAACATACTTGTCCCTTAATCCTGGGCAACAGCAGGACACCGGCTTGAATTTGAAAGAAAACTCTTCACAGTTCTGTGTACCAGTGGCTCTTGTGGCCGGGTGACATCCACCACAGTTACTTTACAGCATTATTGATTTTGCAAAGCACCCCAAGACTTAGGAGGAACTAAAAAAAAAAACTCAGTTCATTGCAAACAACTCGCAATACCACCACCATCCACACACCACATTTTCAAGGGAGACTGCACGCAGTCATGGAATTGGTGGACATTTTGGAGTTGGTCTGCTGCAAACAGACTGCGATTCCCCCCCACCACTGAATCAAATTCAAATCCATTCGCAAGTTATTTAAGCATGGTACATGCTCTGCTGAAATATCTAAGTTGTACTTCGAGAGCCCACAGCCAAAGCTTTTGAGCTTCTTGAGATAGGATCTTGTTCCTTCCTCAGTTTGCAAATATGGCCTCTCCTTGAAGTCGAATAAAAAGTATAATTTATTTACAGTAAAGACAAATAGACTTGATTTCCAAGTTTTTTGTCTTACAGCATGAAATTTGAATTAAATCTCCCATACGCAGATAGTTATTGCCAGAGCCTGAACCCTCACGGTGTACTGCCCTGTACTGCAAAGGAAAACTGCCGGCAGAATTTGGCAGGTGGCCATGTGCAACTAGCTGCCTTATGGCTTTAGAGGAAGAGTGCAGAAATGGATGCTGCAGTGTCAGTGACCCCGGATCAAAAGGCAGCAGAACCACAGGTGGGAATCCTGATAAAAGTCTTGTAAAGCAGTCAATTGCACAAGCAGGAACTTAGTGCTCAGGCTGATCAGGCTTTTTACCTATGCAATTGTACTGAAGGCATTTCTGCTCGGCTGTATAAATCTTTTCCTCCTTCTACTCAGAATCCACAAACTGGATGGGTAGATCAGCTGGTTTCATAGCTCCTTTATCTTCCAATCAACTGTTTCTCATCTTAAATAAAGGATACTATTTACTGTAAATCTGCGTCATCATTCCTGCCGCATGATTCATTCTGCAAAATCGTAGACTGCAGTGGTACCAACGACACTACTAGAGATTGAAGTGCTGTAATTGAAGCAAAAGATGAAATTCCCAATGTCGAGTCTCCAAAAGAAACAGTTGGAGTTAAAAAAAATACTGGACTTTTTTTTTTTTTTTTTTTTTTTAAATACGCTAGATTCTCTACTAATGGAAAGCAGACAGTTGCAAGTATGCCCTTAATAAAGTGCAGTACTTCAACTGTGGAATTTAACTTGCGGTGGTTGTGAACTTCACCTCTGCCAAACAGTTGTCATTATAGCCAACCTATTCATCAGCATACTCAGACAGAACCATCAATGAAGATTTTTGATTTTTTTCACCCCTATGTGTGAACTTAAGAGGCTCGCTTTCCTTGTGCCCACTTCTCAATGTAGAAGTCTGCCTTTTACCAGCAGTCAGAGAGCCCCTTACCGGAAGTCTTGGCTTTAGACTTCCGGCACTGGTTTATTGCCCATGCTTGCACACCAGATGTGGATGCTCCCTCCTTCTCTTTAAGTATCTCCAGAGTCAACCTGCTCTACCAGTCTTTCAATGCCTTGGAAGAAACCTTAAACAGGTCATCCCTGCAGGATCAGCTTTGGCAGAAGGAGCCACATAACTTACTCTTTCCACAGGTTTTAAAAAGCCTCACACATACATTTGGCTTATGTCTTCAAGGCTTTTAATGGGAGGGTGGGGGAGAGGGAGGGGTGGGGACAACTCAGAGAGAGGTCAAACACTTTGCTGCTAGAAAGCAGAGTTGAAGTTAAACCTCAAAATCTAGGGAAATACGATGTTCAAAAAGACTCAAAGGACACTCCATGACTGAACTGGCTGTAGAAAACCTGACAACTGGAAGCCTCCAAGAGGAGATGACAGCTATGGGTCCAGGTGCCAGATTGGCTGAAGTCCCGATCACATATCAAGGTAGTCTGGCTTTATATAGTCTATGGCTCTTTCAAACAGTGTAATGCATGGTACACTGTTCTGCTAACGATAAGAGGGTTCCCAGCATGGCAACAGAAAAGAACTCAAGCATGTGAACCCATCAAAGATGCAATGATTGAGAACGGTCAGTATACATTTCTTTGGTCTCAACTTTTCACTAGACACTGGGTTACAACACATTGATGTTGAAGAAAAGATATGCGATCCTCTTCTGAAATCAAAGGCTCTTAGTAGGGTTGTACCGACAGCAAATGACAGTGAAAGGTGCCTGAAATGCTTCAAAATTGAAAGTTTAGAATTCCTCAGTGACTTTAAGGTCCATACACTCTGGGGCCTGCAGGCTATCACAATCAGGGTAGATGAGACAGCATCCTTGCCATATTGGTGGACAGCAAGGCAACTTGTCCTACTTCTCCCTATTTAGAGCTAAGGTGCACATCCTCCCTGTCGGAGTCTTTTAAGAAATCCCCAGATAGATCCTAAATTAAAATTGTGAAAGTCTGGAATGAAAGTACGAACATCGTGCCCATCCTTACAGGACTTTGCTCTTACAAAAAAGGCACTGTCAGACAGTGAGCATTTATCCTCTATTATTAGGTAGAAGTGAAAGGATTTTGGAGTGAAGAGAAGTTTTGCTCAGCAGGCATTATTGGGCGCCCTTTTCGGACAACCCCCAAAAACACAAAAAAAAAAAAAAAAAAAAAAAAAAAAAAAACACTGCCTGGCAGCCTTTACAATATTCGGTGTGGGGTCAACTATCTGGCAACGCCTAGTTATAGGATTCATTTCCCCCCCTGTTAAAAAAAAAAAATATGTGACCTAATAACGACATTCTCATCTGTACTTAACTAATTGAGATGCATGTTTGAAGAAGAAAAAAAAAACGTTTAGAAACGGCCTCATCCTTCATGATGAAAAAAATATAGTATAAAGCATCCTGGAATCCCACTTGGGTGGAGAGAGTCTGTTTTTGGATATTATGGCAGATAAGCACATGGGTGCTTGCCCTCGGGGAATATATTGTCCTGCAGGTTTATCTCAAGGCATGCTCAGCTGCTGATATGAAGAACCACTGACGAGACAAGCATGCCATAAAACCAGAGTGCTGCATCTGCTACAAGTCCAGCCCTGGAAAGCCACGAATGGAAAGGAGGATAATATGAACTGGTTAACCTGTCGCTTGGCAGCTTACATTAAGATGCCTAGTACCACCTAGGCCGCAGTGCTGATCGAAAGCAGCCCCCCCCCCCCCACAAATGAAACTCCTTTCCCTTCAAAGCGCGACACTTTTTCGTGTCTCAGCAGCCTGTGGCACCCATATAGTCTAGCAAGGCTTTCCAAGGCATGCCAGTTTACCTTCGCAGAGGGTCCTTACCAACTTTCAGTGGTTAGCCAGGTGGGCGCCTCAATCTCTTCTCAGACGCTGCTTTTTCAAAGTGGTCAGGGGTCCATCCATGCTCCAACTGCACTATATAAAATGGCACAACCATTGTAAGCTAAAAGGCCCAACAGAGGCTGCAAGAGGTCCTTCGATTGCAGTGAGCTCCAGAAGTTCTAGATGCAGTTTGCAATATTTGGTACAATTGCCTAGCGGTTCCAGGCTTCCCTAGGCCTTGCAGAAATGGGCACAAAGTTAATTTTAGCCATCGTCAGTGGCTAAGTGGTCGTCTTTTTTCACATTCTTTTGAATTACTGTTAATTGCTGCCATAAAGAACAAGTGTGGGGCAGTCCGAGCATCTGCAAATCCGCTTCAGATTAGGTTTCATGAACCACAGTCTGCATGGTCTGTGCTGCATTATAGTAGAAATACAGTTATGGCTGGGCCAATACCAGCAAAAGTATCTGACCCACTCTTTAATGTTAGATCTTCGACAAGTTCATGTGCAATCCTCCGTTCTGGATAACTTCTGTTCATCAGAAATAATTTGTATGAAAATTCTTGCTAAGAACTTTAAGCTTTAACACATTAATAAATAGAAAATGCCAAAGCTGCAGAAACATTAAATGGATATGACACCGCGGTGTACTCTTGAAGGGTCATGATCCATATAATATTCACCAAGCTCAATTTGCTGACTTTGAGCACCTCGGAAAAGAATTCTAATTAACAAAACTCTTAGAACACATATTACATCATCCCAAACAAGGTATACAAGAAATGTACTTAATGGCTTTCTATAGAGCAGGAAAAACCTAATGACCTGTATGTAGAATGGTTCAGTTTGATGTGGTTTGCAAGAAAAATGCGTTCAGCACATACGTTCCATCTGGCAGTTTCAACAACCTGCAACAAACTGCCAACAAAAAAAAAGTACCTGATATTCTCCAGAAAGGTGGCACTCTTCAGGCCATCCGACAGCATTTTCTTAAGATCACTCCAATAGAGCATGGGTGGTTCAGGGACCTCTTTCACAACCTCTTCCTCATCCTCAAGTTTCATAATGGAGTCTGTACTGGGGGATGATGATGAACAAGCTACTGCTCCATTAGTACACTGCTGAGCTGCCACCATTCGACCACGATAGCTTAAATATCCAATTAGAAACCCTGTAACGAGAAGGTGGTTAGTAACCCATGTAGTATATGAAAATGGGTTTTGGCCTTGCTAGAATGACAACACCAAACTACACATGGTTCTAGGACAGTCCGGTCCACTCTTCTGTCTAAGAGCAGAAGTGTAGGTTTGTAGCAGCATTTCAGAGGTGGATGGGTACAAGTCTTAAGAACCATTTGCATGACATGCCACAGCTAAACTGGTCAAAACAGCACAAGTTGCCAACAGGTCATAAGCCTCCACACCTCTTGCTTCCATTCCTCTGGTTATTTTGCACACCATCAGTAAAAGCATGTTGTGCCTTTACTAAAAGGCCTCAATGTTAAGGGGGAAGAATGTGGAGAGAAACTGGGCTTGGGAGGATATGGAAAGAGGAAGTATTTCTCAACAGAAAATTAAGATAAAAGCTATCAACCACATCAAGCCAATGAAGCAGAGGTTGCTTGTATTGTGTAACCCTTAACATCTTTGCTGGACATCAAACTAAGGCCAGCTGCAAAACAGACATCCAGTTATGTTAAAAATCTATTTCTTTTCAAATAGAAACTACAAATACAGTACAGCCCTCAAATACTACAATCCGCTCTTAAAATTAAAATGCTGCAAGATAGTTCATAGAAAAGCTGATAACAGAACCAAACACATACAAAGAGAAAGCGATTTTGTTATTTAAATATGTCATTGTATAGTGCAACATTAGCTGGAGAGCAACAGAATGGGGAGGAAAATGGCACCCAAGCTTTAATAGTGTACAGTAACCACTGTTACATGCACTGTACAGTTCTGCAAGTTATCCGCCGAAGACCTATGGCGGAGACAACATATTTCATAAAGCAAGCCTGGATGTGCTACAAAGCAGTCAAGAGTAAAGCAAACCAGTGGTTGATCAAGTAGTTATTTGTGTGGACTTAAGCAACCACTTTATAATTCCTAAACTGAAACACAAACCTACTAGTATGGATAACATGCCTTTTGCAGATTCTCACCAATCAAGAAAATTAAGGCTGCTCCAACGAAGAAAAAGCAAAACGACCGACTCCTGGTGCGGGATGGTACAGTTTTGTGGTGCAGTGTGTGGTCATTCATAGTGTGGTTATTTTCTTCATCTTCAGCCATCTTCAGTTCCACATGACTATCTCCATCAGTCTGTCGAGCCAAGCTGAAGCGTGTGTATGACAGGGGCTCCCCACTAAACTGAATTAAGAGACATACAAATAAATTAATAATCACATACGGCAGCAGTTCAGTTACTTTTGCCTAAACCAATCTTTATCACTTAATCAGGCACAAAACACCTCTAAAAAGGAAAGTCGTATGTCATATCAGGCCAGTTTATAGTGGTGGAGCACGACAAATCAGATAAACAAAGTCCAACACCAGCTACACACGTCAGTTCAATACAAGTGTTTAACTACCACAAGACAAGTTGCATGGCATTCACATCCAAATTCTCACTCTAAAGTGTTTAGGAGGAATTACTAAGCAGCAACAGGAGAACTGCTTTTGAATTTTGCAAAGGTACACTTGGGAAAATGTGAGTTACATATGGAGGATGGGGAAGCCATTTAACAAGAAGATTGTCTATCTAGAGTTCTGAGACTTCGTGTCGATTTTTACGACCATTAAACCATTTGAGGTTCCACCCCTCTTCCTCCCACCCACCAGAACACAAGTGGCTGCTTACCACAACCACCACAATTGGAGCTCTTCAGCCTCAATCTGCCCTGCATAATGGGTATCTGACAATTTCCAAAAAATGTTAGGACCTTTAAAACATTTAAGGTAAGACCCATATGGAGGTGTAGATCTAAGTAGTTAAGTTAATTTCCGGGTAAAGGTAGAATTTGACCTAAACCTTTGTGAGGAATGCACTCAATATGTAAAACCAAATCTGGATTTCTTCAAAGCGGAACAAAGCTCACAAAACCCTATTCACTGAATAACAGTTCGGTCAACCGTTTTACTCCTCAATAGGACAATAACATAAGTCACATCAGGAACGGTTTCTACATTAAAAAGTCAAGGATCAAGTTGAAATCCCACTGGGGAGCAGAATCAAAGACTTCAATATAAAATGGAGGTTTGTCCAGGTGTCTTCCATAAACTTTACACATAGAAAACGTATCCATGCTTACTAGAATAGACAGCAATGAGAATGTGTGCCAAAGTTTACTAAGATTCAAGAATCTGCTATGTAATTATGTTAATCTCATCTAAATGAAGGAAACGGTTCTTGTGAAATTAAAAATGCAGAGCATATTCCAGAAAGAAAACTATTCTTCAGCCAGAAGGTGCAAATCAAAGCCATCAACGATCTGTGGATGATGCAAATAGATTGCAGAAATCCCTCTCCCTGCGGAAGATTAAATGTAGAGTTGTCCTAAATAACTGCCAATCTGGAAAATCACCCCGTGATGTTAATTTTACTGCTCCGGGCTACTTTTCACCTTTCAAAAAAGGGTTTAAAAAAAGAAAAAAAAAAAAAAAAGCTTCACTGAATTATTTTACTTTATACACAGAGCTGATGTAGTCGCAGCAAATTCCACGGAGCTGTATCAGGAGTCTATTTGTGAACTGTTTTGTTGGACATTTGAGGGAATGGATTCCACATATTTCACCAGAAGAAAGATTTTTGAGACCAAGGCTCACAGATCTGGTGAGGATGATAACCCAAAAGGCTGCGTAGCTCTCAATTTGAGGAAGACAGATGAACATAGGAGGCCAAGTGCCTGAAAATCTCCAGGTCAGTGTCGGAGGAGTTAATGTGAAGACTGGTCGTTGCTTCTTTAATCGGAAAGATGGTGAGCTCTATAAATTAATACTTTTGACTAGGGGCCAGCTGACAGTCATAGGTTTATGAAAAAACCCAAGCTGTAAAGGGTGTTGCACACCAACTAGGTTTCTGCTGCCACAGCCCAACACTGTCCTTAGACTTAGTTGAGGAAAAAGTTGCGGGGTCAGAGCAAAGTGGGGAAAACTCTAGGCAAGCAAAGACAGAATATACCCAGAGTGTCTTTGCAGAACCAAACTAACAACTATCTGTGCCGATAGTGCCAATCTCATAAGGGCAAATTGGGATCTTGAAGGAAACAGAGTTAACATGATGGAACGTCTACAATGCTATCTAATGGACTTCACAGATTTACATGCATTTTACCTGTCTGGTGAAACATGTTCCCAATCTTTTTTGGGGACAATCAAGTACCCGATTGTAAAATCACTTTTTCTTGGTGCGGTCAGATTGGTTCCAGTTAGAGAAGATTTTGAATCTAGAATAAAATATCCAGAGCATTTCTTAAATTCGGACGTCATGCAGGTTGGCAAGTAATGGTGGAAGACTAACTAAAGAAAATTTCGCAGAGTTACGTTCCAATACAATTCAGCTTAAAAGCAGGAAAAATGTACATTCCACTATGTAAGTATACATTTGTATTGTTGGAAAGGAGCTGAATTTCCCACAAAGAGTGATGCAGAGTTTGTGGTTGCATCTGTATCAATGGCAGACTGGTTGACACGGATGCTCAGGGTGAAATCTAGGTGGTACATAACTGCTCCCCTTTAGAAGTCTAAATTTATTAGAAGCCCAAAGGTTTAATAGTACTCGGTGGTTTTTATTGATAAAGACGATTTCACATTTTAAAGCCTTAATCAGTCGAAGGTACAAATTACCATCAAACGACTAATCTAGGCTCTTACCCCAAAAGTCTCCATTTTAGAGTCTACATTCACAAAACAAGCCATGGCGTTTAAAATGTCTTTATTTGCAAACCCGGCCTGAGTGTGAGACTATAAACTTCAGATGTCTCAGACAGAAGAAAGTCCAACATTTTTTAGGTCTCGGCCTGACGAAAGCAGCGCATGCGCTGCTCTGCCATGCAGAGGCTTCTTGTAATCAATACGGATTCCGAAGCCATGTCCCATCTCTGCCTTCAGCTTCGATTCTTGCGCGTCGTTTGGAGTCTCGAATTATGCCAAAGGCAGTGCAATGATTGCACCAAAGGCATGTCAATCCCACAAAGTTGCCACCCGGTCTCCTTTTAGCCACGCCCACCGGGATTAGATCTTTTAACCGCAACAGTACACAGGCTGATTTTTATTGCTTTTAAAAAGTGAGCCTGCAGTGCTCCGGCCTTCAGCCAGTCTAATAAATAATGTACAGCATCTTATCTTCCCAACGTCTCTCCCACTTTCCCTCTTCTTGCTCGGTCCCCCTTTCTGCTCTCCCCTCCAAGCTCTTTTACCCGTCTCCTGACACTTTCTCAGTCACCTCACCCCTCTGAACACACCACAATCACCGGGATGTATCCGACCGGCCTCTTTTCCACAAAAAAAAGCACGCGCGCCAGTCGTGACTCAGGATATAGTTCATTCAATTGTGTTTAGGTCCATGAAATCACCTCGATTCTGTGCGTCCTCCAGACCAGGATCACCTGCGGATGATCTGGGTTTTCGCCACGTATTTCACCACCAAGGCACACAGCGCTGAGAAGCCATATGGACTCGACACTCTCCTGATGCTGCTGTTCCCAAGGACCCTGAACCCATCAAGAGCTGGTGGGGCTGGGGAGAGCCAGTTACAGGATAAGGAAGAGTTCCACTTGGGCAGAATCACTGGAACAGACGCTTCTACAAGCCCGGGCCCCCTGGAATACACACCGGTCTGGACAGAATCAGTCACGAGTCAGGACAGAGCAGCTCCGGTCAGCAGGGTTGGGACAGTCAGTCCCGGGACAGGGCAGCTCCTTTGTGATCAGCAGGTTTGGGACAGTCAGTCATGCGTCAGGACAAGGCAGCTTCTCTCAGTGGTCAGCAGGGTCAGGACAGAGTCTCTCAGTGGTCAGTCACGCCACACTTCACTTGATGTTTGACTGACATTGCCCCAGCTCAGCCGGCATTGACAGCAACGGCCTGTCGAGAGCCCCACATTCTCCTATATTCTATTTCCCCAGCGCCTCGAATCCATTGAGTTTGAGATGCTGTTCTTTCAGACTCTCCCTCGCTGCACATGGAAGTTAAAACCGGTTAATAAATCGAGAGGCCAGGCTCATTCCTGAAGTGTCTGTGCAGGTGAGCACACGAGGACTCTTATCACAGGGTGCGCCGGTACAGCACACCTGGGGACGTCCCGCTGCCAGCACGGGAGTCACATTGGACGGGGTTTACTCTGCAGGATTCCAGGGAAGAGTGCAAGCCCGGCTCACATTCTGCCCCTGCGGCATATTTCCGGTCCCCGCATATGTGCTGAGTGAGCATAGCAGTCTTTGGACCAGAGTGGGCTCCTCTTCCAGGTGAACTCTTCTCTGAGCAGATGGGGGGGGGGGGGGGGGGGGGGGGGCGGCACTTCAGCGCGACCTTCAAGGGATAGATTGATTGTTTTATTGCACAGTTAATTAAAACTTACAATTTCAGGTACACAACTTTTAAAAAAGAGATACATTTCAAAGAACAAATTAATTATCAGGAGTTAAAATTGTGAGGTTCATATTAATAGTTTGCATTTTTGAATTGTTCGTTAGGGCGATGGCCCATAAGTTGTAGTCAGAGGCGCTGTTTGGCTTTTACTCAATTTCCTCGTTTTGTTTCCGTTTAATTCTCTCCGCCACTACGTCGAAGTATTTTGTAAATCTGCAGTTTAATTGAGTCTCCTGCGGGTTAAAACATAATTTGACTGCATGCCTACAGGTTCTAATGCCCTTCTGGTTCCATATTGCGCGACCTTCAAGGGGGTGCTCCATCTGCTACATGAACAGACCCACTGTCAAGAGGGTGACCTCCAGCACTCAGGATGCTCGCCAACAGCACTAAGTGAGCTGGGACAGCCGAAGGCTGTAACATACCAAGCATCGACAAAAGCCGCACTTTATGTGCAGCAATGACCGCAAGGGACAGCAACCAGGAGAGCAGAGAGCAGTGGGACCGGCAGTGGGGTGTAGCCTTGTGTAAGAAAGGAAGTGGACCCTCTGGCAATAATCCGGGTTCAGTTGGCGGTCGGTGCTCTGGGACCCAGTGCCACTGCACCTGCTACACCAATGACCGCTACTCTCCAGCAGATAGGCTTCCCTCGGACCCTCGCAAACGAATAGCAGAGGTGTCACAGGTCCTGGTGCATGCTAGGCAAATGGGTTGGTCCCTCACCTCCATGCACAGTAGTAAGAAAAAAAGCATTGAAAATGCAATAGGTCTCGCCTTTGATTAAGTTAAAGCCATTTGCTTTGCTAATGGTATTGTATAGCAAAGCAAATGGCTTTAACTTAATGAAAGGCGACAACCATTGCATTTTAAATGCTTGTTTAATTTGTCAGGGTTTAAGGTTAAAATAGGACATGGCTAATCAAGGTAAAAACATTCTGGAAGCTTTTCTGCCCTTCATTCTCCCCCACTCTAACCTACTCGTCAAAGCAGATGAGGGGATGGTAACCAAGTCCCAGCCTGGCCCAATGCCCAGGGGCAACGGTCAGTAGAAAGGAGATCACTGTTCTTAAAAGGCTACTTTCAAGTGCGAGAACGTACGCACAGCATTGTGGACCATAATGATAGCACCTAGATCAGGCGATTAAAGCTACTAACTAAATTTGAGGGATACCTTGGAGGGGTTATTGCCAATTTCTCAGCTAACACAGGACACACAACTTCAATCTTGCAGGAGTACGTAAACTGCTGAATATGTACCTTTTATACCCTATCATCACCCTTCTCTGGGCCTTTAAATATCTGGCAGTGGTTTCCAAATCTTGCCAGTCAAGACACACAGTCCACCTTTTGTTATTAAAATGTTTAACCCACATGAGCTTGATTATTCTCAGGTGACTTGAACACCCACATTGGACTGAATGAATATAGGTATGGAATGGAGACCGTTTCAGATGGAAGACTTTCGGTATGTGGCTAATTTACACTGCCTGCAGTCTGGCTGCTTGTTAGGAAGGCGTACTCTACAGTTGTACCACAACAAAATAGTGGGTGTAAGTAGGGAGGCAGTATCACGGGGCCTCTAATCAGATGCATTCCATCCAAGAGGTAGGTACTTGTGCATACATACGTGGAGCCTGGACACGTTTATTCTTAGACTGGTGGGTTGCTCACAGACAACTATTGAAAGGTAACGTCAAAATCAGCACAGCACCTGCTACCAAATCCCTTCATTTAAAAAGTTACAGCCAGCATCCTGTCACAGCAACAGTCAGTCACTGTATTAACCTATCTATCTTTCACTGAAGTTCCAAAGTCCATGATTTTGGATACATTTCCATTCAGTAACCAACAGGATGAAGGGGGCCAGCCCCATGTAAAGGCAAACTTTGAAGCAATAACATTAAAATAAATATGGTGAGTTCTAGTATTTGTTTGCAGTGGAATAAACAAGGAGACCATTTAAGGTAAGAAATGACCTGAAAATGCAAGAGGGGGAGAAAGCAGGGGGGAGGGGGGGAGGGGGAAGGGGGGGGGACACGAAACTAAAACAAGCATTTGCAAGGCAATAGGTCTCCCATTTACATGAGTTTCAGCTATTGGCATGGATTTTGTTTTTTACTTCGGTTTGTTAGGAGTGGAGTGAATGTATGTTTGTAGTAGAATTATGGGGTTTCAATTGGAATTGTTAGTAGTGAAATTGTATGGGATGGAATTGTGGTGTGTGTAGTGTATTTGTGTAGTATAATGGTGTGGCATAGTGAATGGATACAGAGGGAGAGCTGTACAAAATGGGTAGAAAGTAAGATTGAGATGAATAGGTAGGTGGTGAATGAAGTCTAGATAGAGTAGAAGAAAGTGTGTGAGATAAAGAATGAAGGGGAGAGAAGGTCATAGACATAAAGCGGCTGTGTGTGTACCTAAACGACACCGGAAGAAATGGAGGAGACTGCGTGTGGTTTGGATTTTTTGAAAAGTTATTGGAAAGAAACTGCTGAAAAACCTGAAGTGAACCAATATGAGAAATGTTGGTTCAGTGCATGTTTGTGCAATGGAATTATGTGGATTGTAATTATGCGGTATTAAGTGTAGTGGACTTATGCTTAGTGGTATTGTGCGTCATGGAGAGCATGTATTGAGTGGATGTATGTGGTGTGGTGTTGAATTATGTGGAATTCTGTGGTGTAGATTGGATGTATGCAGTGTGTAGTGGAATATGTGGAGTGGAATTCTGTGCCATGGAATGAAATTGTGTGGAGTTGAATTGCGTAGCATGGAAATGTGTGACATTGAGAGGAATTATGTTGAGAGAAATGTGGCAGTGTGTAGTGTTTATGTGGAGTGTTATGCGGCATGGAGTAGATTTATGTGGAGTGCGATAGGGTGCTATGGAGTGGAATTATGTTGTGTGGATGTAATTGGGTGGCACTGAATTGTGTGGTGAAGTGTAAATATGGGGTATATTGTGGGGTATATTGTGGAGTTGAATTTTGTTGAGTGCAATTACGTGTTTTGGAGCGGAATGGATCTATTTTGAGTGTAAATATGCGATATGAATTGTAACTATGTAGGTTGGAGTGTAATTATGTGTAGTAAAACTATCTGGAGTTGAATTGTGTTGTGTGGAGTGTAATGAAATTATGTTGCATGAAGTGGTATTATGTGAAGTGGAATTATGTGGCATGGAGCGGAGTGGAAATGTTTGGAGTGAATTTGATGGATTGTGATTATGAGGCATGGAGTGGAATGATGTGGAATTGCATTGTGTGGTGTGGAATTATGAGGTGTTGAAATGTGTTGTGTAGTGGAATTATGCTGTGTGCATTTGTGTGAGATTGCATGGCACTTGTGTGGCGCTGCAGGGAGAGTTCTGCGCCTGAACCAAGCTCTTCCCAAAAACATTGGCAACCTTCAGACAACTTACAGAACCAAAGCTGTCCACAACATTGTACATAAGTTTCATAAAAATAGAGGCAATCTTCCCAAAACATTTTAACCCACGTTGTGCAAAACATCTTGTAATATGCATGCAAAATTAATTAAATGCAATTTGTGACATAAAATACGTACGTGGGATGTAGGACACCTTCTGGGCATGTTGAGCACATGTTGGAGTGCCACAAAAGTCACATATATACAAGAGTGTGTATCATCATTTATTATATTGCCACACAAACTATACAGCATGTTATATCATCCAGCACCGCAAAACATAGTAAGTCAAATTACAGGTACTATACCTCATTATACCATACAACACCAGTCAATACTTCATCACATCATACCAGACTATGTAACACTTCATGTCACACATTACAAAACGTCATATTATGCCACCCATACAACATACAATTCTACACCAGGCCATACTGCAACATCCAAAATGTCAAGCTGTTTCTTACTCACCACACCAGTCTCAGTATAGAACACCAGAACATACAGAATACTTCATGCAACAGGTCATGCCACATTCTCATACACCACTCCATCATGTCATTGTACAACACATACCATACAGTAACATACCCCACCACAGCACATCATACTTAACCAGCAAACTTACACCTTACACATGCAATACCATCCAAGGTTTAAGGCCATTCAAAAGCGCACAACACCGCAACACTTAATATCACCTCATTCTATACCAGACCATAAGACATCAAAGCATCTAAGACACACCAGACAAAACTACACTGTCATCATAGAACGACATACCACTATCCAAAATCACATCCTGCTTAACAAAACACACTACACCACACTACTCTACGGCATATACCACCTTATACCATACAACACAACTTAATATCGCACCATACAAAACTGCCCAAATCACACTTAATCATAGCAAACTTCACATCACACCATACTGCACCACAGAACATTATGCCACATCATATAACACCAGAATGTACAACATGCACACCACGACGTGCCACACAAAGACATAGCATATCATTTAAAGAATGTAACCCTCCAGCCACATCACACCATCTTACTAAAATCACAGCATTCAGCAATACATCATACTATTCATTGGCACTTCAACCATAAAACGCTATGCAACTCGACTAGCTACCGGATCTTCCCAAACACTACCCAGCACATAAAGCTGTAAACAGATACCTGGAAGATGAGAGCAAGAAGGACAGAACAGAGAAGTTAAGCAAGTGCACCAATGGAAAGCGGAATTGTTAACCATTAGTAAATTAAATTCGCAGTACCGTGGAATAAAGTTTGCATGTCTCCTTTTTCAGAACTCTTTGGAATGTATACATCAAGGTCAGTTTTTTTAGCCCCCTTCAGATTAGTGTGCTACCGAATCAGAGTAACCGAGAGACTGGGTGGAAGTAGGCTCGACACCCCGCATTTCACCTACGTCTCTGTGGCTTCACAGAGTCAGTGTGCAAATTGGAGTTTGTCTTTGTTCCTCATACTTGTTGGTAACAAAAACAAATACATGGATTTGCCATTTTTTTAGTCTATCGAACGTCAGGTGGTCTGGAAACAGCAGAAAGTCAGCGAGCAAGATGCAGGGAAAACTTTAAGCGGCAGCACGCCGCATAACTGCACACTGTCGAAATATCAGCAGAGGGGGAAAGGGTTACCGGACCTGCACATGCATCCACCAAAGTAAACGGAGACAGGCAAAGGGTGGGTGCTGGGAGTGGTGCGTAATCAGAGGTCTTGGCGTCGGCTCTCGCTATATACTGAGAAACCCACAGCTGCATTTGTGTTAGGAGGATGGGGGGCTCCTAACGCGAGGAGGGAGGGCGAAAGCCAAAAAACAAAGAGGTAGCGACGGAAGGGAAAGATAAGGCAGGAATAATATAAATGAAATAAGTGCTATTCAAAACATGACGCAATGTCTGAAAAGCAGGCGCCGTTTTTGATACACGATTGAAATGGAAAAAAAAAAACTTGAGATATCATCGCGGCACCCGCGCTTTACTTATAACATTAAAAGTAAAGCGCGGGTGCCGCGATTATACCGTCGTGATCGCTATGGTCAACCAAAAACCAGTGGTGTGCGTGCACCACAGAGGAACGGGGGCAAAGGCACGCCCATTCCCACTGTTGGCCAGCACGTGCGCTGCTGCACGTGCTGGCCATCGGTAGGAATGGGCGGAGCAAAGGCAAGACATGCGTCAGCCTTTACCCAACCGTGCCGTAAAAAAAAAAAACAAAAAAAAAAAAAAATCCAGATTTCAGTCCATCAAGGAGGGGGTCTGTCAAAGAGCCAGGTTTTGAGGTTTCTTGTGAAGATGGGGAGAGATGTCAGTCTGAGGTGGGGAGGAGGGCGTTCCAGGCTCTGGCCGCAAGGAAGGAGGAGAAGGTCTTTCTGGTGCGGGGGGACCACAGCATAATAGAGCTGGGCTAATTGTAGGGTCCTTTGGGGTGCGTGGAATTTGAGTCAGCTGTTCAGGTATGCTAGTCCGGTGTCGTGGAGGGCCTTGTGAGCGTGGATGAGCATCTTGAAGGGGATTCTAGCTTTGATGGGGAGCCAGTGGAGTGTGCGCAGGTGCTGGGAGGAGAGTGTCTTGGCAGGTTGAGGAACAGTGTTGCGGTGACATTTTGGATGTTCGGTAGCTTGCGGGTGAGGTTTGCTTATTCCGAGCCTGCTGGTGACCAGGGCGTGAGTGACCGTCTTTCGGTGTTCGCGGGGGGGGGGGGGGGGGGGGGGGAGATTAGGGGGAGGGTTGGGGGGATCTATTTTAAGGTCGGAGTCGATTGGGCGGTCCATTTTGAGCTCTGAGTCCAGGAGGATTCCCAGGTTGCGTCCGTAGGGGTGGGCGGGCTTCCGAGGGTGGGTCACCAGGTGTCGTTCCAGGCATCTGGTTTATGCCCATGAGGAGTACTTCAGTTTTGTTGGTGTTTAGTTGTAGGCAGTGGTTTTTCATTCATTTGGGGACGGCTTCCATGCCTTCTCGAAAGTTGTGCAAGGCGGTGTTGGGTTTGTTGGATAGGGAGAGGATGAGTTGGGTGTCATCTGCGTATGACACAATGTTGAGTCCGTAGGTTCTGACGAGGGGGACAAGCTGAGCCATGTAGACATTGAAGAGCGTAGGGCTGAGGGAAGACCCCTGGGGGACTCCGCAGGTGGGGTCTGAGAGGAAAGGAGACAGTCTGACCCGCTGCGTCTGACCCGCTGCTGCGTTCTGCCGGAGAGGAAGGAGCAGATCCAGTCGAGGGCCTTGTCTTGGATCCCTGCGTCGTGGAGTCTGCGTATTAGGGTGCGGTTAAAGACTGTCGAACGCCGCTGTGAGGTCGAGGAGAATGAGGGCTGCGGTTTCTCCTTTGTCCAGTAAGGTGCGGATGTCGTCTGTTGCGGCGAGGAGGGCGGTTTCCGTACTGTGTTTTTTTCTGAAGTCTGATTGGGAGGAGTCGAGGATGTTGTGCTCCTCGATGAATGTGGCGAGTTAGATGTTGATGGCTTTGATGACTTTAGCTGGGAACGGGAGCAGGGAGATGGGTCTGTAGTTTGAGGTCGGTGGGGTCCGCCGAGGGTTTCTTCAGTGTCATCGGTGGTGAGGGCTGTCCAATTGTCAATCGCCGGCTTCAGGGTGTCAGGGGTGGTTGGTGAGGGTTCAGTGTGCTGGTTGTCTTAGTCGAAGTGGTTGTAGATCCTCTAGATTTTGTGGTGGAAAAAGGTGCCGAGTTTGTCACAGAGGTCTTGGGAGGGAGGGATGTCGGACTCGCTGGTGGGTTGGGCGAACTATGTTGAAGAGTTCTTTGCTGTTGTGTGCATGAGTGGAGATTCTATCTTCAATCACTTTTTTCTGATGAGTTGGTGGTGGGCATTGGTGGCAGCTCTGAAGCGGTTGTGGGCTTCTGTGGATTTGGTGTTCCTCCAGGCCTTTGAGGCGGCGGCAAGTGCGTCTGGACTCTCGAAGTTCGGTGGTGAACCATCTAGCTTTCTTGGCGTGGGTGGAGTTTTTCTTGAGGGGGGCTATGGTGTTGGCGCTGTTGGAGATCCCTCTGTGCAGGGTTCGGGCTGCGGTGTTGGTGTTGTCGTTTTCCACAATGCTTGGGGTGGAGTTGCTGAGGTTAGCTGGTCGTCTGAGATTCTGGTCCAGTTTCTTTGTGGGAGCAGGTGCTGGTGTCTGTGGATGGTCGGTGTTCTGAAGGGGAGGTGGACGCATCGATGGTCAGTCGATGGGGGTTCGGCGGTGTGGCTGAAGGTGATGGAGTTTCCTGTTGTTAAGGGGGGGGGGGCGTGGGTTGAGGGTGTGTCCTGCTGAGTGCGTGGGTTCAGTCACGATCTGGCGGAGTCTAATGTTAAAAAGGTTGTCCAGGAGGGATGTGGTGCTTGGGTCCAGTTGGTTGTCGAGGTGGAAGTCAGGTCTCCCAGTAGGGTGTGGTTAGTGGGCGTGATGGCATGCGGGGAGATGATCTCCATGATGGAGTTGGCTAAAGTCCGCGGGGTCGTTAGATGAGGGTTGCTCGGAGGGTGGATGTAGGGCTAGCCAGTATCTTGAAGTGAAAGTGTTCCATCAGGTCTGTGGGCTTGTGGGAGAGTGTGCTCAGGCGGAGGGTGGATTTGTGGACGATGGAGATTTCTCCTCCCGGGCGGCTGGGGCGGTCCTTCCTGGAGATCATGTGTCCTTGGGTAATGGCGATGGCCAGTCCCAAAGTGGTGTTGGTCCAGGCTTCAGTAAAGAATGCTACATCCGGAGTGGTGCTGTCGAGGAGGTCCCAGATTTGTGGCGTGTTTGTGGAGGGATCGGACGTTGAGGAGGATATATTATGCAGCGGTGACAGCTGAAAGGTCCATGGGAGTCAGCTGGTGAAGCTAGCTTGCAGTGGTTGTTGCGGCCTGGGTTGAGAGCGTGAAGTGCTGCTGGGTCGTAGTGTTGGCGGTGCAGAGATCCAGGGTTCCTGGCGCTGGTCACAGTTGGGTTGCGGACGGACACAGACGGGTTTGCCTTCGGCCACCATTAAGTAGGAGTCGGGGAGGGCAGAAGGGAGCTGAATTGGGCCGGTCGCACTGGGTCGTACTCGGGGAAGTGAAGAGGGGCCACGGGGGCAGCAGCGGCTGGGAAAAGCGGGCTGAAAAAGGCAAAAAGAAAAGTGCAAATATGGCAGCAAAAGTGCAAGAAAGAGTGGAGGAAAGAGGACACGGAAGGCGAGTGAAAGGGGGAGATTGAGAGGAGGGTAAAAAAACAAGTGAAAAAGCGGAGCGAGAGAATGGAGACAGGTCCACTGGACCACCAGGGATGAGGCGCAGGTGAAACCTGCGGATGGAGGAGGGCCTCGAACACCAACACTTGAGAGTGCAGGGGCTCGGTGGAAGGCCTTACTTAATGGTGGGGCTGCGAGGGAGGGAAGAGCAATTTCACAGACAATGAGTCAGTGGTCTTGCTCGCCTGTCCCCATAGCAGCCGCCATTAAGTAGGGGTCAGGAAGGGCTGGACAGCTGGGAGGCACGAAGGTAGCATACACAAGAAAAGGGAGGATCAAACTAAGGCCCCACTGCAGTATAACAAAGGGCGTAGGTGGAAACAAGTGAGCCAGCCCCTTCAAAAACCTATTCAAAATTGGAGACTTAAAGAGAGAGGGCTGGTCTGGTAGCTGCAAAAAAAGCAGATAGAGCAGAAGGATAACACTTGAGAGTACCCAACACAGAGCCTTGCTGGGCAAGGGTAAAAATAAAAAGAAGAGCAGTAGAAAGAGGGTTAATAGACCTTGCTGTACAGTAGAATGCAAATTTCTGCCAAAGGCAGGCATATACCATCTTAGTGGAGAGCTGCTTGGTCGCCAAAATAACATTGCATACTTCGCGAGGAAGGTCAAAGTTGTCAACTGTCGTTGCTCAATCTCCACGCAAGGAAATGCAGAGTTGACAGGTTCAGGTGGAGAACCCTCCCATGCTGCTGCGACAAAAGATCCTCCCGAAGGGGCAGCCTGATCAGAGGATCGATGCTCATTCTCAGGAGCGCTGGATACCAGACTCTCCTTGCCCAATCCGGAGGCACAAGAAAGACTTGGGTCCGGTTGTTTCTGATCTTCAGAAACTTGGGCAGAAGTGTTACGGGCGTAAAGGTATACAGCAGGCCTGAAATCCACTTGCAACAAAAGGCATCACCGTGCAATAGCCGCCTTGGAAGCTCCAGCGCACAGTATTGCTGACACTGCGAGTTCTCTTCGGAGGCAACCAGATCTAACCAATGTTCTCCCCACTTCTGAAAGAGACCTTGCGCCACCTCCAACTGGAGACACCATTAGTGATCCGCTAGGCATCGACAACAGAGTTCATCCGCCCTGGCGTTCAGAGAACCTGCCAGGAGTTCAACCACCAGGGCTATGCCCTGCTGTTACACAAAGGACCAGCAGGGCATAACCCCACCCTGCCCTGCTCTGCTTGTTGCAGGATGACATGGCGGTGGGTTGTCTGTGAACACCTGCACTAACTTCCCCTTGACAGGGGGAAGAAATGCCTTCAATGTCAACCACCACTGCAGCTCTCTCGCAGTTCCTTCCAAGATCTGGACCACATCAGTGAGATTTTCCCGTAAACATGGGTCACCCACTTTATTCTTCTGCCGTCTGAAGAAGTCATAAAATCTTACAGCGGTCATATCTCCTCAAAAGTATGCAAACAATCCCTTCACACCTCTTAATGGAGGGGAATAAAGGCATTAACTCATTACTGTTCCTCCAGTCAAGAATCATAGCCACTGCTTCTTTGGCAGTAGCCAAGCATGTTCCAAAGTAAGACACAGAAAATATCTTAAGGCACATAGAAAGGAATAATTAAACCGAAGAACAGTTTCCAATATGGAAGGCCAGCTTCACAGTACACATTACCATCTACCCCAAATACAATTAAGTAGATTAGTAAGGGGGGAGGGGGGAGAGAACTACTCCTACAGCATGATTATTTTGTTGCTACCCAGAGAAAACCGCTGCACTCTAAATCTCAATTACAGGGGAAATGGTCCCACCTGGAGAAGATTTACACAAACACTGCTGCAAGACAGACTCGAGTGCAAACACCAAAGCAAATGCTTGGCACAACACAAAATCTGTGTGTAATCAAATCCAAGACACAGGGCTGCACAAGCAAAGGGCAAGGAACATAGGTTTCCTACACGTTTATTGGCAAACAGTATTAAAAACAGACCAACAGCTTGAAGGGGAGGCTGATCTAGTGTGGCTGTTTCTCAAAATAATCCCAGCACAATGGAACTGCTGCACTTCAGGCACGCCCACTCAAGAGCTCATTAAAAATTTTTAAGAAATAAGAGGGCATGGTCCAAAAACTCAATGCTTGCACATCAGCAGCCTAATTGGAAGGATGCAGAAATACCAAGAGCATGTAGCTGCAGAAGGTCATGGAGGCTGCATCGCATATGCTTCCTACTCAACTGACTACCTTCTTCGCTCCCATTTTAGAATTATTCAGGAGAATAAGCAATAGCAGCACAACTAGTTATCAGTATAGTACAACTTGAAATAAATATTATATAACGTGGTGGAAGGATTGCGGACTCACCATGTTTGATATCGCTGACCTAGCCTGGTCCATAGTTTCCAAATGACTGCTTCGCCCGCAACTTTTCCAACCTAAAAAACAAAATGGAATAAAATAGTCATCGGCAAAATAAACCAAGTCATCTTGCCAATGAGACCCACAACCATGTATGCATTCCAAGAGACAGCTCAGACAAGCCTCGCAGAGATACCAGAAAATGACCAGATTAAAAGAAAAGTCCAGGAGAACTGGCATATGCAGAATCAGTAGATTCAGGTGGAACGAGACCCCACATCAGAGGCGAAGTCACTCGATCGAGTTACAATCAGCAAGTTCGACAAATGAACACCGGTCCAAGTAAATTAATTCTCCCATCCACATAACTCATACCAGGTACTAACTCGAGCACTCATCCAGCGACACAAGTAGGTCAATCAATGTAGAAGCACTCAATTAAATAGCGCATGTAATGTCAAAACTTTACTAAGTCTAGGTTATTCAGTTAAGAGTTGGGTAGTGCCGGAGTAGAATCCATACTGCATGTAGACACACTTATCCAGAGGCTGCACGTGTGCATTCACACACACACACAGCGCAAGCAATGGTTTCATGTTGATGTAGTCCAGGCACGAGTTCAAGCCCACAGGAATGCTTGAATGAATGGTTTCCCACATGGCCGAATCATTCACTTTCAGCGTTCGGATGCCAATTACTGCCCTGGAAAGATATTGTTCAGCCACGCAGCTCCTGCCCACAGGTCGGCTTGGGATGCCAGCTTGGGCAAAGTTAGTATAAGAATACCCTCTGCCTCAAAGCACAGGCAGCTGTAGGGCCACAATGAAGGGGTGTCCCCTGCCCCTCAGCAATGGCACAGCATCGAAGAGAACTGGTGGCTTACGCACAGGCTTGCAGGCCTCGGGGGAAGACTGAACACAACAGACAGGAGAAGAATCTCTTCTGGTTCATGCTCCTTGTGCCCACATACCCCCCCACTCATCACACACACACGTGCAACGAGTAGGGAAGTTTGGAGTGCTGGCTGCCTCGCAAGCGGACCCCAACAACACGGCAACACTCAGTCTCAAAATTCCTCTCCATGGCCGCAGCTCTCGGGGAATGATGCAGCGCTTCACTGATGCCAACAACAGTACTGGCTGCTTTTTTCACAACGGCGGTAACTGGTTCATACCAGCAGCCAATCACTCAAGCGGTGCAGCACTAGGGAGCCTGGAGGAATCCAACCAAATGCTGCCCACAATAACAAACGTGCCATAAAGCTTGATATTGAATGGTTCTTATAAGCGCCTGGCCTGGCCTCAGGCAATCGAGGTCTCTTGAAGGGTCTTCCTGACGGGTACAGGCTTTGCCTGGGCGCAGACAGGCGCGCCCTTGGCCCGGGGACGGCCCAGACACGCCACACGCACGTCCCGCGAGCCCTGTAAGCGGTTTGAATGCCTCCTGTCGCTCTGTGGCGGTGTCAGCAGCATGCGCACTGCATGGGCTGCTGGGAGGAGTAGTCTGGTGATCTCCCATGGACCTCCTGCACCGGAATGGCCAAAATTACTGGCGGCGGCACCAGCATCAGGCAACATTCAGAGAGCTCCCCTATAGATTACTTTGCTCCTACTGTTAAAAAAAAAATATATATATATATATATATATATATATATATATATATAATAACTTTAGACTCTTTCCCCCTACATCTTTTACCCATCCCAAACCTCCAACTACTATGATCTCCAAATAAACACTTTCTAGACCCTTCCATCCTCTATCCCTCCATTAGCCTTTTCAATCCAGCTAACAGACTTGCAAGACCACCGCTCAATTGATTCATATTTGCCTATACTAACTCACCTCTAATCCGCTTTGGTTTCCAGAGTAGCGTGCTACTCGCTGAACAACATTTAGACGTCTCATACCATACAGACACCGATCTCGCCGGGAGTCACTAGATGGCCTGCAGACCCTGGTATGCTGTAAAAGGCCTGTACCCCAGGACTACCAATCAGCTGCCTTCAACCATCAGTCGGGTTACTGCCGTGAAGCAAGCAGTAGCCACCCTTGCTAAAATGCATTTCACTTGGAGATCATCATCATCTACAGCAAAGTACTACAGGAGAGAACTTCATACCGAAACCATGTACAGTACCTGCCTTGATGCACACAGCATCAGTCTTCTGACCAGTAAGTCTTCCCGCACAGTCAAATTGTCCATAAGAAGCAGGTGGCTTTAGCCTCATCTGTCACGAGACATGAAACATCCCAAGAGAAAAAGTTATTTACCTTTGGTAGCGCTCCTCTAACCATCTAACAGCAGATTCCTCACCTAATGAAAATTCCAGTCACCGAACTGGATTTGGATTATTATTTTCAGCTATTTCCCTATACGGCTGTAGATGGCGTCGAATGGCACCATGTATACTCAGTCCCGTTCTGAGAATGACAACAGCCACACAACAACCACCACTGAACAAAAACATCAGTTTCTTTAAGAACACTTTCAGCGCTGTCTGACGCAGTCACTGACTGATCAGAGTAGACAGTGTGCAAAGGTCTAAATTGGCACCCTTAAACAGAGGAAGTAATAAATGCCGCTGAAGGAGAATGGAAGTGTTGGAGAGGTTAGAAAAGAGGATCCACCAGAAAGAAAAGTTCTCAAAAAAGGTAAGCAACTTGTTCTCCGATTGATACTTCTAACCATAGATTCCTCAACTGAAGAAAAGATATCAAAGCAGTACCTCTCAAGGTGGTGGATCTGTGGACTTGCCTGACCTGGCTAGCAAGGCAGTAGTGAACGTGCGGCCCAATGCACACATTGCAGCCGGACTGATTTCTAAGACAGGCAATCCATGGACCTACGCAGTAGGAGCAGCCTTGCCCCGGTGGAATGGACCTCCAGAACACCCGAGGGCCGATTCTTAGCAGATTTTTATACAGAGGACTAGCCACATGTAATTTGTTCTTCACTGCACCGCCTTACTCATCTTTGCTCCTACAAACCTCACAAATAATTTATCGTCCACCCAAGGGTACTTGGTGCGATAAATTTAAAAGCTCAAAGGCTAGATGGGCAAATGATGGAGTCTTCCCCTTTCAAGGGATGAAATAGAGCAAGGAATGCCAGAAGGGTGATGGAACGTCCAAAATGAAAAGGCATCACAATTTTTGGCAAGCATGCCACACTAGTCCGCAACACCATTTTGCCTGAAAAAAAAGGTAGTATATGGATGCTTGACAGACCATGCCCAGAACACTCACGTGACAGGCTGCTGTTTAAACTAGAAGACTATTTTCAGGGTCTGACTAAAGCCACAAGACAGCTGTGCACTGGTTCGAATGGTGTGCAGATCAAGTATGCCAGTACCAGGTTAAGGTCCCACTGTGGCATCAAAAATGGTTTGAGTGGAAACATGTGGGTTAACCATTTCAAGAAGCACATCACAAACCCGACTTGAGTTGGTAACTAAGACAAGCCAACAAATATCCTTTTAACAGTGGCCACAGCTAGTCCTGGTTGGGATAAGGATAGCACAAACTATTAGTGGACGCTTCTCCCAGCACCTACTGTAATGGCTTGGATGGATATCTGGCAGCCTAGGTTATATCCTTTATCACTGGAGGGAGGTCCAAGGCAGCAGTCACCATTCAATCTAGAAGCACGGAGGCAGAAGTTGTGCAAGCCGGATGCAGGACTCGTCTCGCAGCAGCAAAGGAAGACCCTCCCACACCAGCATCTGGATTGGAGGGAAAATGCTGATGGCCAGAAGTTCCAGGCACCACACACTCCTGGCCTAATCCGGGCCACTAGAATGACTTCAGAACTTTGGGCAGGAGAGGAAATGGCCATAAGGCATAGGAGTATGGTCCCCTCCAAGCAGAAAGCGCCTGAGTCAGTCACCTTGGAAACTTCAACCTGCACAAAAAAGTTCACTGCACGCTTTCAGCAATAGTAAAAGGAGGGGACGGCACCCTGCAGCACCTAGGTCCAGCTGCCGTTTGTAATCCACTACACAATGGCAGCCTAGTTTGCCCGCCTTTGCATTCAAAGGTCCCGGCATGAAAGCGATCAGATGGAGAATGCTGTGAAAATATAATTACAGAAATTAACAACGAGGAAGAAAGTCCAAAGGAAGGAGCCAAGACATTAAAAGATCGACCCCCACCCCGAAACCCCATCTCTCATACCTAAACGGTAGTCAGTAAGCCCTGGCTGACAGAACGGAGGCTTCTGGTCAGATGGAACATGTGACCCCTCTGGTAACTGGTTTTAAAGGCCACTTTCATCTCACTGGAGGCCAGCAGAGGGGGGATTCAAGATACAGACAGGGCTAGAATGACTGGTCACATGAAAGCACACTGGGCCCCCTTCAGCACTGATGCCTAACCCGCTGTTGTACTGAAACATCCGGTCCAAACATACCGTGCCGTTAGTTTATCAATGAACCATTTACAAAACGTAAGCCAACATTCAGGACGCTGCTTTAACAAGCACAGCTACCCATTTCAGTTTCCCAAAAACCCGTGACAGCAAAGCCAGCATATAACGTACTTCGTGCTGAATCCTTAACAAGCACGCAATCACATGTGCTCCGTCCAAAGACACTAACCGTGCTTTTACCCAGAGGACCAGACGTGCCGACAGAAACCCGACGGACTTACATTTCCCGCAACGTAAGTAAACTACTTCCAGGGCAGGATTTAATGTTAAGCATGGGGCGTTTCTCGAAGCTCGACCACAGTCCACTAAATAAACAGATTATACACAGAACCCCTCTGGGAGTCCCACAGACATCAACTATTCCAAATACTGAGGAGCAGTGCCACGCGGAGGGGGGCGGAAACTGCATTTTATCTCGTCATGCTCCCGTCGAGGACACGAAGTGCCTTCTGGGTAGTAGGGTAAGAAGTTACTCAGCTGCACCATTAGTAGGCGGGTTTATGGTGGGAGTTTTGAGGGAAGTGTTGGGTGTCATGCATGGGTTCGAGAGGGCACCAATTGTGCCACGACAGACGTGTTGGTGTGTTTCGGCACGTTGTAGTACAGAAAAGCATAGACCACTGCCTTGCTTCCAGAAGCAAATGTAAATGTAAATTTGATACTTGTATAGCGCACTACTCACCCGCAAGGGTCTCAAGGCGCTTGTACGAATACCGCTGTGGATCCCATCCTGGCTTTCCCTGTGAGGCGTCCACTCCTGGGCACCCCCAAGGTGGAGGCCAGGCATCCTTAGCATTGTGGGGGCCGTTGTGGAGATTTAGCAAGCTATTGCCCAGAGTTGCAGAGTGGGACTCCATGATTGGAATAGGCACCGAGGCGAGAATTATCAGGTCCGTGGAATTTTTGAGCCCAAGACCCGCCGAGGCGGGGAATTGAACCCTGGTCCCGGGCTAGACCTCTGCATCAGGGTCTGCCGCTCTAATCATTGAGACACACATCTTTTCTGTTGTGTGCCTGACAAGGTGAGACAGGGTAAGGGGTTCATGGAATAAAGTAACTGCCAGCCCAGGGCAAACATAAGACTTTTGGCTTGTGGGGCACTGCCAACAGTGCAGCTAGACTCTTTAGGCCTAGTGATAGCTTATGATGTAATCATTCAGAGATCATGAAAATCCAGCTGAAAACTATGAATTTCAGGAACATACGAGCGTTTCCAATCCACCCTGCAGCTTCATAGTCTGCAAGAGTTCAGTCAGTCGAGGTTTTAGAGGCCTCGGTCTAACTCCTGCCTTCTTGTGTCCAGGATCAGAGGCGATCCAATTTTAAATGTAAGCTGATCAACACCACATGGCTGGGACACGGGGCATGATGTCCAGACGGAAGAGGATGGATGCCTTACTCCACTGAATGAAGGCTGATTTCCTAAAAGTTAGTGGCACAGAGTGTGACAGAGCGTTGTAGTGTGGAGTGCAAGGCGTGGTTGCACACTCCCATTACAGATTATACATTTTCAATATTAGTGATTACAATTGCACTTAGTTTTACTGTTGAAACTATACGGCACATGACGTGTGGAAATGGCATCTTGTGCACAGATTTTGATAATGTTAAAATATTTGTTTCCACCACAGTCCCAAGTTACGAAAAAAACTAATGTGCTTCATTTGTGCTTTCCTAATTCTGATATTTTCTGAAATAATTGCACTGTTTTACAGACATTTACATTTACTTGTTTACTGGGGGGGGGGGGGGGGGGGGCAATACCCTTCTTTCCCAGTACCAGCAAGATTGTTACATATATCCTCTCATTGTAAATTCAGAGAAAGGAACGAAAACACCAAGCTCCCGGAGAAAACAGAGCCCGACATGGGACCCCCATCTTGGAACGCACAGTAAACGTGAACGGATTAAAACTAAGTTTAAAGGCCTGTTTACAGAAAGCAAGTAGTCGTGGAAGAACAAGCTTAGCTTCACATGAAGGACGAACACATGCTGGAAAGCCCAAAACAAACTAAACCCTGCAACTAGAAAGCCAGAACATTCGAGTAGCCAACCACAAAGGCAATGGTAAGCAAACGTCGGAATACATTCCTAGGGAAGCTTTCAGAATGCCCGCAGGAATTCTTTACACAAGCAGATCGCTGTGTAGTCTGGTATATTTCGCCCCAACAAGAAAAACACAGCCGAAATTGCAATATATTCCCTATTTGTGAAAAGAGTTTCATGGGGGAAGAAGAGTGCCCAGAGTGGTGTGTGAAATCAAGACTTCATCTTTACGTTTCCAAACGGTATAAATACCATCCCATGGCCCCGAAAGAGCATAAGCGACTCCAGACAGTTCAGATGGATCCCCTAGTCCAGACACATGGCACAAGTGAAATCAAACCGCTCAGAATCTGAACATGTCTAGTGTGCAGAACAAAACCAACAACTCTGGGCAGGCCCCTTGTTAGGTGCAGACAGTATACCGCAAGTGTGCGTAGATTGATGAGGGGACAGTGACCACAGACGTAACATTGTTCGCACCAGCAAGGACACCATGGGATGTGGCAGTGCAAGTACTCTAAACTGCAGAACATCTGCGTCGGAGAGCCAAGGGTGGGAGCCAGGGAATTGGACAATCTACAATAGTATCATAAAAGTTGAAAATCTGGTACCGGTAGTCTCCATCAGTTAAATTACCCCATAAATATATAAACTAGATTAAGTTTTGTGCTTCAAATTCTATTTTAGCGTGTTTTCGTTACGTAAAAGACCAACTAGAGTGACACTTCTTCACCAGCACTGGATCGCCATTTTGTTTGGGGCAAGTGTCCACACAAGAATATAATGGATCCCCTGTTCCCAGACACTTTCGAGAACAATCCTACCACGTGGGGGAGTGGATGCAAATTATATTCTTTCCTGGGTGTTTTCCAGGCTAACAACTCTCCGTGCTAGCTCAGGTGGCGGTGAGGTGGGAGAATGACCCAACGCCGGCGGTCACTCTTCGAATGCAGGGGGGGGGGGGGTGACGGTGGCGAGGGCGCGGTCTGCTGAGCAGAGCTGGCGGGTGGAGGTGTAGAGGCTGAGTCGGCTGCTGAGGTGCGCTGGTCCGGTGTTGTGGAGTGCCTTCTGTACGTGGGTGAGGAGTTTGAAGGTTATCCTCTTGTTGACAGGGAGCCAGTGCAGGTCTCTCGTAGGGTGTGATGTGGCTGCGGCGAGGGATGTCGAGGATCAGACGTGCGGAGGCATTCTGGATGCGTTGAAGCCATTTCAGGAGTATGGCCGGGACTCCTGTGTAGTGCGTTTCCGTAGTCCAGTCTACTGCCGAAGAGGGCCTGGGTGACTGTCCTTGTTTCGGTGGGGATCCACTTGAAGATCCTGCGAAGCATGCAGAGGGTGTTGAAGCAGGAGGCGGTCCAGTCCAGGGCCTTCTCTTGGATTCCGGCATCGTAGAGGGGTGTTCGTAGACTGTGGTGGCAGACCGTGTCGAAAGAGGCTGACAGGTCCAGGGCCGTGGTTTCTCCATTGTCTAGCAAGGTCCTGATGTAGTCGGTGGCGGCGATGAGGGCAGTTTCGGTGCTGCGGAACCCGGACTGGGACGGGTCCAGGATGCTGTTCACCTCGAGGAAGCTGGTCTGTTTGTTGGCAGCCTTTTCGATGATCTTCGCCGGGAACAGGAGCAGGGAGATGGGACGACGTTCTTGGGGTCCACCTTGGATTTCCTGAGTAAGGCGTTGATCTCTGCGTGCTTCCAGCTCTCCGGGAAGGTGGCTGTCTCGAAGGAGATGTTGATGGTTTTCCGGAGATGGGGTGCGATGGTGCTGTTGAAGATGTGGTGTGGGAAGGGGTCTTCCAGGGATCCGGAGTGGACGGTGTTCATGATCTTGATGGTGTCGATGTTGGTCCAGGCGGTTGGTGGTCGTAGGAGCAGGGGGTCTCAGTGGTTGCCGGGGTGGTGACTGTGTTGAAGCGGTCGTGATGTCTGCGATCTTGCGATGGAAGAAGGTGGCCAGCGAGTCGCACAGGTCTTGTGAAGGTGGGATGTAGGTGTTGGAGCTGGGTTTGGAGATTACCTTCACAATGTTGAAGAGCTCTTTGCTGTTGTGTGCGTTGTTGTCTAGGCGGTCTTTGAAGGAGGTCGTTTTGGCTGATCTGATGAGGTGGTGGTGGTGTCTGCGGGTGGCGTTCTGGTGGGCTGTGTAGCTTTCTGGTGTTCGTTCACGGGTCCAGTTTTTTTTCGAGTTTGACAGTTTCACTCTGAGGCCTGGAGGTCTTCGGTGAACCAGCTGGCTTTCTTGCTGGTGTGGGTGTTGGAGGGCTTCTTGAGCGGGGTGAGGGTGTTGGTGCAGTCGTTGATCCACTGTCTGAGGTTGCGAGCGGCGGTGTCGGGGGTCGGTCAGACCTCCGGGCAAGGGTGGTGGAAAGCTGGTCTTCGGTGACTTTGCTCCAGCAGCGGCACGGCATCTGTTGGGTGCGGTGGTGCGTTTCCGGAAGGTGAAGTGGATGCACCGGTGATCGGTCCAGTGGAGCTCGGTGGTGTGGTTAAAGGGGAGCGGTGAACGGCACAGAAGGCAAGGGCACAGAAGGAAAACCAGGCAGAGAATCACCGGGGTCACAGAATCACAGGGTGACAATGGGAACAGAAGTAAAGAAGGGTACAGGAGAAAATACAGGCATGGGGGGGGGAGAAGATAAACAATGGCAGTCACAGACAGCAAAAAAGAAAACGGTAAGGGCAGTACAATGAATGACACCGACCACAGGGCAGACCTAAGGACTACCACTGGCCACCTGGGATGAGGCGCAGGTGGTAGCCTGCGGGTGGAGGAGGGCCTCAACTTTCCTCAGCAACGGCAGGGACAGGACGCACAAGCGGTGCTGTGCGGAGGGGGAGCGACCTACCCAACAAGGTCAAGGGTCGCTCTCTTCGTAAGCTGAGACCTACAACATGGCGTCCCTTTTTCTCCTTGTGGAATATTCTCCCTTCACAAAATATTGTCCCTCAGCATCAAAGTGTGCATTGAAGTTTAAAGAAGAAACCAGTCCTCCTGTTTTCTTGAAGGTTCACTGGAGCCAATCAAGCACAAAGTACAGAAAGGTTCCTTCTCTGAAAAAGGTGGTTGCAGCACTATTTAGTGGAGCGAAGCGTGCAGTCCACTCAGAGGCAGGTCTATGTAAGGGAATCAAAAGAACTACGCCGGCTTACAGAATACCCATTTACTCAATGCTTTAGTAGAGGATGGTCTGTGCCCACAAATGGGGCAGTCTTCGTTCTCCACCACCAGTAGACAGGGAGGGAAAAGGATAGGGTATGAGAAAGCAGGATCTCATGTAAGGGTCAAGAAAACCACATAACACAAGTTAAGGGAGCAAGCACACACAGTACTCCAAGTCTATTATTCCGTAGAAAGGCACCAGCGAGGTATTACTGTTTGCATACTGTGCTTGAATCCTGCGTGTGCTGTTACTTTGGCGCACGGACATCAATTTGTTCGAAACCAACCATATAGCCCAGCAGTTTCAAGACTAAGATGAAAAATCAATACTGGAGTACAGCAGTATCCGGGAAATGAGAAAAGATAAAAGGTTTCGAGAAGCCAGCTGGGCTAGCTGCAGCAGCCTAACATGCCAACTCCACTAGTCGATAAGAGGGTGGGATGTGAGGAGCACAGACCTGTAGATATGCGTTGCATCTTAAGCCCTGACGACTGGTCAAACATTTCCAAGGAGCGTCATCACAAACAAACATACCACATTATGTTACACATAAATGTCCAGTGGGCCGATCATGTGTACCTTTTACTACCTAGGAATAGGGTCTTTCACTAAAGATTAAACATTTCAAATGTCCCCGACACCACTCCTGAAAAGCGTTATTCAAGGAGTATCAAGCACTCCCGCCTCAGTGAAGCCTGAAACGTAACCAGTATGAGACTGCAGCACAAACGAAGGTATGGCTTGTGTGCCCTTAAGCAGCACTCTACCTGCTGCACACAACTCTTTGTTAAAAGTTTAAAGCATTAAACCCAACATAATGAAAGGCCACCATCCCTTAGCACAGGAATAAAACACCTTTCCCACGGGTAGTAAATATACTGGTAACAGCCAATAGGGTTAGGTGAAACTAAAGATGAATACTTCACTGAAATGAGCCAGGCTCAGAGGTGAGCGACAACGTCTCAAGCCAATAGCTGAAAGCGGCAGGACGGGGAAAGATCCCGCTTGAGAGGGTACGATCCAGGCTCACTGTAGGGATATTGTTAGCAATAACTGTTTCACAATTGCGCGGTCATATACCCAGACCTGAAATAGCACTTGTGTGGGGAAATTATTCCATTTGCATCCAAGTAATTAGAGTGAGCTTTAAAAGCTTGGCCTGCAGAGTTTTAGAAACGATCACTTGAGGCTTCTCTGCTCGGTCCTTCCTTAACTACAATTGCGATCCATATGCAAGGGTTAAAACGAGAGTACTCGGGATCCTGAACACAAAGGACACGCCGTCCTGCCCTCGGCTGCCAGGCAAGCATGCCCCAGGCTTCACGTGCGAACATTAACTGCAGGCGCGCCTCCAACGAGGATGAAGGTCAGGGGCAGCAGCACGGCGAGCACACTGGGGCTATCTTCTGAGGGCACAGATACAAACCTGTCCTGCACACTCAGGGACGGAGACTAATAATCCAAGGCCATGGAAAGGTTCTTTTTGCCGCAGTTTCATCCGTCCGTCTCCAAGATGGTAAAGCAGACTGAACGGCCCATTGTAGTTAATGGGATCAACATCCTCCCAATCACATGTCCTACCTACATGGTGTAGTGCTACCCGTGTAAAAATGCGGAACTAAAATATCATTGCGACGTACACCAGCCTTATTTAAAAAAATATTAATAGAGAGAAAAAAAAAAAAAACAGGCTCACTTCCTGGACATAACGTTTTTATGATTGTGGCAAATAATTTTGTCTTCTTCGGAATACTTAAGAGCTGTGTGGCGTTTGAATGATTGCACGATTGCCATACCTAAATCTGGTGGAAAAAAACCTATTGTATTAACTGCACTTTACAAGGGCTACAGTTATTACAAAGAAGCCCCACCTTACACCAACTCGTTGCTTAGCGTTTTATGCCATCTGCCGGCTCCCTCCGTCGCATGCCCCGAGGGTCTAGATGCACTGATTCACCATTTCAGTAAAACATGCCCAAGCATGATGCCAACCACCAGAGATGCTACCCACCCTCTGCCAGTGTGTTACTTCCAACCAGTGCCAACCGCTCCCGAGCTCCATCTGCAGTCACACTCCGTACATCATGACACTAGGTGCCCCTCTGATGCCCACAATGGAGGGCCCAAACTGCCCTCCGTGAACCACGCCCCCGAGGGCCCTCAAGTTGCCCACTCAGGGCACCCTCTGCCGCCATGCGGCCCTCAAGGTGCCCTCACTCCCGACACCTCCAGGTGCCCTTCTTATTCACCCCACCCCCGGCAAGTGCGGGGTCCCTTCGGAGCACTCCTCTGCCACCCCACGTGCCACCAGCCCGGTCCCCAGGCACAGCGCCCACCGCCTGCCCCTCCCTCCCCCGGTACGGAGAGGCTGAAGGTGACCTGGGCCCGGCTGTCCTTCCGGGTGCAACGCACGTGGAGCTCCGGGTGACAACCTGTGGGGACTGCCCACGGGGGCTTGTGAGGGCAGCGGGCTGGACCCCCTACGAGGATAGAGCGCTGCACCCCAGGGTCCCTCGGTGGGCCGGAGGGGAGGGAGGCCCCGCAGGGGGGCGGATGTGCCGGCTCTCACAGGCCACGTGCAGGCTTCCCTCGTGCGGACCCCTGCCCCGTCAGAGGGTCACCCATGGAGCGGCCGTCTGTGAGGGGCGGCGCGGGCCCACCACCGCCCACGGGGTCACGGACGGAGCCCACACTCACCTGCGCCCTCAGCTCCTTCTCCGCCCGACACAGCAGCGCAGGCTCCGCGCACGCTTCAAGAGGCACGTCCGACCGGGGGCGTGGCTGAGCGCGGGGCGTCCTGCCCAGGGGCGGGGCTGAGCGCTAGACCCCCCCCCCCAGGGGCGGGCTTAGCGTGGGGAACCCAACCCGAGGCGGGGCTTACCGTGGATTGGCGTCTGTAGCGGGGCTTAGAGCGGAGACGTACGGCAAGGGGCGGGGCTCATCTTGAATACAAAACGACCCCGGAGGCTGGGCTTAGGGCTGGGACCTCCTACTCAGGGATGGGCTTAGCGCGGAGTGGCGTGAGAGCGTGACGTCAAGGGGCTGGCCACGCCAACTGTCACCAAAAGCCCCTCCCTCCAGAGGGGCGGTGACATGATCGTGACGTCGGAAGGCTGGGCTACAACTGTCACTGCCTCCAGTGTCCTAGTGAGGCTCACAGTGCTCACCTCCTGCTCTCATTGGGTAAAACCACCTTAAGCCTTCAATCCGGGGGTGCAGGGGCCAGGGGTGGGCCACACGGGTGCCAGGGACCGTGCAGACAGCAAAGCACCCGGGGCGGAAAGTAGCACCCCCTGGAAGGGCCCCTGGTCCTGATAAAAGTAGATGAGCCAGTCTGATCTGGGAATGCAAATATGTAGCCTCACTTCGGGGTCAGGCAGCATGCTGCTGGGGTCAGGCAGCATGCTGCTGGCTATGCATTATAAAATGAGTCCCCAGCATGCTCCTCGTGCACAGAGCAGAGTCCCATCAATAGAGTCCACACTAGTCTGACCGTTCATTTTTTATTTTAATTAAATGTTTTGCACTAATGTCCTGGTCCTCTTTACTTCATTTTGTACAAATTCGTATTGTCATGTCTCGGTAAAATAATGTTTCGATGTATTTTCATAGGCAAGGCTATGACCTTCTAAAGAATGTTAAATTGTATTTTCAGCAGAACTGAACATGTTCAAGGTTCCGCCTAGATGTTTTAGCAGAATCACATTAAATGCAGCAATATTAGTTCCAGTATAGGTGGTGGCCGAGAGAAACTCCATGTGGTAGAATGAAAGAATTTCGAAATGTATTTTTCTTGCAACTGTTTCAGGCTATTTGATTCTGATTAGTTTATTCTGTGGGAACTGCCTGCAACTGTATGAAATCCTTTGTTCAGAGCTTTATAAATGCACGCTCATTTTTGGAAGTGTGGAGGAGCCCTTTGTTTACTGACCTTCTTGCACAGACCTGATGTCCACTTCATCGACTATGAGAAGGCATTTAACAGCGTGGACAAAGAGACCCTTTAGATGCTCCTCCGTCACTACGGTGAGCTAGATAAACTAGTAACAATTAATAGAAACTGTTACGATGGAATGACCCGCAAGATAGTCCATGGAGGTCAACTCATGGAAGCAGTCCAAGTGAGAACTGGAGTCCGCTAGGTTTGTTTGCTGTCGCCTTATCTCTTCCTGCCTTGCCATAGACTGCTCCTGGTTGATGGCCTATATGCCAGGAAGGGTAGTAGGCATAAGTAAGTTACCATTACCATCATGACAGGGCCCTGAGTTCCAACCATCTGCGGCTCATCACCACTCCCCGCTTTCACAAGGCGAGGACAGGAGGCAGAGCTATCGCTGTCAGGACCGCAAAACTATGGAATGCCTTGCCACTCTCCCTCGCCGGACTGAATCAGAACCTGCTTTCCGTCGAGCTCTAATAAACCTGGCTCTTCAACTGCCCATAGAACTACTCACTGTGCTCCCGTATCAGTCGTCCGACATAGCGCCGGGACACCTCCGCTGGGGGTAGCCGTGCGCTCTACAAAAGTCCAAATAAAAAAAAAGAATAATAATAAGTTACTCTCACACAGGTCAGTATACCATCTATAGATTAAGCACCGGTCTCACGCTCTCGCAGGGATCAACATCCCACCTACATAGTCTGCACAAGTCTGACCCTCTCATGGGGTCAGCTTAGCAGCTTGAGAAAAAGCACCAGTTTTACTCTCACATGGGTCAGTATATCATCTATAGATTACGCACCAGTCTCACCCTCACACGGGGGTAGCACTGTATTTATAGAATCTGCACCAGTCTTGCTCTCAAGCTTGTCAGTATCCCATCTATAAATTAATCTGTGGGTCAGTACTGCATCGCCAGAGTGAGCACCAGTCGGACACTCCCACTGGGTCAGCATGGCATCTAGAGAGTCGGTATCAGTCGGACACTCCCACTGGGTCAGCATGGCATCGATACAGTTGGCACCAATCAGAGCCTCAATCAGGTGTCAGCAAAGCATTTCTAGATTAAGCACCACCAGTCTGACACTCACATAGTGGTCAGTATCACCCCTATAGAATGAGCACGATTCTGACCTTCACATAGTGGGTCAGCATCCTATCTATAGAGTCAGCACCAGTCTGACGGTCACACGGGCCAGCGTCCCATCTACAGAGTTATCACTAGTCTGACCCTCACACAGGGGTCAGCATTGAATCTATAGATTAAGAACCAGTCTTACTCTCACAGGGGCCAGAATCTCATTTTATAGAATAAGCCCCAGTCTGACACGAGCCTCAGCATAGAATCTATAGATTAAGCACCAGTCTTACTTTTACATGATGCAGAATTCCATCCATAGAGTCAGCTCCAGCATGCCCCAACACAGGCGTCAGCACCCCATCTATCACATTAGCACCAGTCTGACCCTCACACAGGGGTCAGCATAGCATCTATAGATTAAGCACCACCAGTCTGAGAGATGTCACACCTGGCAAGGTCTGGACCCAGACAGGACATACCAATTGCAATACATCCAATGTCGTCTACCTGATCACTTGTCCCTGTGGTCTACGCTATGTAGGGATGACCATGAGGAAAGTGAACATCGGAGCAACATTAGATGTAAGCGAGTCACTACAAAACTTAGTGAACACTATCTGTCTGCTAACCATACAACTAACGATCTACACTGGACAATAATTGAAGAAATCACGACACGCAGCAATACTCAGAAAATCCTTTTTGAGAAGGAACAAAGATGGGTGTATCGTCTGGGTACTAATCTTGTGGGTCTGAACGATAATATACCTTGGGTTAACATACTTTAAGTATGGACTGAAGATCTCACTACTCACTATGATTGCCAGTCCATGTAAACCCTTCCCCTGCTTTATGATTATGACTTGACTTTCATCTTGGTCGGTCCCTTCTTTGGTTGTTGCACCGCAGACTTATTTAGTACATAGGTCTTTTTTTGGGCCGTAATATTTCTGACCCCCTGTACACGATTAATAATTCTCCTCTGAAATACACGATTAATAATTCTCCTCTGAAATACCTGTGTTTTGGCTTCTTTGCACAATGTCATTTGTTCCACGAACATTTGATCTCCCATCTTTCGTATTGACACTCTACAACATTGAAGCACTTAGCATGTGCTCGATTACCTCCCTGCTTCCGATTTGCGGATTCAGCATTTTTTCTATTTTCCCAGGCTCAACACGAACGATGTTCGTTTGCCCAATACAACATAAAGTTTTCCCGAATGACAGCGTCTCGGGTTTCTACGGCCGAGCCCTTCTGACGTACTTTGTCTCCCCTCTCTCCATTGGCTGGGGCCCAGCCAATTAGAACACAGCCTCAGGGAATTTGCCCAATCACATTTGGGCTGACTCCCACAACGTTCCTGTTTATACCTGGCTCGCTCCGGGTCTCGTCACTTCCTGGACCCGGCGGATCGAGGCTGCATAGGTACACAACGGGTGCCGAACAGCGAGGGCGTAAGTGAACGTCCCGTTACCTGCTTCTTTTCTATTATTTTATTCTCCTTTGAAGCCACAGTTCTGGTTATTGAGCCGCTCGTGGCCTCGCTCTTTTTCTTCTCTTCTCTCTTCAGGGTGTGCCATATTGTTCGCACCCCCACCCCGGGATCCCTGAGGCGACGAACGGTCTGGCCTCTTAGTAAGAATATTTCTTCACATCTAAGCATCTTTGCCTCCTAGAATTGATGCACGGGCCATGTCCAATGAGTTCCCGGCCCCTCTCTTTGATCTAGATCCTCACGTAGCGTGCAAACTTTCACGATTAGTTCCAATATTGAGTACTAGTCACGTTATTCAGGCGAAGTCTGGTGTACTCCCCTGACACTAGTACCTGGATAAGCGTATAGCACGGATAGCACATCCTTTGTCACTTGAGGTACTGATTATTGGCACAGTCCCATCCTTGCACTATAATAATTTTTGTGCCAGTAGTTACGGCGATTTAGAAATGAATTGACCATGCACATTTACAATTCTTTTATGTTTTGTCTTGTGTTTGTTTGTCCTTTTTCATTTTAAGAGTAAACTCGTTTCTCTCCACCTTGATACCACTTGGCGGATTTTGAATTGTTTATTTACTTTTTCACATTAGAGCCCACGGCAGGGTAAACCTTAGTGCGTTTATACCTCCGGGGCTCACACACTCCCACTCTGGTCCTGATGAAAGCCTGTATAACATACCCAAGGCAGAAACATGTTGACCGCCATGGAGTGAATCCGGTCTGTTATTTTTTGACCCTCACTCCTTTTTAATCATTCCCAATTCGCAAAACTATTAAATTATATATTTTTTGACTCAATTGGGTATTTTTAATTCCAAATTCACTATCACCTCACAAAATCCCGCTCCGCAGTAACCTGGCGTTGTAGCACACTGGGATGGCACTCGGTCATACCCAGTGGAGCCCGATGATGAAGCATGTCACCAACCAGGTTGGTGAGTGAGGGCTTTCATACTTAATTTGTATTACCTCCCAAGGTCTGTGCTCCTCCCTATAACGTTTTGGGAAGGTCCCGACTCTGGAGACCCGTGCTTTTCGGATGGTAAGTGCCTTGCAGACACTACACTGACTTTGTTGTTCTGGAACGTGACACAGACATCAGCCTAGAATCTATAGATTAAGCACCTGTCTTACTATTACATGATGCAGAATTCCATCCATAGAGTCAGCTCCAGCATGCCCCAACACAGGCGTCAGCACCCCATCTATCACATTAGCACCAGTCTTACCCTCACACAGGGGTCAGCATAGCATCTATAGATTAAGCACCACCAGTCTGAGAGATGTCAGTATCGCCTTTGTAGAAGGAGCACCAGCCTGCCGCTACGCAGGCGTCAGCATCCCATCTATAGAGTCGCCATCTGTCTGACCCTCATGCAGGGTCAGCATCCCATCAATGGAGTCATCGTGAGTCTGACCCTCACGCAGGGTCAGCATCCCATCTATAGAGTCGGTGTCAGTCTGACCCTCACACAGGCGTCAGTATCCCATCTATAGAGTCAGCACCAGTCTGACCGTCACACGGGCCAGCTTCCCATCTACAGAGTTATCACTAGTCTGACCCTCACACAGGGGTCAGCATTGAATCTATAGATTATGAACCAGTCTTACTCTCACAGGGGTCAGTATCCCATTTTATAGAATAATCACCAGTCTGACACAGACATCAGCCTAGAATCTATAGATTAAGCACCTGTCTTACTATTACATGATGCAGAATTCCATCCATAGTGTCAGCTCCAGCATGCCCCAACACAGGCGTCAGCACCCCATCTATCACATTAGCACCAGTCTGACCCTCACACAGGGGTCAGCATAGCATCTATAGATTAAGCACCACCAGTCTGAGAGATGTCAGTATCGCCTTTGTAGAATGAGCACCAGCCTGCCGCTACGCAGGCGTCAGCATCCCATCTATAGAGTCGCCATCTGTCCGACCCTCATGCATGGTCAGCATCCCATCAATAGAGTCATCGTGAGTCTGACCCTCACGCAGGGTCAGCATCCCATCTATAGAGTCGGTATCAGTCTGACCCTCACGCAGGGTCAGCATCCCATCTATAGAATGAGCTCCAGTCTGATCCTCACACAGGCGTCAGCATCCCATCTAGAGAGTCAGCATCAGTCTGACCCTCACGCAGGGTCAGCATCCCATCTATAGAGTCGGTATCAGTCTGACCCTCACGCAGGATCAGCATCCCATCTATAGAGTCGGTATCAGTGTGACCCTCACGCAGGGTCAGCATCCCATCTAGAGAGTTGGCATCAGTCTGACCCTCACACAGGGTCATCCCATCTATAGAGTCGGTATCAGTCTGACCCTTACACAGGTGTCAGCATCCCATCTATAGAGTCGGCGTCAGTCTGACCCTCACGCAGGGTCAGCATCCCATCTATAGAGTCGGTATCAGTCTGACCCACACAAAGGCGTCAGCATCCCATCTATAGAGTTGGTATCCGTCTGACCCTCACTCAGGGTCAGCATCCCATCTATAGAGTCGGCATAAGTCAGACCCTCACACAGGCGTCGGCATCCCATCTAGAGAGTCGGCATCAGTCTGACCCTCACACAGGCGTCAGCACCCATCTAGAGAGTCGGCATCTGTCTGACCGTCACACAGGCGTCAGCATCCCATCTAGAGAGTTGGCATCAGTCTGACCCTCACACAGGGTCAGCATCCCATCTATAGAGTCGGTATCAGTCTGACCCTCACACAAGGTCAGCATCCCATCTATAGAGTTGGTATCCGTCTGACCCTCACTCAGGGTCAACATCCCATCTAGAGAGTCGGCATCAGTCTGACCCTCATGCAGGGTGAGCATCCCATCTATAGAGTCGGCGTCAGTCTGACCCTCACGCAGGGTCAGCATCCCATCTATAGAGTCGGTATCAGTCTGACCCACACACAGGCGTCAGCATCCCATCTAGAGAGTCGGCATCAGTCTGACCCTCACACAGGCGTCAGCACCCATCTATAGAGTCGGTATCAGTCTGACCCTCACGCAGTGGTGGCTGGTGACATTTGAAAGTGGTGGGCATAAAAGTTGCGTGCAGGACATTGTGGTGAGGGAGCGAGCCCGAACATATCAAGGGGGATTTCGGGGGGGGGGAGAAGAGCGGTCAAATGGTGCATTTTCAAGGATATTTCAGAAAGCAAGAACGTCATCCCCCTCTCTTGTATATCTCTTTCTCTGTCAACAACGCTGTCTACTCCCTACCTATACCTCAGGTATCCCTTGTTTTATTATCTTAGTCTCCCTACATTGCTCACCCTCTTTAGATTGCACACCTTCTCTACCTCGCTGCATCTTACTCTTACCTCCTGCTGTCTTCCACGGCTTACACTCTACCTTTCCCCTCTCTTTCTGCCTCACCTTTCTCTACTTCACCTCGCTCTGCCTTTATACTGTATCACATTGTTCTCTACCTCACGAATCAGTAAATTATCATCTTTCGATCTACTAGACACCAGTGTGAAAGCGAGGTACAAGGCATGATGACAGAGCAAATCAAGAAGCCACGGATGACGGCATTGGGCAGAATAGGACAATATCGATGAGTGCTTGGCGGCGATGCTCCCAGTGAATGGAATGTAAAGCAGTGGTCATCAGTGACTGAAGTGGAGGGCAGTGAGGGCAACAGATGACAGAAGTGGAATGAAACAAACTGGCAGTCCAAGTACATTGGGGTGCAGTGTGGCGTTAAGAATGAAGAGAGAGGTGGACAGCAGAGAGGGAAGTGCAGCAGAGTGCAGGAGGTGATGAGGGACAGACGCTTGTCAGCAAGATGTAGTGGGATGACAGCGATGAGCATGACGCCAAGAGACGGTGAAGAGAAGTTGCAAACCACAGTGGGTATTTCCAAGCTGGAGTGAGTGACGGTAAAGGGAGACAGAAAGGGGCAGCAAGCGCAAGTGGATGATAACAGGGCAGTCCCTGTTATCTCACACCAATGACGTTGTCCCTATCAAAACTCAGGATTTATCACTTTCTCAATGGGACAGGGCGCTTTACCAACGAATGCCCCTATCTAAATTCTGTTGCAGTGGAGAGGACTGAGAGAGTCTCTTGGCCCTCTGTCAATGCCCTAGAGAATCCCAGACCTTCCGCTCACTCTCTGTTGACACACAAACACACACACGCACGGACGCACACACACACGCACACACACATAACAGTCGAATATTATTGGGGGGAAATTGCGGAAGGGATAGAGAGAGAGAGACAGGCAGGTGCCACTCGTCTGCATCTTGGATCTCTGAGGACAGACAGGCTCAGCAGGTAATTCAGACTTCAGGAGGAGGCACTGCACACACCAGAAGCAAGGGAAACCTAACCTGCCTAATCCCACTAATCCTAGGGAACCAGGAATGGGAGAAACAGCAAGGGTAAGGGAAGCAAGAATACGGTGCCACATTCATGGGAACAGAAAGCCACGCCACAAGCAAGTACTGAAAACTCTCCTCATGTTAAAGTCTCCCACTGCCTCTACTGCCTCAGACTTGGATTCCTGACCTGGAAGTGAGTACAGACGTCAGGTTCACAGAACCGATGAAACAATACAGAATCGTGATCCATAATCACGGAGCAAAACTCCTTCTGACCATCACTGCCCTTAAAATGCCATATTTTGGTAAATTGCAACCATGATGCTAATGAGATGCACAAAGTCGCTATGACACCGAAGTCTTGACCACATTGTGGTTCCCTACCTTATTGCTAACTTTTCTTTTCAGGAAAGCTGTATTGATGTACATAAACCATTTTACATTAGGTATTCGCCAGGTACAATATATTTCATGCAAATAGAGACAAAATGATTTATGCCTTTGAGAAAGGTTATTATTGCAACCACCAAACATTAAGCAATCAGAATTATATCATAGCTTTACACAAGGAGATTTTTGGAGTTTTTCCCAGTGGTCACACAATAAAATTCAAGCAGTGAACAAACTCGCATCTAAAAGCGGAACATTACTTTCCAGATGCTCGGGACTATCCCTCAGACATATCTGACAGATGCAGTGCGAGGAAACTTGGCAACAGGCAGTGCTGAATAAAAAATGCAGGTGCTTGGAAACAGACGGTGTAAAAGCAATACACTATATCGAAGTGGAATGCGGAAGCCGATACAGAAATGCATTCTTTTTTGCAGAGACCAAGATTTACCCGCAGTTAATGTCTACTTGGTCCAACAACAAAATATATTTGACTACTTAACATTCTCAGAGCAGCAGACGCGGCTCGCGGGGCGGGGGGGGGGGGCTGGGGGTGATCGCGCGAGGGGGTGGGGGTTGCGCGGGAAGGGCCGGGAGGGGGGAATTTTAAAATAAATAAAAAAAATCCTACCTGAGCAGGTCCGTCGTCCGTGCCACCTCGGGTCCATTGGCGCCTACAGCCCCTCTCAGCCAATCCTGGCGCTGCCAGCAGCGCCAGGATTGGCTGAGGGCACGGTTACTACTCGCCCGCCTGCCCATTAGGAGACCGAGATTTGAGCCTTTGCTCAAACCTCGCTCTCCTAATGGGCATGCGCCAGCCAGAGCAGATACTAGTGCGCATGACTGGGCACGGCACGAAAATTCGCTGACCTTCCCCACTAATGCGCACTTGTGCTGCTGCCTGTTGCCCCTGGTCCATCTGACAATCATGTCAGTCAACATGACGCCGGACCGCCCACCCCCTTCAGAGTCTGAAGGGGGTGGGCGGTCCGACGTCATGCTGACTGACATGATTGTCAGTTCTCCCTCGGCGTCTTTGAACTTAAGTAAACTGATTCAGTTTACTTAAGTTCAAAGACGCAGAGGGAGCTGCGGGCGGGGGGGCTACACCCCAAAGTACGCACCGCGCCTGCCCTCATGCAGGGTCAGCATCCCATCTATAGAACGAGCTCCAATCTGACCCTCACACAGACGTCAGCATCCCATCTAGAGAGCCGGCATCAGTCTGACCCTCGCACAGGCGTCAGCATCCCATCTATAGAGTCAGCACCAGGTTGCGCCTCACACAGGCATCAGCATATAATCTATAGATTAAACACCAGACTTACTCTCACAGTGGTCAGTATCCCATTTTAAAGAATAAGCACCAGTCTGACTCTGACACAGGGGTCACTCCTGCATTTATAGAACCAGCACCAATGTGACTCACACCGGTGTCAGCATCCCAGCTACAGCAGTTTGATCCTCACGTGGAGGCCAGCGTCACATCTCTGGAATGACCACCAGTCTGACCCTCCCTCAAGGGTAAGCACGGCACCTGTAGAATCAGCACCAGTCTGACCCTCACACAAGGGTAAGCACGGCACCTGTAGAATCAGCACCAGTCTGACCCTCACTCAAGGGTAAGCACGGCACCTGTAGAATCAGCACCAGTCTGACCCTCACTCAAGGGTAAGCACGGCACCTGTAGAATCAGCACCAGTCTGACCCTCACTCAAGGGTAAGCACTGCACCTGTAGAATCAGCACCAGTCTGACCCTCACACAAGGGTAAGCACGGCACCTGTAGAATCAGCACCAGTCTGACCCTCACTCAAGGGTAAGCACGGCACCTGTAGAATCAGCACCAGTCTGACCCTCACTCAAGGGTAAGCACGGCGCCTGTAGAATCAGCACCAGTCTGACCCTCACTCAAGGGTAAGCACGGTACCTGTAGAATCAGCACCAGTCTAAGCACGGCACCTGTAGAATCAGCACCAGTCTGACCCTCACTCAAGGGTAAGCACGGCACCTGTAGAATCAGCACCAGTCTGACCCTCGCACAGGGGTAAGCACGGCACCTGTAGAATCAGCACCAGTCTAAGCACGGCACCTGTAGAATCAGCACCAGTCTGACCCTCACACAAGGGTAAGCTCGGCACCTGTAGAATCAGCACCAGTCTGACCCTCACTCAAGGTTAAGCACAGCACCTGTAGAATCAGCATCAGTCTGACCCTCACTTAAGGGTAAGCACGGAACCTGTAGAATCAGCACCAAGCTAAGCACGGCACCTGTAGAATCAGCACCAGTCTGACCCTCACACAAGGGTAAGCACGGCACCTGTAGAATCAGCACCAGTCTAAGCACGGCACCTGTAGAATCAGCACCAGCATCACCTTTGTAGAATGAGCACCAGCCTGCCACTACACAGGTGTTAGTATCCCATCTATAGATTAAACAATAGTCTCATCCTTACCTGGAGGACAGCATCACATCTCCAGAATGAGCACCAGTCTGACCTACACATAGGGGGCAGAATAGCATCTATAGACTCAGCACCAGTCCGACCATCACACAGGGGTCAGCATAGCATGTATAGATTACACAAGAGTTTGACCCTAATACACAGGGACAGCAGAGCATCTATAGATTAAGCACCAGTCTGAACCTCACACAGAAGTCAGCATTCCATCTATAAAATCAGCAATGGTCTGGCCATCACACAGGCTGCAGCATCCCGTCTATCACGTCATCTGATAGAAAAGAGAACCATAATGTCAGTGTCACAGTGCATGTAACACGCTCATGAAGGGACACCATGCATACATATAGGAAGGGAGTTCTGAAAACTGGGGAACTCATTGCAAGTTCTAGCTAAAGAGGCATGTATCCAAAACTGCCGTGCAATACTCTTCTAATGAAAATGTTGACTGGAGATACTGTGAATGGAGAGAGACTGCCAGGAAAGGATCAGATAAGAGCATGGCTCGTTTGGAAGAATAAAGATCAGAGAGTCCTATCAAATGAGTTATAGAATTGTTGATTTTGGCTGACTGTATATAAACAGTTTTGCATATGTGTTAAACGGAATGGGGTGAGCACTTTAAAGCCCCTTGGCTTTGACAATGGCATCATCCATGATGTGCCAGGAGACAAACTGAATCTATGGTCACTTGACCTGGCAACACGATAGGATCTGGGCATCATGGGATGAGGGATAGTTTTCAAAAGAATTTGAAATGTGATTATCCGCTTTAATTTCATACAAGTATGATGCGCTGATGCGTCATACCACGTAATATGTCGTGCAATCGTTAATGTTGAATCTGGCATTTTCTGCATAGAGATGTGTGTGCTCTCTTTCAGGGTTATTTGCCCTACATGTAATAAAACAACGCCTTGTAAAATGTTTTGAAACGTTTTTTTAATTGTTTCCTATTATAATGAGCACAAGGAACCTGGTGTGCGTAAACAGCCCCTTGGTGATTATTTTAATATCTTTAAATTGATTCCTTCATTTTTTAGGTCTCGCCTACGCAGCGCGCATGCGTTGCATAGGGAAGAGACTTCTTGAAATGGGTTCGGTTTTTCGCTTAAAAACGTGCACGTGTTGCATTGCCTTCAATGGCAAAGCGAGCACGTTTGGCGATTTCCTTGCGGGAGTGAGCGGCGCCATGTGTTACCAATTAGTGCGCTCGCTCCCGCAAGGTAAACGCTGCTGCTCTCGGCTGCACTACCCCCACCCCTTGTTTACCCAGCGTCAGCGGGCTATGCCGAGAGTGCCGAAAGTGAGACACATTTTTTTAAAAATCTTTCTTATGCCTATTTTTTAAGGCAGTGCTCTGTCCCATTGCCGCGTGCTAAATGTCTGAATCTGTCATTATTACACAGTGTCCCCGCGGTATTGCCGTGAAGCAACCTCAGGCATGCTTCCGCCTTGGTGGGCCTTGCCGGTGAAGCGCATCTTGAGACAAATGACAGTAACTTCTGTTTTTCTGTCAGAACTACGAGAAAGAGGGTCAGCCTGGGTTTGTAGAAAGATGGGATCACAGCAAGTCATATTGCTGGATAAACATCATTTCAGAGTCTCTGTGAACCTGACACCCAGCATAAACGTTGCAGATGCACCGTATAAAGGCATTCTTTCTCATCGTCTTTAAAAGCCTAGTACTATTTTGTGAATCCTTCAGATCTGCTATGTAGTTTATGTTTTTCATTTCATAAAAAAAACTTGGTTGAAAACTGCACTATTTTATTTAGATATATACATAATTCCAGTGACGTAATTTTCCTTAATTTGTGTGCCAGACACCGTATCCTTCATATGGTTTTTAGACTCTAATCCGTTTCTCTAGGGCTTAGAATTGAAAAATCCAAGACACTGACATAAAGTGTAATCATTGACTCTAGGGTTGTAAAACAATTGTTTCTCTTGACCTGTCTCAATGGCCTTGGCTGCATGTTAAGCAATGTTATTAGCTTATTAGTGACCCAGCGTTCACCTTCCTATACCACCCTTCCTTGCTGCTTGAATCTTTCTTCAATTGCTGATGTACTTATTGCCAGTGCTTTTAATGAACTTTCTGTTCTCAACGTGATTTGAGAGCATTTTTATATGAATACTTTCCGACTGCTTTCTGGGGAATTTCATTTGACTTTTCTGCTTCCAGTATTGTCTTAGTGTGACCACCATGGACAAGATCGTGTGCTCTTTAGCTGCCTGTATAGCTTGGCTTGGGTTACACATGGCTGTAAATTGCTTTCCTAAGTTTAAAACCAGTGGCTTGACCTACCTTTTGTTGTTTTTGGGTACTAGAATAGTTGAGATCACTAAACTCTGCATGGCAAGGCTTAGATAATGCCTAGGTCATATACCCTACAAGTGTTGATTGCACTTCGCCAAACTGGTGCACCAAAGACACATAAGTTTGGCATTGGTGACAGAGGGGTTAGACTTCACTTTCTGCTTGGTTCTGGGAGCCCATCAGTACTGGTCAACCACAGTGGCCAGTACTGGTGAGCCACCAAGACCAACCAAGCGGCGTGGACTATCAATAGAAAGCTAATGACTTTACGCGCAGTCGAGCAGTGAGATGTGCTGCGCAGTCTCCGTCTCGCGCGTCTCTCACTGGTCCCCTGCCCCAAAATGTCTTTTAATTCACCCTTCATTGCCCACCTCTCGTTCCTTCCTGGCCCCACCTCCTGAGTCCTATCTTCCTCAACCCACCTGTTCCTTCCCCAGCCCCATATATTTCCTCTCTCTCCCCATGTTCTCCTCATGCTTTATATTAATTCCCTTTCCACCAGTGGCACTCTCCCCCATACTCCTTTCCTCTCATTCACCTCTCTTTTGCCTTAGCCTGCTCCCTACCCTCAGTAGAATCCTTTCTTCCCCAAGACAACTTCTTCCCTCCTACTCTTCGTCTCTCTCCCTCTTCATCGCGCACCTTCCCTCCAGTTACTCCTCTCTGTCACATCTGTAGAGAGCCACTCGGCCTCTACCCTACAATGTACACACTGTACATGCATCCCCCACCCCTCGAGGCGGGCTCGCCTCGGGGGTATAAATAAAGATACGGAAGACCGCTCGGGGTCTTTCCGGTTAACCACCAACTAAGTACCTGTGGTCTGTGTGTCTGGCCAACTAAGTACCTGTGGTCTGTGTGTCTGGCGTCCTGTACGTGTGGCCTGTACAAGGTCATCACACTGGCGACGAGGCCGGAAGTCCCGCTGCGTGCATTCAGGGAGTGGCCGCTGTTGCCGTGGCATCAGCGGAGCCCACCCGCGACGCTCCTTCGCTGCCGGTGATCATCCGGCGCCCGGCGCATTTCCCGGCAGCAGCGCCCAGCCGCCTGGCTCTTCCGCGCCTGCCCACGTGTCTCCCGATCCCTCGGAGACACGCTCCAGGGGCAGGGCGCGTCCTGGCAAAGGCTGCACGGCGAGCGCTGCGGTTTTGAAGTGCCCGGGGGAACCTCGCCTACAGGAGTTTGCCCCTCCACGTGGCTGCCGAGGCGCCCCGCCCCCCATCGTCGGCAGTGCGGAGGAAGCGTGGCTCAGAGCGCTGGAAGATAACCACCTGGCTGGCGGCCAGACACGTCTGGAAGAGTGTGTGCTTGTCTCCCCCACTCACAGCATTGGCAACTGCAGGAGACAAGCAGCCAACAAGCATTGGCAATGGCCCAAGCACCACTGGCCCAACAAGCATTGGCAACTGCATGGTTCAAGTAGCTGACAAGCATTGGCAACGGCAAGTCCCCCATCTGCTGCTGTGGGATCCATCTGGGTTGCCAAGCTGCAACGCCCGGGTGTGATTGTGCCGTCCCCACCCCACCTGCTGCCAGGAGCTGACTGCGAGGAGGGGCTTTGGACCATTCCACGGTAGGGTGAGTGCACCGCCCTGCTCGTACCACGCCCGTAGGCCTCCCGCCTCCCCTGGCCCCGCCGCTCCTCCCATGCACGGCGGCCGGCGCGCCGATGTGACCCGCCAGCAAGCATGAGCGTCCCGCCGCATTCAGGCAACAACGCCCCACCAGCCCAGCAGGCGGCCCAAGGAGGAGGGTGAAGGGTGAACGAACCACGCCACAATCATGCAACAGTCAACCCACTTCCGCCTTTCAGTGAAATGGTGGATCCAGCCACCGCAGCCCCCCAATGGAGAGCGTGGGTCGGCCAGCTAAACCACTATTTCACGGGGACCCATGAAACGGACGGCACGGTGAAGCGCTCCCTGCTAATCTTCTATGGGGGACCAGAGATATATGATCTATTCGAGACCCTCCCAAACACAGACAACGCGGACAATTATGACGCAGCGGTCGCGGCTCTCAATCAACACTTTGATCCGCAACTTAACCCGGACTTTGAGAAATTCAAATTTCGACGCTCCCTTCAGTTGGAGGATGAGTCCGTGGACATGTTTCATGCGCGCTTGAGAAAGCTAATGGCCACATGCGGGTTTGCCGACCAGAGGGAGGAGATAAGAAGCCAGATCATACTGGGATGCAAATCCATACTGCTCAGCAAGCTGATACTGCGTCAGCCAGACATCACTCTGGACCAGATCCTGGTGCTAGCCAGGTCACATGAACTCTCGGACGTCAGGGCAGAACAGATGGCCGCAGCCCTCCACAAACCGCCCCCGGCACAGGGCACCACGCGGCCTCCTCAGATCAAAGAGGAACGCGTCGACGTGATCCGCAGGTGACCGGTGCCGGCACCGGTCAGGTCGAGACCGCCACCTGGAGGACCCTGCGGAAATTGCGGAGAAGATCATCCTCCCACGGCCACGTGCGGAGCAAAAGGGCGAGAGTGCTCCCGCTGCGGGAAATTGAACCATTATGCCAAAGTGTGCCGCAGTGGCCAACCACGGTTTGCCCCAAGGAGACCGAGAGGGTTCACACAAAGAGTCCAGCAACTGTCGGTAGCTGACCCGGATGAAGCAGAAAAGGGGGCAACACACCACCCGAATCTTGACCTGGAAGACGAGGACGACGAGATATACTATGTCTCTTTTGTAGGACAATCAGGGAGCCGGCGCAGGCCGCCGCCCATGTGCTCAGTCAAGGTGTTTGGTACCGACCTCCGGGCGCTCATAGACACCGGGGCAACGGTGAACGTCAGTTCGAAGCACTGGCGCACCGACCCCCTCTGCTACCAACCAAAGCGAGAATATACGCATATGGAGGCGTCGACCCCCTTCCCTTGAGAGGTACCTTCGAGACAACTGTCACCAGCGGTCCTCTCACCACCACGGCCAGATTTCATGTGACGGAAGGAAGGAAAGGCACCCTCCTAAGCTGCCACACAGCTGAAGATTTGGGGCTTGTGTTTTTCACAAACGAAGTACATGAAGCACATGCTGAGGACATTATGAAGGAGTTCCCCGAACTTTTCACCGGGCTGGGAAAGCTGAAAGGAAAACAATTTCGGCTCCACATAGATCCCACAGTCAAACCAATAGCCCTGCGACACCGACGGGTACCGTACAACTTGAGGCCCCAGGTCGAAGCGGAGTTGGCGAAGCTCGAAGCGCTGGACGTCATCGAGAAAGTCACCGGTCCCACGCCCTGGGTATCCCCGCTTGTGGTCGCTCCTAAGCCAAAACAACCGGGAGCGATTCGACTGTGCGTCGATATGAGGCTACCCAACGCTGCTGTCAAGAGAGAGCGCCATGTAACACCAACCATGGATGACATCGTAGAGGGCCTAAACGGCGCTAAATGTTTTTCAAAACTGGATCTTAACGCGGGGTACCACCAGTTGGAGCTAGAACCGAACAGCAGGTACATCACGACTTTCGCTACACACGTGGGTCTCAGAAGGTATAAGCGATTCAGTTTTGGAGTATCTTCGGCGGCGGAGGTATTTCAGAACATCATTAAGGAAACCCTGTAAGGCCTGACAGGGGTGATCAATTTAAGCGACGACATCCTGGTCTTTTCGTGTACACTAGAAGATCACCATGCCCAGTTGAGAGCAACACTACAATGGCTCAGAGACCATGGCCTTACGCTACACAAGGAGAAGTGTGTGTTCTACCAAGAATCAATCGATTTCTTTGGCTACACGTTCACACGAGACGGCCTTAAGGTGGATCCGAATAAGGCGCTGGCTCTACGGTCGGCAAGCATCCCCAAGTCACCCACCGAAGTGAGGAGCTTCCTTGGGATGGCAACGTACTGTGGGAGGTTCATCCCTAGCCTGGCCTCCCTGTCTGAACCCCTTCGCGCCCTCACGCACAGTGACCAGCCCTGGACATGGACGATGGAAGCCAACGCAGCATTCGTAAGAATCAAGGCGGCTTTGCAAGATAAAACTGTCATGGCGTACTTCCGCCCGGAAGGCCGACTGAACTCGTTGTGGACTCAAGTCCGGTGGGTCTGGGAGCCGTGCTGTTACAGGAACACGAAAGAGGCACATGGAACCCGGTTGCCTATGCCAGTCGTGCGCTCTCCGATACGGAGACGAGGTACGCACAAATTGAAAGAGAGGCCTTAGCGATAAAGTGTTACAACAAACAAATGATGGACGGAATGCTGACAATGCAGACATTCTCCCCCAGTCAAGAGATCTGGGTTAAATCCATCGTTCTTTTGCCCACTACTCCACCCCAGTTCAGACATGGCCATATGCAAATCAGTCTTGTCCATCATTTGTTTGTTGTAACGCTTTTCGCCCTAAGTGGGATGGGTATTCCCAGACGTGGGACCCATGCTCACTACGCCACTGGAGTCAAGCTATCCTGGCTGATGACGGCTGATAGCCAGAAACCGGTCCTAGGATGCTTGATTCCGGTCCAGGGAAGACATGGCTTGGCAGTTCGGGCTGGACTGTTCCCATGAGGCACAGGGTCAAGACTGATTTGCATATGGCCATGTCTAAACTGGGGTGGCGTAGTGGGCAAAAGAACGATGGATTTAACCCAGATCTCTTGACTGGGGGAGAATGTCTGCATCGTCAGCATTCCGTCCATCATTTGTTTGTTGTAACGCTTTTCGCCCTAAGTGGGATGGGTATTCCCAGACGTGGGACCCATGCTCACTACGCCACTGGAGTCAAGCTATCCTGGCTGATGACGGCTGATAGCCAGAAACCGGTCCTAGGATGCTTGATTCCGGTCCAGGGAAGACAAGGCTTGGCAGTTCGGGCTGGACTGTTCCCATGAGGCACAGGGTCAAGACTGATTTGCATATGGCCATGTCTAAACTGGGGTGGCGTAGTGGGCAAAAGAACGATGGATTTAACCCAGATCTCTTGACTGGGGGAGAATGTCTGCATTGTCAGCATTCCGTCCATCATTTGTTTGTTGTAACGCTTTTCGCCCTAAGTGGGATGGGTATTCCCAGACGTGGGACCCATGCTCACTACGCCACTGGAGTCAAGCTATCCTGGCTGATGACGGCTGATAGCCAGAAACCGGTCCTAGGATGCTTGATTCCGGTCCAGGGAAGACATGGCTTGGCAGTTCGGGCTGGACTGTTCCCATGAGGCACAGGGTCAAGACTGATTTGCATATGGCCATGTCTAAACTGGGGTGGCGTAGTGGGCAAAAGAACGATGGATTTAACCCAGATCTCTTGACTGGGGGAGAATGTCTGCATTGTCAGCATTCCGTCCATCATTTGTTTGTTGTAACGCTTTTCGCCCTAAGTGGGATGGGTATTCCCAGACGTGGGACCCATGCTCACTACGCCACTGGAGTCAAGCTATCCTGGCTGATGACGGCTGATAGCCAGAAACCGGTCCTAGGATGCTTGATTCCGGTCCAGGGAAGACATGGCTTGGCAGTTCGGGCTGGACTGTTCCCATGAGGCACAGGGTCAAGACTGATTTGCATATGGCCATGTCTAAACTGGGGTGGCGTAGTGGGCAAAAGAACAATGGATTTAACCCAGATCTCTTGACTGGGGGAGAATGTCTGCATTGTCAGCATTCCGTCCATCATTTGTTTGTTGTAACGCTTTTCGCCCTAAGTGGGATGGGTATTCCCAGACGTGGGACCCATGCTCACTACGCCACTGGAGTCAAGCTATCCTGGCTGATGACGGTTGATAGCCAGAAACCGGTCCTAGGATGCTTGATTCCGGTCCAGGGAAGACATGGCTTGGCAGTTCGGGCTGGACTGTTCCCATGAGGCACAGGGTCAAGACTGATTTGCATATGGCCATGTCTAAACTGGGGTGGCGTAGTGGGCAAAAGAACGATGGATTTAACCCAGATCTCGTGACTGGGGGAGAATGTCTGCATTGTCAGCATTCCGTCCATCATTTGTTTGTTGTAACGCTTTTCGCCCTAAGTGGGATGGGTATTCCCAGACGTGGGACCCATGCTCACTACGCCACTGGAGTCAAGCTATCCTGGCTGATGACGGCTGATAGCCAGAAACCAGTCCTAGGATGCTTGATTCCGGTCCAGGGAAGACATGGCTTGGCAGTTCGGGCTGGACTGTTCCCATGAGGCACAGGGTCAAGACTGATTTGCATATGGCCATGTCTAAACTGGGGTGGCGTAGTGGGCAAAAGAACGATGGATTTAACCCAGATCTCTTGACTGGGGGAGAATGTCTGCATTGTCAGCATTCCGTCCATCATTTGTTTGTTGTAACGCTTTTCGCCCTAAGTGGGATGGGTATTCCCAGACGTGGGACCCATGCTCACTACGCCACTGGAGTCAAGCTATCCTGGCTGATGACGGCTGATAGCCAGAAACCGGTCCTAGGATGCTTGATTCCGGTCCAGGGAAGACATGGCTTGGCAGTTCGGGCTGGACTGTTCCCATGAGGCACAGGGTCAAGACTGATTTGCATATGGCCATGTCTAAACTGGGGTGGCGTAGTGGGCAAAAGAACGATGGATTTAACCCAGATCTCTTGACTGGGGAAGAATGTCTACATTGTCAGCATTCCGTCCATCATTTGTTTGTTTGTTGGAACTCTTAGCGATAAAGTGGGCATGCCAACACTTTCACTTATACTTATTTGGACAGGACTTCAACGTGATCACAGACCACAAACCTTTGGTCCCACTATTCGGAGGCACTGTTCTTTTTATAATGGAATGGCATTCCCCAATATACCACCTGAATTGCACTTGCATAATTTAGAAGAAAGATTAGTATCACCAAGAATTCCCTTTTTACAAATTAGAACACTACCACGTGGGTTCCAAAAATCACTATCAGGTGCAGTAGTTAATGTGCCTGCAGATGTTATGACAACAGTTACTGTATTACCCAGGCAAATTAATGATAACATGACAATTCCCATAAAATTAAAAAGAAAGTTAAGTTATAAATCATATACACATTTTGAGAATGTTAGACCAAATAAAGTAAAGCAGCTCTATGGTTAGCAAATACTAGCAGTATGTTCCAGGAATATGGAGTCACCATTAATCCAGATTGGGAATATACAGCTGCAAATATAACACCTTGTAATGAAACATCTGATACAAACAATACATCTGATTCCTCAGCCAACATTGCAGCAGGGAACTTAGCTACTATGTTAACTAATGAAACTATTACTACATTAAACATTAATATCTTAAGTTTAGCACCTGCAGAATATAACACACCAAGAGGTTTATATGAAGATAAAGATTCTGAATATTTAGCTTTTCCTACAATATTTTGTGGAGAGCGAAGGCCAACCAATAAAGATAGACATGTACCAATACATTACAGCACAATCTGTCAATGGGAATTACGAAGTTATGATAGAAGAGTGGCAACATGTATAACAAATATTTTCTTTAAATTACAAAAATTGCACATAAAACAAATGCAAAGCAAAATATACATATCACTCAGAAAATACTTTACTAATGGCAACGTTATAACTGCTAAAGACATCAAACAGAAATTAGACAGCATTTTGCAATTTAATGAGGGGTACAAGATACTTAAAACTATTCGTAGTTCACCACCATATTGGGAGCATTGCAAAAAAGACCTTTTTGCTATGATTAGACAATTGGGAATCCCAACCTTTTTTTTTAACATTATCAGCTGCAGAAACAAAATGGTGTCATTTAATTAACATATTATTACGTACTGAAAATAGAAAAGAATGTACAAAAGATGAATTTGAAAATATGGTACTTAAAAAGAGGAGGAACAGGGGCTGTTTATGACAGGTCCAGCATACATAGCCCAGATACACTCGAATAAATAAGAAAGTATGCTGTTCCTAGAGAGAATTATTGGTGAGTAAAGAGATAAATGTGTCCCCGAGGTCAGGAGGAGAATCCTCCTTTAGGAAAAAGACCCTCACACACCCGGCATACTAGCTGTCATATGTCGTCAGCATGTGGCCCAGATGTTAAGTGTCATCATCGGGTCTGCTCCGAATCGGGGCGGCGCTGCAATCCCCGATCGGCGACCCCAATGGCGCCTTTTAGTGGAGATCTTTATTCCATAGTTGCCGGTGGGTGAATGCAGGTGAGGGCCTTCAAGTGAGAAAGTGTGTGGTGAAGGGAGTGTATTAAAAATAAGTAGTGGGGAACCTGAATAGTGTTTATTAAATGACTGGGGTCCCACTCTTATAATAAAAACAATAGAGTGCGTAATATTACAGTTAGATTGACTGTATTACGCTGTGGTCATAGATGGTCAACATGTTTCTTGCTTAAGTAAAGTAACCGCAATTCTTCAGGACCAGGTGATTCACACACTTATTGGTAGTGGTAGTGGCTACTGTGGCACTTACCACACATACAGCACCCTAATAATTGGTGATTAGTGCAGGTTAGGTGAAATGCCTGAAAGAGAAAAATATACGGGGACACAAACATAAATGTAAATAACAATCGCATTGCGACAAACATTATAGATCTTATCTCTTAACAACTACGATAATCAGTTGTCATGCAATTTCACTATTGCCAAGTGTTCAGCTATAAGGTGGTACTAGTTGTGAACACCCTTTAGAAGTGGACTAAAACGAGAGTATTTAAAAATTGACCAATTCCCACTGTGACTGGTGCTAGGGCAGAAATTTAAGAACGCCGGATGCGGGAGGTATTTAGTGGCATCAGGGCAGAAATATCAGTTAATTTGGTTCAACCACTCACCCTTAACTGCAGGGCTGCGAGATCCAACGAGCTGGCGCTGGAGGCAGACACCGGATAGTACAGTGTCCTAATGGTACAAAAAGCGGCGACCGGAGGGGAGGGCAGAAAGTGCAGCCGCAAGAAGATAGAATTGAGAGCTGTTCACTTAGTAGCTTAATCATAGAGCATGGAAATCCGCACAAGATGAGGACCCAGGCACTGGGACCCACGAGAGAATACTTACAGAAGTCCGTAGTACAGGACGCCTATCCACCTACCCTTGATCCACGCCGACTCGGGGGATGAATCCCAGAACTCCCGGAAGGATTATCTAGCGTAGACCAGCCAATCTGATCCGCGTGCCAATTGGTACGTCAGAGAGGTGCTGGCGGAAAGACTAGTGTGCGAGGTTTACTTCCGGTAGAGGAAGAGAGATGGATGTGGGCGTGTAGCAGGACGTGCCGCGTAAACAACAGGAAGTGATGACGCGGAGTCACATGTAACAACAACAGTGTTACGTGAGGAGCCCTTATTGGTTGCTAGAGCTGGGGTTGCTGTGGTAACCTTGTGATGTCGTGTCAGTCCGGAATGCTTGGTATGGACGTAATCCCACGATTCGAGCCGAGAAAACATATCTATATATATGACAAATGCGTATTGTTGGCACCTGATGTAATGTAATCATTGTGTTGCCAACTCGCATGTGTTGCGTTGCCAGCTCGAATGTTAGGGAAACTGACATGCATGTATCATAGGATATCTATAGGTATCTGAAGTAAAGTAATCATTGCGTTGTCAACTCGCATGTTTGGGAAACTGACATAAATGTATCAGAGGATGCCTATAGGTACATGTGTTAATATGCTATGGTGTCTAAGCGTCACAAGCTCAAACGAGGGTGGACCCAAACAGGTATGGAACGTCTATTGGAGACAGCTAGTTCTGTCACGTCAAATGTTTGTAAGGCTGCTCCACGGAATGTCCTCGTTCAATCCATCGGTATTAGAAGACAGTCTCATCACCCACCTCTGCTCCAGGGTGAATAGTTTTGTTTTAGTGACATTTTTAGGGGACTGGAGAACTACCCACCTGAAAGAGTCAGGGGAATGGTTATTTTCACAGAAGTGCTTAGTCATCCTAGTGTTAGTTTTTTTGCATCGGAAATTACTCCGATGCTCAATGATTCTCGTCTTCACTGGTCTAGTCGTCATCCCTATGTAGGGTAGATTACACGGGCAGGTTATCAGATACACGCAGTAGGCAGTGTTACAGTTAGTGTGCGTTCTGCATTCCCACGTGATCCCGTTAGGAAAGACGATGTCCTTGGTTATTTTAGTTTGAGGACACACCACACAGGAACCGCAAGGGTAGTGGCCCCTGACAGGAGGGAGGTTCCATAAAGTCGATTGAGTGGTATTCACTGGTGGTTTGGGTTTGGGTCTGGTGTGTATCAATCTCTCCTTCAAATTGGTGGTGCGTTTGAAGGCAAAACGGGGGTTCGGTATTGTAAGTTCCCCGGTGTGGAGGATACCCCAATGTTTGTTAATGATTTTCTTGAGTTGTGAAGAGTTAGGAGTGTAGGTAATCACACAGGTGAGGCAGTCGTCAGTTTTTTTCTCTCTTGGTTCAAGTAACCCTTCCCTGTTATTGTTCCGGGCACGTTTGTAGGATCTCTGGATGTCCCGGTTCTGGTACCCCCTCTGGAGAAGATTGGTCATAAGGGTTTTAGACTCCTTTTTAAAGTCAGTAACAGCGCTACAGTTCCTCCTAATACGGAGGAATTGACCAAAGGGTAAATTTTGTTTGAGTGCCCCAGGGTGGTAGCTGTTGAAATGTAGTAGACTATTTCTGTCAGTGGGTTTGCGATGTAGTGTGGTGCTCATTTGATGATCGTCTAGTATGATCAGGAGGTCCAGAAAGGGAAGCTGGTGGTCAGAGATGGTACTCGTGAATTTTAAATATGGATTTAAGGTATTTATCCACTGGCAAAATTCATTGCAGTGTGCCTGATCACCCTTCCAAAGGATCAAAATATCGTCAATGAACCTCTTCCACAATAGGATGTTAGCTCTATAGGGGTTCGATTCATTATGGATGGCTCGTTCCTCAAATGCTGCCATGTAGAGGCAGGCCACACTAGGGGCAAAGGTACTCCCCATCGACGTGCCCTGTGTCTGATGGAATAATTGGCCTTCAAACTCAAAAAAGTTTTCTGTTAGAGCTAGAGTGGCACATTCAATAATGAAAGGGCGAGGGGTAGGTGATACCCATTCTAGACTACTCAGTGCATCCTCTATAACATCAAGGGTAGCCCTCTGGGGGATATTTGTATAGAGGGCCTCAACATCAAGGGTGATGAGAAAGTCAACCTCTCCCTGATGTTGGGTGTCCTCTAGAAGCCTGAGTACATCGGTGGTGTCTCTTAGGAATGAAGGGGTGCTTTGGACTAGAGGTTTGAGAAAGTAGTCTGCAAACTGGGAAAGGGGTTCCAACAGGGAACCAATCCCAGAAACAATAGGTCTCCCTGGGGTCGGATTAGTGCCCTTATGTATTTTGGGGAGACAGTAGAAGTAAGGAGTTCTAGGTTCGCCAGTGACTAAAAAGTTAGCCTCTTTTTTCGTGATCCAGCCCTGAGTTTCGGCATGGAAGACCATGCTCGTGATCAAGGTCTTGAGCCTGTTGGTGGGATCCTCTCGGATGGGAGTATAGTATTTCCTATCCCGTAGCTGGCGTTCACACTCAGTGCGGTAATCACAGGTTGACATGATTACCGTCGCGCCACCCTTATCTGCTTGTTTGATGGTGATCAGGGGGTCGTCATTAAGTGAGCGTAGTGCTGCTTCTTCCTCGTTAGTGATATTGTGGAAAGTCGCAGCACGAAAAAAGAGGCTAACTTTTTAGTCACTGATGAAAGCCGAGCCTAGTTAGGCGCCTTGGCTGAAACATGTCGACCATTGTCTCATACATTGCACCATTGGTTATATTGAACTAGTGGTTCTCACATCTTTTTAATCTAGCATCGGTACGGTTGGTCTTTAAGAGATTCTTCCTTGCCGTCCCGTGACTAGTTTTAACACACTTTTATTGCACTATTTTTTCATTAGCACTGCACCCCCCACTCACACCCAGCTCTTCATATGTGGATTTAGTCCACCCTTTAGTGCATTATCAAAACATCCCAGAGCTCCTCCCTCTCATAGAGGGGGTTGTAGCCCCCAGAGAAACTAGGATTTTTCTCTGGGAGGAGAATCCCATATGATGAAGCATGTCACCTAGGGTGAGTGAGGGATTACGTTCCTAAAGGGATTGCCCTTTCACTATGTGCATTGGGCTTTTGTTTCTTATTCACACACCACCTTTACTTCCTTCTTTTTGTCATTTTAGACCCCAGGGTTCCGAGTGTTTGTAATACTTTATTTGGGGATATAATCCTGTGTGGTCTCAAAAATGTTCCCTTTGACCCTCCGGTATTTAACCGTTTTGTAATAGACATATATCACAGCAACATTTTGCCTAATTGGACACCAATACATGCTATCGCACGACATTTTCAATTTACACAGAAATTTATCACAATAATACGCAAACAATTTCCCCTACGCCAATCATCTGCATGTACTATACATAGGACACAAGGAGAAACTATTGAACCACTTTATATACACTTTAACAATAGCAAAATACATCATTTGCTTTATATAGCTTTAAGCAAAGCAAAGTCATTATCAAACATATATATAAAAAACTTTAATCAAGACAAAATAGTTGTACATCCAAAAGTACATGAAGAAATGACCCGATTAAGGCAAAATATGCAATTGCAAATATCAATACCACAAATACATCACTATAACCAACATTGTAATATTATTGTACATAACATACGATCACTACAAACAAATTACAAAGCAATAAGAACAGACAATAATATCATGAATGCAGATATCCTATGCCTCACTGAAATAAACAGAACTAGAAAAGCAGATGCCACTAATTTTTTGATTGAACAATATCATCTATTAATATTTGATACATTCCACAAACAGTCAACAAAGCATGGAATAGCAATTTATTACAAAAAACATTTCCCTATTGCCAATCTATGAAACACACCACAAAATTGACATTTTACATTTTACTCAGCATCTTAATTCTTGCCACTACTTATTTATAATACTATACAAGCCACCACATGTACATATACAAAAACTATTAGAAGTATTAACAACAATACTGAACTTCTATCCTGATTATAAATATATCATCATGGGTTACTTCAACATACATTTAACAAAAGTGTCACTAAACACAACACTACTCTTACAATATATGAAAAACCAATTTAAATGTAACCAAAAAATACAAGACTACACAACAGACTACAATTCTATACTAGATCATATCTATACTAATGTAGACTTAACACACTATGGTATATTAGAGTCATATTACAGTGATCACAAAGCATTATGGGTAGCAGTTTAATATGCAAAAAGTTAATTTAATATGTATTTTTGATTTTCATTCAATGTGTATATTTGTCAATCTTATGTGCAGACTGCATACTCACATATTTTTCTCATTTCAGATGATTTCTATACAAGAAATTAAACAAACAAAACAAGAAGAAAGTAAACCTTATCAGAAGGCAATACGCGCTAACATCATTAAATGTTCGACCAAAACCCACTACAGGAATGCTAAGCAAGAACCAAAATTTTATACCATCTTGCTCTAGCAGATGAAAGTGGGTCAATAAAAGCAACTTGCTACAATGACGATTATTATAACCAAACAAAAGAAATGAATGGAATTATCATTAGAAATGATCTTATCAAGAACAATGTGGTAATCTTAACCAAGCAGACCAAAATCTCAAGAATGCCACCGTTAACAATACCACAATCAATTACGCAAGAAGCTGCATACATTCTGCAGCCACCTGCTCCACCACTTTCACCAATCAAAACAGTCAGAGAAGCAAACTTAAAATCGCTCATGAGCATATCTGGGTCTATATCAGAGATACGTTGCTTTCAAAGTAAAAATACATTTAAGAGTATTCACAATTGGGTTTGCGTAAATGGAATACAATTTAGTAATGTCGCAGAAATTCCTTTAGAGGCATATTTAAATAATTATATGAGACTACACATGCATATACATATATATGTATATATACACATATATATACTACACTTCCCTCCTCTCTTTTAACGTATCTTCCACAAAATACTACAAAATAAACCCTGCTCCACTGTAATCAGTTGTGGAAGCACACCTAAGTTGCATTCTACTACTAAGGTAGGACAACAATGATGAAGCATGTCACCAACTAGGTTAATGAGTGAGCAGTCTTTTAAAAAAAAACTGCATTTTGTTTCTTGCCCACTTAGCATCGCATCTTGTCAATATTTTATCTCAACATATTTATTACTTTCTTTGTTGAGAACTTATACCCCAGGGTAATTTAAAGTAACCCCTACCTCAAAAAACCTCTCTTTTAAAGTATCTTACACAAAAATATAAACAACAATACCACTCCATTGTCATCAGGTGTTTTTTAGCACACAAAAGTTGCTCCTTTCTTGAACACTTAGCATCGCATCCTGCACATATTTTACCACAACATAAATACTACTGTATTTCCTTTCTTGAACACTTACCATCCCATCTTGTATATATTTTATCACAACATAATTACTACTTGCTTTTTTCAGTACTTATACCCCAGTGTAATTAGAAGTAACCCCCATCTAAATAAACCTTGCTTTTTAACTATCTTCCATGAAATAATACAGAATAATTTTACTACCCTGTGATCAGGTGTTGAAGCACACCTAATTTGCATTCGGCAACTTAAGTGAGACCCCGAAGATAAAGCATGTCACCAACTAAGTTGCTGGGTGACAGGACTTTTAATAAAGACTGGATTTCCTTTCTTAACCAGTTGCCTTCTCATCTCATACAAATTAAAAAACTTCATAATTACTATTTTCGTGATTCTGTACTTAAAGTCCGAAATAATAATAATGAACCATCCCACCCCCTAAAAAAATCTTTATATGTTTCTTCAAGAAACTATTAACAACAATCCTACTCCACTGTAACTCATTTCTTAAAAATTACAACAACTACATTTTTTTATCTTTTGCAGGAAGAAGCAACCAAAACTATATTTATTGGAGGCCAAGAAACAAACTCAAATCGATAACAGTGGATGATACAACTGACTCTGTTAAAATAACACTATGGAGAGAGGCAACAGACTTTCCTATACAACTTGGAACATATATTAAAATAACTCATTTAACTGTACATGAGTTTAATGGGAAAAAAATACTAAATTCAACTCGACACACACAATTTCAAGTAAGTACAATGAGCAAAAACAAAATAAATGTCTACATTAATTAGAGCTACATACCGTGCATACTCTCAAACTTTATCTCATAGGGACAATGTTGGTATGTGCTTTATGAGCAAAGGCCACACCAGTGGGAATGAGACAGTATTAGAAAGGACCAGTTAAAAATGTACACCAATAGCAGAAAGATCAGTAGTTGAAGAAAGAAAGGCTACAGAAATGCAATAAACTGTGGTCATAACAAAACACGGCCCTGCTGTGGACACATACCTCCATTAAGCCACCAAACACACCACACGCATCTCTTTGTCCTCCTGCCTACCTCCATCGCTCCCTCTATCTCTGTCTCTAACATTTCCTCCTCTTGCTGTCTCCCTCTCTTTTTCTCTCGCTCTGCCTTCCTCCCTCTGCCTTCCTCCCTCTGCCTGCCTCCCTATACATGCCTCCCTCTAGCTCTATCTCTCTCCCTCTGTCTCTCTCTCCCACACTCTGTCTCTCACTCTCTATCTCTTGCTCTTTCCATTGCTTCTCTCTCTCTTACCATCTCCCTCCCACATTCCATCTCCCTATCTCTCCCTCTATATTTCCCTCTCTCCCTGTCTCCCTCTCTCTATCTCACTCTATCTCTCACACTCCCCCCTCTTGCTGCCTCCCTCTCTCTCTCTCCCTCTGCCTATCTCCCTCTGTCGCCCTCCCTCTGCCTACCAGTAACTCCCTTCCTCTACCTACTTGCCTACTATGTGCTTTATGAGCAAATGCCGCACCAGTGGAAATGAAAAAATATTGAAAAGGACCTGTAAAAAGGGTACACCATTAGAGTAAGATCACTATTATAAGAAACCAAGGATACAGAGATACAATAAATGTGGGCATAAATAAAAGGCCCTTATGTTGTCGCATACCTCCATTAAGTTACCTTATTCCTCCTGTCTGCCTCCAACTCTCCCTCTCTCTCCCACATTTCCCACTCTTACGGTCTCCCTCTCTCTCTCTCCCTCTGCCTACCTCCCTCTGCCTGCCTCCCTATACTTTACTCCCTATACCTGCCTCCCTCTGCCTGTCTCCCTATACCTCACTCCCTATACCTGCCTCCCTCTATATCTCTCCCTCTGTCTCTCTCTCCCTCCCTGTATCTCTCACTCTCTATCTCTCGCTCTTTACATTTCTTCTCTCTCTCTCTCTCTCCCCCTCCCTCTTACCATCTCCCTCCCACCCTCCATATCTCTATCTCTCCCTTTCTAGGTCTCTTCCTATCTCCACCCAGGCTACATTTCCCTCTCCATATCTTTCACTCTGTCTGTCTCCTTCTAACTCCCGCAAATGCCTCTGCCTCTCTCCCTCTTTCTCACTCTCTCTCTCCCTCTCAATCTGCCTCCCACTCTATCTCTCACTCTCTCTGTCGCCCTCCCTCCATCTCTCACTATCTCTCCCAATATAACTTTCACTCTCCATATCTCCAACTCACTCTATCTCTCTCTCTCTGTTCCTCTGTATGTCTTTATCACTACCTATCTCTACCCCTATCTCCCAGTCTACCTCTCTCTTCTTCTATCTGCCTGTGCCTTTAAATGTCTCTGTCTCTATCTGTGTCTTTCTATCACCTCTAAAAAACTAAAATAAAAGCACATGGACCACCATTAAATCATATCAGGCCACTAATGGCCCACAGCCAATACAATAAATGCCGACAGTATTTACATTATTAACACATTTTTTTTACTTCGCAGGTAATAGAACCACCTCAGGAGAAGCTGACGATCACAATCTATGGACTTGAAAATACGTCCCAAGAAAAAAGTACTCTAACAGTACAAGTACAAGACACTGAATATTTTAAATCTATGGACATAAGCAATACCATCCTAATGGACTTTCTAGATATAGGAGCAGACATTGACGATTTTGGAGACGCTCTAATGCCATACTTGCCAAAAACAATCGATGTCATGTTTTCCAATGGCTGCATAATAGAAATAATTGAAGATTGTTAACTTGTACATTAAGCAAACATCATGAAAACGCACCATAAAAATAATATGTTCCAGATTTTTTTTGTTTATACCTGTGGACTCAATAAAAAAACATGTCAACCCCATTTACTTACTAGTTATCAATATGCAAAATAAACAAAATCACATGTATGCAAATGTATATTCACACATGCATACATATGCATCACTCGATAAACATATTCATAAGTATGCACATATATATGCGTATCTACTCCGACAAATATGCATACATATATATGTAGAAATGTAGAAATATATAGATACATATTTATCAATATGTATGAACATACTTGCTCATATGCACTACTCACTATCTACTAGCCACCCTGTACTACTCACACTCTACTACTCACCCTCTACTACTCACAATCAACTACTCTCTACTACTCTCTATAACACTCCACTACTCACTCTCTACTACTCACTACTACTATACTCACTCTCTACTACTCACCCTCAACTACTCACTCTCAACTACTCACTCTAATACTCTCTATTCAACCTCTACTACTCTCTACTCACTCTCTACTACTCTCTACTATCTACTACTCACTCTCTACTACAACTCTCTGCTACTCTCTCTCTACTACTCACTAGACTACTCTCTACTACTCACTCTTTACAACTCACTATAATACTCTTGTCTACTCCCTCTAATACCCTCTAGTATTATCTACTCACTCTCTGCTACTCTCTACTACTCTCTATTACTCACTACTCCATCTCTATTACTCACTCTCTACTATTTGCAATACTCACTATCTACTACTTACTCTCTACTATCTACTGCTCACTCTCTACTACCTCTAGTACCTACTACTCACCATACTATCTACTACTCACTATCTACTACTCTCTACTACACTAAAGTACTCTCTACTACTCTCTACTACTGACAGTCAAATACTCGAGTCTCTAATCACTATCTACTGCTCTCTCTACTATCTACTGTTCACTCTATACTACTCAATCTACTATCTACTACTCACTACTACTCACTCTACTATCTAATTACTCACTACTACTCTGATACTCTCTACTAGCCTCTACTACTCTCTAGTACTCTTTGCTACTCTCTACTACTCACTTTCTACTACTCTGCTATCTACTACTCACTCTATACTACTCCATACTGCTCTCTACTACTCTCTCCTACTCACTCTATACTACTCTGCTACTCACTCTCTAATACTGCCTTCTCCACTCTACTCTCTATTACAGTCTACTACTCACTCTATACTATCTACTACTCACTCTCTACTAATACTCTCTACTGCTCACTCTACTACGGACTTTACTAATCACACTACTATTCTATTACTCACACTCTCTACTACCTATTGCTACTCTCGTACTCTTTGCTACTCTCTACTACTCCCGTTCTACTACCTACTCTCTACTCACTGTCTACTACTCACTCTCTAAAACACAATATGCCAAAACAGCGTGATATTTCTCAAACCCTTTACTCTTTGACTAAAGGCACTAGAGAGCAAGCAAAGGAAGCTTTTTTGGTTTGCTTTTATTACTGTTATTCAAGATTTCATGTACATCATATGCATATGTATGCATATATATATATATGTATATATATGCGTATGCATTTAGAAATATGTATGTTTATATGTGTATATACATACATTTAGAAACATAAATATATACAGCTGCATATTTATATTAATACAAATATTAATGCAGGCATAAATATACATATATACATATGCATGTTAAGGACATGAAAGTATGAAAAACACTAATAGAAGCAACACTAAAAAACAGAATAAATACAAACAGAATTGCTTTAACTTTAATAAAGACGAGACCTGTTGCATTTTTAATGCTTGTTCCCTCATACTTCAGTTTAACATGCAACAATTTAGGGGTAGAGAAATGTTCTGATTGGACAGTCCGGGCTCAATTTGTAATTCTTTCAAAAGGTTCCCAGGGTAAACTGGTTCTTCATGAGACTTGGCATAGCAAAGCGCAAATTTATACTTATTCATTCGGTTCACAGGCGAAAGTTCCGAAAGTAACGTTTGGAGGAAGAGAAAGCATCTCAGTACAGGTTCTGCATTGTCCCCTTTGTGGTTCACACCGTCGATCAGTTGGCAACCCTCCACGCTCATATCCTTGACAAGGAACACGGTGTCGCAGAGCTGAGGTCAGTTGGAGATCTCCAGAGCCATCCGATTCTGCGCAGAAGTCATCGCACTCACATGACGGCGGCTTCATAGGACCTCCATTTTAAGTACTGCGGCCTAGTAGGCCTGAATGCCAACTTAAGCAAAAACAGACATAATAATTAAAATATAGAAATGAAGATTCTAAAGTTTAATCCCACACTAATCCCAATGTATATTAGTATTCATCTAGCTTGTAGCAACATTTAAAGCAATAATACTCACCATTCTGTAGTTTTGGAAGCACAAACCATCACAAAAGCAACATAAATCATGCAATTTTTCTATTTCACCACAATCTAAAGTTGGTTTGCGTACCATAGTTAATTAATTAGTTGTTCTGCCACGCAATTAGCATTTTAGTCCCACGTGTATCTTGTGTTTATCAAGGTGTAAATGTTGGTTAGTAATATTTCACATCAAACCAATTAGTACGAGTTAATTTTAGAAGGATTATGTAATTAATTTCATGCAAATTAGAGGAGGTATACAAAATGTTGTTTTACCTGCTCCATCACCAACCATGACACAATATTACCCAATACATGCTTCAATTCGCCACACGTAGCACAACATTATTCGTAACATGCATGGGTTTGCCACCCAAAACACGATAATACTTATTGCATGTAGGGATTTGCCTCCCATGATACAACAAATCTCAGAGCATGCAGGGATTTCCCATTCGTAACACAATAACATTTCTACTGTGAAGGGATTTGCCTCCCATAACACAGTAACCCCCATAGCATTCTATGATCTGCCACCCATAGAAAATGAATACTCATAGCATGCAGGGACGTGCCACCCATAATGCAATAATACTCATAGCGTGTTCGGATTTTCCACCACAGCACAATAATCTTCAGAGCATGCTCGGATTTGCCACTCATTGCACACTGATATAGCATGCATGGATTTACCACCCACCATACAATAATATCGATAGTGTGTAGGGATTTTCCACCCATGACAAAATATTCCTCAGAGCATGCTAAGATTTTCCACTCATAACACACTAATAGTTAGAGCATGCATGAATTTACCGCCCCTAACGCAATAATCCTCATAGCATTCTGGGATTTACCACCGATCACACAATAATACTAATAGTGTGTAGGGATTTTCCACCCATAACACATTAATCCTCAGAGCATGCTAAGATTTGGCACCCCTCGCTTAATAATACTTCTGGGCTCTTGAAAATCCAATAGAAAGATTTTTAAAAAAACAAAAAAACACTTCTGAGCTCTATAGACTATGAAGCAACTGGGGCCCGGCAAGAGGCACAGTAACTTTGAGATACCCCTACCCCATGCCTTGTCTCACTTGATTTTGTTTTGTGCTCAGCTCCAGCACTCTTTGTTTTATACTTTTGCCAACAGATGATACTAAAGAATGAAGTACCACCCACGCCCCAAGCAGTGGTCAACAACTGAACGATCATTGTGAGTCCAATCTTGTCTCCACCTTAAATTGTGGCCCACATTTATTAACATTTTGCGTCATCATTGCAGCACTTTTTTGGTGCAGCCAGGACACAAAATGTATCTCATGATTTACTAAGCCGTGCAAACCAAGATTTGGGGGGTTTAGCATGGAATTCTACCCAAAATTAACACAACCTTGCGATGGGTTCCTTTATGCTGCCTATGGAACGTGTTCCATGGGTGAAGCATGGCTTTTCCCGTGCATCCACCCATGTTTTTTGACACAAACCCATATTTACAAAGACTTGTAATCATTGGATTGCACCAAAACAGTGCACGTAACTGAGGCGGGTGCAACAAGGGGAAATATCTTTAATTCTTCTCGTTACTTCCTGAAGAATAAGCCTCTCAGGATAGTTTTTGTGCAGGAAGGTATCCCTAAACTATTCTGACCACAGCGCAGGTACTCTTGTGTCATGGTGCAAGGGTGTCTGCGTTTGCGCTAGGCACAACAGTACGCCAGCGCTACGAGAGAGCAGAAGTGCGATATATTTAAGTACATATTGCGCATTATTGCGCTCCCTTCTTTCCCTCGCTGTGGTGCGTGAAAGTTTAGTACATCTAGACCTGTATTTCTTCCACACGGTAGACACAGGATAGCTGGAAATTGCTGCACTGATATGGCTACGGAAATTGCAGATAGCATGAGGCCCGGCATTGTTCATATATGGTATTTGTGCACTATTCCTAGTTTTCCCCTTCGGAAGCATAACCACCGGACATGGAATATGAGCACCAATTCCTGTTTATTTTTCCGTATTCCCGGCCCTTTTCTTTGCTCTCTTTCTACCAAGTTTTTTCTGGTGAAATATGTAAGAGAAAAATAACTTGGTTGTGCGGTGTTCCCACATAGTTTATAATCCTGATTCCAGCACGAATTTCTGGCAGTATGAAGATGGCCATGAATTCTGTAATGAGAGCATCACTGTACATGAATGTGGCATCCATCTGTTGGTCCTTTCTCTGTTTCTTAGGCATGCCCACTGGAATTATGCATCGCTTTACATGTAATTATCTATTTGCCACATATTTGCCACATGTAATTACATATTTACCACATTCACATCCCTCATCTGCTGTGTACTTTGAAGTTTTTTAAACGAAAAAAATAGTTTCAAGCTCTAACGGATCAAAAGTTACTGAAAACAGATCAACAGGTGCTGCCGCACAGTAGAAGGCCCTTATCAAAGATTGACTGGTCACCTTTCTGTTGCTTATTGATGTGTTTGACTGTTAAACTGGTACTAAAGAGTTGAAACATTTGCCCAACATGTGTAAAAATGACAAAATATTAATATAATGCTATCACAAAATCTGCCGCACTACGCTGCAGAATTTACCTTTTCTTGCTGCATAATTTA